>NW_012116722.1:1473790-1500507 GCF_000951035.1 Colobus angolensis palliatus
GCCTCCCAAAGTGCTGGGATTACAGGCTTGAGCCACCGTGCCCGGCGTTTGTAGGTATTTCTAAAGTCTGACAAAGAGAAAATTCTACCATATTACTGGCAATTATTTAGCAGCAAACTAAATTTGAAGATTGATACAAATTATTCCCATACAAAGACATTTTGGAATTTTAATCATCATCGAGGATTAAAGGTTTATTTTATAATCCATTTCCTTCTTGGGAAAGGATGATTAACCCTATAAATTTTGCCCTTTTAAAGGTATGTTAAACTATGTATACCTACCTATAGGAAGGAATTTTAATAAATGACAAAGGCTGTATCTGGCAGAAGCAACTTGAAAAGGATCACTGGAGAAAAGACATACAGTGGCATACAAGAATAAAGGTAGACATTGTGGAAGGAAATACGGAGTCATTCCAGAGACAAAGGAAGGAAGAGGGACATTAACATGGGCACTACAGGCCCCCAAAAAACAAACTGAAATTGACACTGGTACTTCAGATTTCACCAGTTATATATGCACTAATTTATGTGTGCATGCATAATAGCTCAATGCAATTTTATCACACGTGCCGCCTTATGTAACTACCATCACAATCAAGATGGTTAACTGTTCTGTTGCCACAAGACCCCCTTTAGAGCCACGCCATTCCTTCTTCCTATCCTTAACTCGTAGGAAACATTGTTTTCCTTCTCATGCAACTATTATGTCATGAGTGCTACATAAATGCATTACATGTTATGTAACTCCTTCACTTTTAGTAAGAACATGTCTAAATGTTCTCCTAAACGTCCTCCTAAAACCAGACCACTTTCTTTAAGGTCATATTTTTAGAAAAGTAAGCATTCTTCTTAATGATGAATTTTGTTAGTTTTCGAGTGTTTCCTCCTGAATTTCTTTTCCCTTAAATTTATAACTAATTCCTTTAAGTACTAAAGGGAGAAAGAACAGACACTTAAGGCAACTATCTTCTTCCCTAGAATATAAAATGAAAGAAATAAAAACATCGAATGCATAAGAATTTGGTCATGTTGTGAGTCTGTAAGATATTCATAATGTTCTATTACTAATCTCTCTCCCCCAATACCATTTCTGGCATAACAATTTATTTTGATCCTGATATCTTTCAAATTCCAAATTATTCAAGATAACCAATGAGGATCTTAAATCCAGCAACTCCCAAGCATCTTAGAGTGGATTACTGTTCATAGCTAGTATGTTTTTTTCCCCTACTCGGCACATTTCTGTAATCAACAAAGGAAAATTTTTTTCCATTCATTCATTGGGGTCAATGTTTTTTTCTTTTTCATAATTATTCAATAGGGTTAATAAGATGATGATAATACTAGCTAACATTTAATATCCTTCCATATACCAGGTGCCAAGATGGTTACACATATTAACTCATTTAATCTCAACAATCCTGTTTGAGACATATACTGCTTTTATATCCATATTATAGATGAGATGGCAGAGCTGGTAGTCAAATCCAGGGAGTCTGTCTCCAGAGCCAACATTTTTATTTACTTTGACAGTGGCAGGAAAGGTTAAATTATAACAATAATGACCATAAACACCACAGCAAATTACTTTTGTACAACTAGAGGACATAAGAATTTCTGTTGATTTTGACACATAATCTATTACCCAGATTTAATGAGACACTGAAAATATTGCTGTATTTGTATAATATATAATACACTTAGAAATGCCCATATAATTAAATAATAAAATTTTAAATTCTAATAGTGAAACCTAGTTTTGGGCAAGCTATTTTAATATCCTCTCGAAGGGCTTGCTTACTACAGAAGAAGAAGAATGAATATTATATAGTGACTTATAATATTCATTAAGACAATAACAGAAAAATAAAACCTTAATGGAGTAACCCAGTAGGGCTCTGGATTTAGGAATACTAGTACCTGTGCACTGGACGTGATGTCTTCACGCTGCTGGTCAGTCATTGTTGCCAAGGTATCAAAGGGATCCTTTTCACAAGGATCCAGAAGTCCAGGACTACCTATAGCAATCATCACAGGGAGAGGAAATCATTTGCATTGTCCACTTATAAAAAAATTATTCAACCAGCAAATGAGTAAACTTCATTTTACTTCATTAGAAATAAAGTAAAAGTTACCTTTAAGGATAATCCCTGAAGAAATGCACTCAAAAACTCTTCTCAGTGCATCCCCAGGGCTCTGAGGGCTAGAAGCACTGCTGATTGCTTTCTCTACTAACAACTCCATAGCCTAAAAATACAACATAAAAATGTGTTTAACAGCTTACCAAAGGAATTACTCATTTTCAAACACTAGAACGACAAACTAAAATTTTAAAGATTGAAAAAGCTACATAGAACAAGTCACAAAAAAAGAAAATAAATATCACATATAATGTAAAAACATTCAAAATTAAGGAATAGGCAGGGCATATATCTGTAATCCCAACACTTTGGGAGGCAGACTGCCTGAGCTCAGGAGTTAAAGACCAGCCTGGGCAAGATGGCAAAACCCCATCTCTACAAAAAAACAAAAACAAAAACAAAAACCCAAAAATTAGCTGGATGTGGTGGTACATGTTGGTGGCCCCAGCTACTTGGGGGACTGAAGTGGGAGGATCGCTTGAGCCTGGGAGGTTGAGGCTGCAGTAAGCTGAGACTGCGCCATTGCACTCTAGCAGCCTGAGTGATGGAGTGAGACCATCTCTCTTCACACACACAAAAACAAAACAAAAACCCAATGCAGGGAGTGGTGTTTTGAAGGGTTTCATGGGAAAAATTTGTATTTAGATTTTTTAAAATTGAGATATAATTCACATATAAGATTCACCCTTTTAAACTGTACAATTCAGTAGTTTTCAGCATATTCACAAAGTTGTTCAATAATCACCATTACCTAATTCCAGAACATTTTCATGATCTCCAAAAGAAACCACATACCCATTAGTAGTCATTCTCCATTATCCCTTTCTTCTAGCCCTTGGCAACCCCTAAATCGCTTCCAGTTTCTACAGATTTGCCTACTCTGGACGTTTTATACAAGTGGAACCATGTAATACGTGGCTTTGTGTTTGACTTCTCTCACTTAGCATAATATTTAAGGTTTATCCATGTTGTAGCTTTTACTTAAAGTTTAAATAAGACTACTAACAGCAATTCAAAGAAACTAGTTTGGAACCACTATGAAATCCTTAAGATGATAATGAAAGCTGAAAAGACATTAGTGAGAATGAGAATCCATACTTTTGGCTATACACTAAAAAAGCTCATGGACTTATTTATCAGAGGTAAAAACTACGTCAACCTATTCACTCCAAGGCCATTTCTTGGACTCTTTACATTTCAAAAGATGAGAACGTGAAGAAACAGTGCACATTAACAGTTATGAAAAATAAATGATAGCTTCCAGCACGACTGGAAAAAACCTGAAAATAATGGATATTAATAATGATAAACGTAAGTCACAATTTAAAAAGTTAAGACAGTTCAGTTTATTCCACTGAAGAAAGCAGGAAGATGTTCAAGATTCTTTTTTGTTTTGAGAAAGGGTCTTGTTCTGTCACCCAGGCTAGAATGAAGTGACAGGACCATGGCTCACTGCAGCCTCAAGCTCTTGGGCTTAAGTGATCCTCCCACCTCAAATCAGGATCTCTTGAGCCCAAGAGCTTGAGGTTGCAGGAAGCTGTGGTCGTGCCACTGTATGACTGGGACAATAGGCGCAGCCACCATGCCTAATTTATGCAGAGATGGGGTCTCACTATGCTGTCCAGGCTGGTTTTGGCTTCCTGGACTCATGTAAACCAACTGCCTTGGCCTCCCAAAGTCTTGGGATTACAGGCATCACAGCACACAGCCCCTCAAGACATTTCTCATTTTTTTTAATGGATTTTCATTTTCAAGTGAAGTTTTAATATTTCAAGGGACAAGCTTCAGTCATCTAGAAAACTCTATGTATATGTATGGAATATGCATGTGTATGCAGTATTTTTTTTGAGACGGAGTCTCGCTCCGTCGCCCAGGCTGGAGTGCAGTGGCGCCATCTTGGCTCACTGTAAGCTCCGCCTCCCGGGTTCACGCCATTCTCTTGCCTCAGCCTCCCAAGTAGCTGGGACTACAGGCGCCCGCCACCATGCCCGGCTAATTTTTTGTATTTTCAGTAGAGACAGGGTTTCACCGTGTTAGCCAGGACCATCTCAATCTCCTGACCTCCTGATCCACCCGCTTCGGCCTCCCAAAGTGCCAGGATTACCGGCATGAGCCACGGCGACCGGCCTATGTATGGAATATTTTAAGATGCAAAAGGACTGTGACCCTTGAGGATAAAGTCAGTGTTACTCATCTTGAATCCACCTGCCTAATACAAGTAGCCAGAATTTTGTAAATACTTAGTAAACGATTATGACGTGGAATGATTTTGAAAAGAATGTGAGAATAATCCTGACAATTCAGTGATAAAATAAACCAAGAGTAATAATTAGCAAAATACTGATGTTGTGATTAAAACACAAAATTGAAGTCATAAAATACGCAACTTTCAATAAACGCTTCAAATTTTTACTGAGTACTTTTAGCAAATGTTATGAGAAAAGTGAAGATTAAATACTCAGCTACAGTTCAGGTATGTCAAGACACAAAAATGTGTTTCAAGTGACTCAAAGCTTTTTCAAAATCTGTTTATTGACTGACTTTTAAGAATGAGGCATTTCTGATTTATATCAGCAGGTAAAAGCAGAAATTAATTAAAAGTCAAGAAATGAATTATTTATGGAACACAAAAGTCAATATACTTAAACACACACAATAAAACTAAACTACCTATCTCTAACACCATTTGTTGTGAAGTAAGCAATTAAAACATATTAATTTTCTAAAGAACATAGCTGTTCTCCAAGCAGATGTCTATAGTTAAAAGAGCAATGAAAATGGAAGAATATAATTCAAAAGTAAAAAGACAGTATCAAAAATAAACAGAATCAAATTAAGGATTACAACACTTCAGGTTGTAATGTAAAGGGTCTTGGTAGCTATAATTATATAAGACAGTAACTTATTAAGTTATTATAACTGGAGATAGAAAAAGATCCCCATATTAAATGATTCAAAAAATAAAGGATTATAATATTTGCTTTAAAAAAAATTTTAATTTTTTTTTTTTTACAGACACGTTCTCGCTACATTGCCCAGGATGGAGTGCAGTAGTTATTTGCAGGCACGATCATAGCACACTGCAGCTGAGCTTGAACTCCTGGGCTCAAGTAATCCTACCTCGGTTTCCCCAATAGCTGAGACTACAAGTGAACGCCACTGTACTCCACTGTAATATTTGCTTTTTACTTATTTTTTGAGAGACAGGGTCTTACTCTGTTTCCTAGACTGGAATGCAGCGGTGTGATTATAACTCGCTGTAGCCGGCTGGGTGTGGTGGCTCATGCCTGTAATCCCAGCACTCTGGGAGGTCAAGGTGGGCAGATCACCTGGGGTCAGGAGTTTGAGACCAGTCTGCCCAACATGGCAAAACCCCGTCCCTACTAAAACACAAAAAATTAGCTGGGTATGTTAGCAGGTGTCTGTAATCTCCACTACTCAGGAGGCTGAGGCAGGAGAATTGCTTGAACCCGGGAGGTGGAGGTTGCAGTGAGCCGAGATCACACCACTGCACTCCAGCCTGGGCGACAAGAGTGAAACTCCATCTCAAAAATAAATAAGTAAATCACTCACTGTAGCCTTGACCTCCTGTGACCTGAGCCTCTTGAGTAGATGGTACTACACGACCCACTACCATGCTCGGCTAATTTTTTTTTTTTTTTTTTTTTTGAGAGGGAATCTCGCTCTGTCGCCCAAGCTGGAATGCAGTGGCCGGATCTCAGCTCACTACAAGCTCCGCCTCCCGGGTTTATGCCATTCTCCTGCCTCAGCCTCCCGAGTAGCTGGGACTACAGGCACCTGCCACCTCGGCCGGCTAGTTTTTTGTATTTTTTAGTAGAGACGGGGTTTCACCGGGTTAGCCAGGATGGTCTCGATCTCCTGACCTTGTGATCCGCCCGTCTCGGCCTCCCAAAGTGCTGGGATTACAGGATTGAGCCACTGTGCCCGGCCGGCTAATTTTTATTTTTAGTAGAGATGAGGTCTTGCTACCTTGCCTGAGCTGGTCTTGAACTCCTGGGCTCAAGTGATCTTTCCACTTTGGTGTCCCAATGTGGTAAGATTACAGGCGTGAGCCACTGCATCCAGCCTTATTTGCTTTTTAAAAACAATCATGAAGTGTATTTTTTCCCTTCCTATCTCCAGTTATAATAAGAGTAACTCTTAGTAAGTGGCAGGCACCATGCTAAATGATCACTTACATGCATGATTTAATTCAAGATGGAAAAGAAAACCCCATAAATTTAAGAAGCTAAATAGTTTTGTCCAAGGTCATGTAGCTAGGTAATAAAGCTGAGATGTGAACCCAGGTCTTTCTGAATCAAAATGATGCTTTTTTTTCCTCTTCTTTCCCTTATGCTTTCTTTCCTACTATGTTTCAGTAAGTATCTTTCATCAATGGGTGATCCAGAGAGACAACATTAACTAGCTTCCATAAGTTTCCAGCTCTGGTAGAGATAAAGACCTATGTAAAACAAACAAAGCCACTTGATGAGATTCCAGTAACACAGGCACTTTCACTGGTGGGAGTGTAAACCAGTAAAATTTTCCTTTAAAGCACAAGTGACAAACTGTACCAAAACTTTTTTTTTCCCCAATAAGAAACGGAGTTTCACTCTTGTTGTCCAGGCTGCAATGGCACAATCTCAGCTCACCACAACCTCCACCTTACGGGTTCAAGCGATTCTCCTGCCTCCGCCTCCGAAGTAGCTGGGATTATAGGAATAAGCCACCACACGCCCGGCTAATTTTGTATTTTTAGTAGAAATAGGAGTTTCTCCATGTTGGTCAGGCTGGTCTCAAAGTCTTGATCTCAGGTCATCTGCCCACCTCAGTCTCCCCAAGTGCTAAGATTACAGGTGTGAGCCACTGCACCCGGTCACAAAATTTTAAAAGATACACATTAATTAGCCCAGCAATGGCAGTACTAAGATTTACAATAGGGCTATACTACACAACGAAAGCACAAAAAAATATTCTGCCCAGCTCTTAATTTGTAACAGACTGGAAACAATCACTAGCACTAGGAGTTCTGGCTGAGTAATAGTAGTAGCAGTTATCCTCTTCTTTATAGCTACCACTTACCGAGTGCTTATCCTCGCTAAGTGATGCTCTAAGTCTTCACAAATATTAACCAATTCTAATCATTATAATCACATTCTGAAGGTAGATATGACTATCATTCCCATTTTACAAATTAAGATGTTTATGCTCTTAAAATAGGATTTTATGAATACCATAACAACGGGCAATTGTATATACAAAAGCCACTTACATAGTCCAGTTGACATAGTCCAAATGACATTGATACATGCACAATAGACTTTGATTTGTAAGCCCATTTACAGGTTGTTGCATTTTTGTAATATATTTACTCACAGCACTTTATTTTATATGGTGAAATGTATGAAAGTCTTAATAAAAATGGTCATGTCTTGCAGGGAAAAGGTTTACTTACAGCTTTTAGTGATTTGGGGGTGTGCACACAGTTAAATAGATGATTTTTTGTTAGGGGCTATCTAAACGCTGAGTTAGTTCATGTACGGTTTGCTGATTTTTTTGTAAGCTGAGACTGTTTGTTCTTTGTCCTGCGATGTCAGTGTCCTATCATTTTAGAACTCTTTGTTGGTTCTATCAGCAACAGCCAGGAGAACTATTAGTACAAACCACCACCACTAAAATCTGTATTACTTACAAATACCTCTGAAAGCCAGTAAAATATGTGAAAAGAAATGTTAATGTATTTCAACGTATTTCAACTGGTATTTGGGCAGGAAGAATAATTACAGCAGTTTTCTCCACCTTTCTTTGAGAATGATTCCTTTACATTTGATATATCATTCTCAAAACAAAAAACAAAAAAACTGGTCAGGCATGGTGGCTCACACCTATAAACCCAACATTTCTGGAGGCCAAGTTGGGAGGATCCCTTGGATCCAGGGTTTCAGACCAGGCTGGGCAACACAGTGAGACCTTACCTCTACAAAAAATTTTTAAAAAAATCTAACCAGGCACAGTAGCATGCACCTATAGTCCTATGCACGTGGGAGGCTGAGTTAGGAGGATCACTTAAGCCTGGGAAGTCGAGAGTGCAGTTAGTCGTGATCATGCCACTGCACTCCAGTCTGAGTGACAGAGTGAAACTCTTTCTCAAAAAAGATAACATTAAACATTTTAAAGTGAATAATTCAGCAGCATTATTATACTATGTTGTGCATATCAAGTGCCAAAACATTTCCATTACCCCAAAGTAAACCCCCTTACCCATTAAGCAACGTGTCTCTATGGATTTATATATTCTTGATATTTCATATAAATGGAATCACACATGTGACCTTTTGCATGCCTGGATTCTTGCACTTAGCATACTGTTTTCAACGTTCATCAATACTGTGGCAGATTTTTTTTTTTTTTTTTTTGAGATAGGGTCTCACTATGTGCCCAGGCTAGCCTCAAAAGATCCTCTTGCCTCTGTCTCTTGAGTACCTGGGACTACAGGCATGGGCCATTGTGCCCAGCTCAGTAACAGATTTTTTTGCTGAAACACTCATCGTAAGACACTGTTTAGAAATAAAATACATAATAAACATTTTGTGTGTGTGTGTGTGTGTGTGTGCGCGCGCGTGTTGAGTGTGAGAGAGGGAGGGTGAGGGAGAAGGAGAGAGGAGGTGGGGGGCAGAAGGGGTTGGGGGGAGAGGGAGAGAGAGAGAGACAGACAGACAGACATGGTTTTGCCTTGCCACCCAGGCTGAAGTGCAGTGGTGCAATCATAGTTCACTGCAGCCTCAAACTCCTGGGCTCAAGTGATTCTCTGACCTCAGTCTCCTGAGTAGCTGGGACTACAGGTATGCGCCACCTCATCCGGCTAATTTTTAGGTTTGTCTTTTGTAGACATAGGGTCTTGCTATACAAATAAGGCTAGTTTTGAACTCCTGGCCTCAAGTGACCTTCCCACCTCAGCTTCCTAAAGTGCTGGGATTACAGGTAGGAGCCATTGTGCTAGGCCTGTAATAAACATTTAAAAAATTACATGCCTTTTGTAAGTTACTGCAATTATACTATTGTAAAGGTTTAGATAGCACACAGCAATTCTGACGTCAGACCAACATTACAACAGAACTCTACCTATATTTTCTTTATTTCATTACCATAGATTCATGACAAAAGAACAACTAATTTGAAGGCAGAACACCGTTTTCAATCCTCATTGCAGTGGTAAAGGAAAGGCCACAAAAGCAGGCATTGTTACTTAAGGATTTGTTCAAAGTAAGTAATCTGAATGCTAAATAAAATCAAACATAATACAGTTCATAAGAATTTCAAATTTATTTGATAAAAGAAAAAAAGTTACTCCTGTTTATGGCAATAGCACAGACCCAACCTGAAGATCTCTTGCCTCCAAAACATGATTAAGAGATGTATTAGGGCCAGGCATGGTGGCTCATGCCTATAATCCCAGCACTTTGGAAGACCGTGGCGAGAGGATCGTTTGCGCCCAGGAGTTTGGGACCAGATGGGGCAACATAGTGAGATCTCATCTCTACTAAAAATAAAGACATTAGTCAGGTGTGGTGGCATGTGCCTGTCGTCACAGGCACTAGGAATGTTCAGGCAGAAGGAATGCTTAAGCCCAGGAGTTCAAAGCTGCAGTGAGCCAGGGTTGCTCCAATGCACTCCAGTTTAGGTGACAGAGTGGGACCCTGTCTCAAAAACAAATGATACAATATACACACTACTGCCTTTCAAGAAAAAATGTAACAGCTTGAATCAAACAGAGGAAAAGGCCAGTGACAGAGAACATTCCTGAAGAACAGAGTGTTTACCCTGCTTAGGCGACTCTCTAACTTGGCTCTCCAGAGAGATGAGGGTGGGGATGACAGCTGATTCAACAAATCCCCAAAATTTCACCAATAACTTTCAATTTGGAGAAAGGTAAAATGAATCACATTATAAGCAGTTTCAGAAGAAATTTTCCTAAAAGTAAAAACTCCATCTGACCATCTTCTCTCTCACCAGAGAGAAGAAAAACACTAGAATTTGCTATCCTGAAGAATTTGAAAACCAGGAAAGAACAGAATAAATCAGGAAAGAGCAGAAAAATGGTAATTATTCACATGTAATTATTTCCAATAATAAATGCATTTGGCTAAAACGCAGATTAAAGAAAAAATAAAGGTAAGATCTTCCAAAGGAGTAAGAGGTAGGAAAAAAAAAATTTCATAGAAACAAATTAGCTTCACATACCCAAATGGTCTCTTGGTTCAGGGGAATATAAATTGTGAAAGGAAATGGTAAAATAGGTTCAGGAAAAAAATGGAGCAAATCCTGCAAAGACAAAAGCTCTAGGAGTCCATTCTTGGGTTGAAACCTGAAACTGAAGGGGTGGCAATAAAATCCATTACATTTGGAGTGCCACAGTATTATCTGATGAAGACACAGGAGAGTGCATTTGCTAACAAGGCTGCGGGTAGCCAAATCCTCCTCCTTTTCATAAGCAATCATCCAATCACCTCTCACAGGGGAAGGAAACGAAGAGTTATCAAAAAAGGTGAGAACAGATTTGCATGACATCTTTGTACTTGTGTGGAACGTGGCATGAAAACTAGAGATAAAAATCTATTCTGTGGGGACTCTGGGTGATAGTCACAGGTCAGTGTAGGTTCATTAAGTGTAACAAACATACTACTTTAGTGTCGGGGAGGCTGTTGTATGTGTGACGGCAGGAGGTATGTGGGACTCTATTTGGTGACCCTTGAGTTTGAACTGCACAGATCCACTTATATGGGTGTTATCTTCCATCTCTGCCACTGGAGACAGCAATAACAACCTTCTTTCCTCACCCTCAGCCTATTCAGTAAGAAGTTGAGGGCTGGGCACAGTGGCTCACACCTATAATCCAAGCACTTTGGGAGGCCGAGGGGAGCAGATCACTTGAAGTCAAGAGTTTGAGACCAACCTGGCCAACATGGTGAAACCCCGTCTCTACTAAATATACAAAAATTATCCAGACATGGTGGTGAGCCCTTGTAATCCCAGCTACTTGAAAGGCTGAGGCAGGAAAATCGCTTGAACCCAGGAGGTGGAGGTTGCAGTGAGTTGAGATCGCACCACTGTACTCTAGTCTGGGTGACACAGTGAGACTTGGTTTCAAAAAAAAAAAAGGAACAAAATGACTGATGAAGTTCAAAAATTAAGAGGTATACATTATACCTCTTAATTTTGTTGAGAGCAGATCTCTTCTTTTAAATAACCATAGTTTATAAAAATTGAACATATATTAGGCAACAAAGTTAAATTTAAAAAATTGCAAATAGCAGACTACATTTCTTGAATCACAATGCCATAAAAACTAGATATTATTTACAAAAACAAAAGCAAACCTCCTTCAACCAAGCAGAATATAAAAATTCCCTGGGCTGGGCGCCATGGCTCACGCCTGTAATCCCAGCACTTTGGGAGGCTGAGGCAGGCAGATTATGAGGTGAGGAGTTCAATACCCGCCTGGCCAACATGGTGAAACCCCGTCTCTACTTAAAAAATACAAAAATTAGCCGGGTGTGGTGGCGCATGCCTGTAATCCCAGCTACTTAGGATGCTGAGACAGGAGAATCACTTGAACCCGGCAGGTGGAGGTTGCAGTGAGCTGAGGTTGAGCCACTGCACTCCAGCATGGGAGACAGCAACACTCTGTCTCAGGAAGAGGGTGGGAAAATAAAATTCCCTCAAAACTACTGTTGGCTTAAAGATAGTATGAAAACAAATTACAAAGCATTACCTATACAGCCAAAACTTCGTGTTCATCTTTAAACTGCAGCTTTAAAACCTCTATAACTACAGAATAAATCAATGAATCAAGTATCCAACTCAAGAAGTTTGTAAAATAATAACAGAAAATCCTGAGGAAAATAAATATAGAAAGATAAACTTGTAAAGTAATAAATTATTAATGAGGATTACAATAGAGCTGATTTTAAGGAGACAAAAAAGCAGTAAAACAGATAAAGCACTGCCTAAAGAATACAATACTAGGAGCGAATTTTAAATGTCAAAATACTGACATTTTGGTGTTTTTAAAAAGTACCAAAATACTAATATATTTGTTGTTATATGTAAATGATTTCAAAGATCAGCCAGCAGCTTTTTTCACTTTTGACTTTCTGCAATCATTTCCCCTGCCATAGTCAATGCTCCTTCAATTCCTTTGACCTGTGCATTCTCTTTTCTTCTCAGTTCTTAAGGCTTTCCACCCTCAAAGAAGAAAACACCCTGTGAAGTGCATGGGTGACTCAAAGAAGGCCTGGGTAGGACCAATCTGCAGTGCTGAAAATCCAGATTGCAAGAGTGGCCCAGACGCAGTGGTGTTGAGAGTCTATTCATACAAGTAACAAAACATGGACTTACAACAACAGAGATAGCTTCAAGGACACCCTGGGTGGGTAGAGGGAACCAAAGTCTAAGAAAGCAGGAAGCAGGATGACGACGTACAATGCTTGTATTTCCATACATTTTTAAAATTTGGGACGGGTGCGGTGGCTCACACCTATAATCCCAGCACCTTGGGAGGCTGCGGCAGGTAGATCACTCGAGGTCCGGAGTTCTAGACTACCCTGGCCAACATGGTGAAACGTTGTCTCTACTAAAAATGCCATCAGCCAGGCGTGGTGGTGCATGCCTGTAATCCCAGCTATGTGGGAGGCTGAGGCAGGAGAATCACCTGAACCCGGGAGGTGGAGGTTGCCATTGACCCAAGAAAGCACCGCTGTACTCCAGGGCAAGAGACTCCAGAGCAAGAGACTCCATTTCAAAAATAAAATAAATAAATAAATAAATAAATTTGAAGCTATACAATGCCTACAAATTATTGTATTTAAAATCTATTAAGAATCAAATAAATTCCAAACACCTAAATACTGAAACACCCACATTGTAATTTTGCTCCCATCTGGCAAATGCTTTACTGGCTAGTCTAATCAATGACACAAAGAAGAATTAAAAGCAAACAAACAAGAAAAAACAAACAAAAAAAACCAAAAACAAACAAACCAGAGAGAGAGAAAGAATAAAGATACAAAAACATTTAAAAAAATCCTAAAATAATGTAACTCTATTGAATGGGTTGATTTTTTAAGGGAAATATAAATTGCCAAAATTAACCACAAGAGAGAGACTAATTACAATAGAAGAAATTGAGAAAACACTATTCCCTTAAAAGGAACTGGAAAGTGATGATGTCACATCAATTTTTATAAACTTTCAAGAAATAAAGTTTTGATGCTACTAAAACTGCTTCAGAGTTTAAAGAAAAGCTTCTAAATTATTTTTACAGAGTTAATGATCACTGCTTCTAAATTTGACAGAGAGCACAGAGGCAAAACCTAAAAAATTTATTTCATGTCACTGAGAAATTCCTAAACAAACTAAAACACTTTTCTCATATGTATGAAGACTCATTCCAAGAATGCAAAGGTAGCTCAATATGAAGAAATCTATTTACACAGTATTAACAGGTTGAAGGAGAAAAACTATACATTCATGTTAATAAGACTTGAAAAACTGTGTGATAAAAGTTCAACTTCCTTTACTGATTCAAAACTTAAACTGGAAAAAGATTGATAATTCAACATGACAAGTAAATATCTCAAATAAAAGGCTATATACCGCTGTGCTTAATATACTTTATAGACCAGAACATTTTCAGTACAATCAGGAACATACCATACATGTTAAGTAGTATTTCTTTTATTCCGTATTTGTTACTCTAGAATTATCTTTTAATTAAAATAGAAAAAAAAGTATTGGAAAGGCAAAATATCATTTGTAGATATGTCTCAAAGAAAAAAAGAGATAAGGTCTCATTCTGTAAACCAGGCTAGAGTGCCCTGGCACAGTCACGGCTCACTGTAGACTTGACCTAGGTTCAACAGATCTTTCCACTTCAGTCTCTCCAGTAGCTGAAACCACAAGCACATGCCACCATGCCTGGCTAATTTTTGTATCTTTTCTAGAGAAACGGTTTCACCCTGTTGCCCAGGCTGGTCTCCAACTCCCGGACTCAAGCGATCCTCCTTCCTCGGGCCTCTCAAATAATGGGATTACAAGCATGAGCCACTAGACCATGACTGGTTGATCTTTGATCTATCTATCCATAGTTTTTAAATTAGTTTTTTTTTTTGAGACAGAGTCTCACGCTGTCGCCCAGGCTGGAGTGCAGTGGTGCAACCTCGGCTTACTGCAACCTCTGCCCTTTGAGTTCAAGCAATTCTCCTGCCTCAGCCTCCCGAGTAGCTGGGATTACAGGCACCTGCCACCATGCCCAGCTAACTGTATTATTAGTAGAGATGGGGTTTCACTATGTTGGTCAGACTGGTCTTGAACTCCTGACCTCAGTGATCCACCCGACTCGGCCTCCCAAAGTGTTGGGATTACAGGCATGTGCCACTGTGCTTGGCGAACACCTTATTTTGCCTATCATATTGTTAACTAAGAAGTGTGATAATATCCCAGAACTATGAAAGTGTAAAAAATATAATCAGTCTAATAGTTTTTTGAAATTTTCAATGACCTAACCTTCTGGTGAAGAATTAGTACATGTTCTTTGACCTTGAAATTTCAGCCCTAGCAACTTATTTTGCCCTCAAAAGCTTCACAATATATACAATGAGGTATAATAAGGATTTAATAGCAAAAGATTTAAACCCAAATGTCTATCAAATGAATATAAGTTAAATAAAATATGGCATGTCCATATAAAGAATGTAGTAGATGTGACTGCCTTTTCAAAGAACTCTAAGATGAGCTTTGTTAAAAGTTTTAAACTACAGTTTTAAACTGTGATAGCAAGGCCATGCTTGTGTTAAAAGAGATTAAAAAAAAAAAAAGAGAGAGAGAACTAAGGTAATCTGGCCTATTCACTCTCATTAATTCAAGTATGGAGTCAATAGGTTGTTTTTTTTTTTTGTTTTTTTTTTTTAAATGAATCCCTATCTGAATTCTTGTTCTTCAGGAATCAGAGTTTCTAATGGTAATGTACATAAAGATAGAAACATATACTATAATAGGTATAATTTTTTTCTCCTAGAAGAAATCACAGGAGATTAAGATAATCTGCCTTTAAATAAGGTTTTTGGTTATTTTGTAGCTTTCTGTGTTACTGAATTTCCTATTTTTTTGTATTATTTTTGAATTATATATATTTCTGAATTTTTAGTTCCCAACCACATACATTATTTAAAAAAATGTCCCTGCATAAGGAGATTAACAGTTTTTCAGTCTTCTTTATACATTTGTATATTATATGTAAAAATCAACTAATAAATGCTGTAGTATTTTTTAAAAATATCGTGAAAACAACAAAAAGAAAAAAAAACACAAAGAGAAACATCAATGAAAATCTTTAATTAGTCACATTTGAGAAAATTAAACATTCTAAGACTCCCCCAGGACTTTTCATCCAAAGAGAAAAACTATATTTAGTAAATGCAAATAAGGCTGATAATCATATGTAAACTGAGAGGATAAAAACTGCAGAATTATTTCCTATATGTTTTTATACTATACAGTTACATACTACTTACCCAGCTTGGAAAATCAGACCAAGTTGGAACTCGCTGACAGAGGTCTCGAAGAATGCGTATGATAATCACACAGGACTGCAGACCATTAGCTCTAGCCTTGAGAGCAACACAAAAACCAATTGAATTAATCTTAGAAATACTGAATATATCCCTTGATGAAAAAAAGTTAAAATACCACCGTTCAATGGAAGCTCAGATAAAAACAAAAACAATTATACTTAAAATTGGGTTCAATGAGCTGCCATTTACAGCAGTATTTTATGCCAGGGTTAGTATTTAAAAGCTGGTATTTAGGTCAAAGTAAACAGATTATACAAGAATAATATTTCTTGATCCCCTGTGAACCTTGACCTGTGTTCATTTAAAACAGTAAACTTAAAAAAAAAAGTCTGCCTACATGAGAAATAAAAGAAAAAGTAAAGAGCTAAAAAGTTTGTCTAGGGACTGAAAGGTTAAGGAAATCTGTTTGGTTTCCCTTCTGTGCCTTTGCATGACTGCAAAGTCACTAAACCAAACAGCTGCTTCCTCACCTTTCACTCCCTACACTTATTAACTTAGAGAAAGAGGGGGAAAAAAATCTTAAAACTATACACAAAGCTTTAAACACATATTCCATTATTTAAAGCAAAGTTAATCTGCAGCCTTATGGAATATAATATATATACACAAACATGTGATGTTCCTAAACAAGTCAACTTTAAATATAGCCACTAAAAATAAAAAATAAAAAAACCCCAACTACAAAACATTCCCCAAACCTAGGTTCATTGTCAAATTAATAATAACTGCAATATGCAGATCATCATACCCAGCTTTCTATGTTAACATATTTTCTGATATTTAAAATAGTATCGCTTGGGCAGTCTTTTGAAATGTTTAAGCACAGTTAAACATGTTGTACTGAACTACTCTCTCATAAGGCTACAAGAAAAAAGTAAAATGATGTTCCGAACCTGGAACCACTTAGCGTGGCGTAGAGCAGCCAGAGCGTCAAGGCATTTTTGCCTGTCCAAGACGTCCGGTGGGTCTTTCACCATACCCGAGGTTACATCTAAAATGGATTGAATTGGCAAAATGCAGTGAGGAATGGGTGTTTGACCAGGTGAGCAAGACACTTCCTTAAGGTAGCATCAGTGTCACATGAGCCATTTGAGAGCTTGTCAGCATTTTAATATACCCACGGAGATATTTTCAACAAATTTACATAATCCAATATGAGGAACAAAAGAAAGGTTAACTTAAACTCTTAATTTAGTAATATAATAAACAATCTCTGGAAATATAAACCCTACCCACCAAAACGAAATCTGAAGGAAAGATTACTGGACACAGTGCACTAGCACAAAGACAACAAGACAAGAGGGAACACAAAAATCCACCTTAATAAATGAGAATGTACAATAAACTACTGAGTTTGTTCAGTACTCTAAATGGTCCTAAGTTATTCTGGAGCTAATATAACAAAGAACTGATGATAAATATAGAATGCTTAATAGTTGTAGTTACAGAAAAAAATGAAGAACCCAAAACAGGCATTTCTTTTTTTTTTTTGAAACGGAGTGTCACTCTGTTGCCCAGGCTGGAGTGCATGATCTCGGATCACTGCAACCTCTGCCTCCTGGGTTCAAGCGATTCTCCTGTCTCAGCCTCCCAAGTAGCTGGGATTACAGGTGTGCACCACTACGCCCGGCTAATTTTTTGTATTTTTAGTAGAGATGAGGTTTCCCCATATTGGCCAGGCTGTTTTTTAACTCCTGACCTCAAGCCTCGGCCTCCCAAAGTGCTAGGATTACAGGCGTGAGCTACTGCGCCCCGCCCAAAACAGGCATTTCTAAAAGTTTAACGCTCTCCCTTCCACAGGAAAATTTTAGTTATCAGAGTATGAAATACCCTTTAAAATTTAAAGTTCCCATAAAGTGTTTCAAAAAAATGATAGAAGAGAAACAATAGGCAAGGCAGAACAGGGAATAGGAACTAGCATGGTTAAACAGAATTAAGAGTGGAAAAGATGCAACAAACAGCATCCTGTGACGATAGATGTGTAGGGTCTTTAAGCTAATTAAAACATAAATGAGCTACACAAAAGTTGAGTATATATGAAACTAAACTAGGACAAGAAGCTAACTTTACATTAGTAAGTCATTCATAAAAGTAGACAAAGGGCTATCTTTATATCCATCTAAACATCTGTAAAATGTGTATATTAACAGCAGATCTGCTAATCAAGCTATTAATAAGCAAATGGCAATTATTCCAATCTAATTCACAGCTCTCAGTGATTTAAAGTGTATTTTCTCAATATAGAAAAATTATCTATTAAATATAATAGTCCTTTGGAAATTATGAGGCATTTAGAATAGTTTAATAATTGAGTATATAAAACGAATATGGACAAAAGAAAAAATACATGATAAAAGTAAGAAAAAGTGAATTATCTTAAGAGTACTAGTTGCAGTTCTGGTCAAGTTACTCATATCTCATTACAAGCATTCAGGTATCTTAAAAGATAACTTGTTCTTATTTTGAGTAGATGACATATAAAAAACATACTTTGAAACTGACAGAATTCCATTCTCTAAGGTTTCTTTTTCTTAGTTTTTTACTCCTCAAGTAATCAGATGAAAATCTGTGTCCACAGATTTTTCAGAAGATATATTTAGAGGAAAGACTTAACAGATAATCAAGGAAAACTGTGTGGCATTTTGAGAATAAACACTAAAAGAGGAATTTGGTACTAAAAAGAAGCTATCAAGACAAAAATATTAGTACTCTCAAAACTTTTAAGACCAACTACTGAACCTAGAAATAACCTGAACATAAGAAATGAACTATTCTGTTAGGAATAGATAAGGAAAAGGGACACAAGAAAGCACAGCTAACTATGAAGTTTTAAAAAAGAAAAAAAGGCCAGGCGCAGTGGTTCACACCTGTAATCCTAGCACTTTGGGAGGCTGAGCCAAGTGGATCATCTGAGGTCAGGAATTCAAGACCAGCCTGGCCAACATGGTGAAACTCCATCTCTACTCAAAAATACAAAAATTAGCTGGGCGTGGTGGCATGTGCCTGTGGTCCCAGGTACTCAGCTACTTGGGAGGCTGAGGCATGAGAATTGCTTGAACCTGGGAGGTGGAGGTTGCAGTGAGCCGAGATTGTGCTGCTGCACTCCAGCCTGGGTGACAGAGCGACTGTCTCAAAAACAAAACAAAACAAAACAAAATCCCTCACACACAAAAAAGAAAAAGCTGACTTCCCCAAAGCAGTAGTACAACATGCTAAAGGACCTCTTTCTATGTCCCTTATTTACTTACATTTGCTAAAGCTAGAATGCAAATAGGTGACAATGTGCAATCTCTTTCTAAAATGTTTCTAAATTTCTAATGTTAATTCACAGTTTTATTTCCTCCAATATGCAAGAAAATTTTGTTTTGCACATAAGCATTCATAACTTTGGAAATTTTAATCCATGATATAAATTCAAAGATGCCAAGACACCTATTGCAATTTTTTTCTTTGAGATGGAGTTTCACTCTTGTCGCCCAGGCCAGAGTGCAATGGCATGATCTCGGCTCACTGCAACCTACACCTCCCAGGTTCAAGCAATTCTCTTGCCTCAGCCTCCCGAGTAGCTGGGATTACAGGCGCCCGCCACCACGCCCAGCTAATACCTACTGCAATTTAAAAACAAATTACAGCTATAAGTAGAAAATTTTTGTTAAATTTAGTGTGGATTTTTGTACCCATTTTCTATTTCAAGTAGATTAACCCCTTAGATATATTCTGCTAAAATCATACTTGTTGCCTAACACCCAGTTAACAAAGCAAAACAAAAACCAGTTAATTTATAAAAACAAAATGCTAATTCTTGTTCTACATGAATGTATTTCACAGATTTTAAGGGGTTAATCACCAATTAGAAGACATGCTGTGTCCACACTATTTTATGATTAAACGTTAATGGAATATATTAATTCAAATTAACATGGTCATGTAAAATATATAACCCACTCAACCATTTAAAAACTAGTGTGAACACTGCTCAATTCTAGAAGAGACGAAGACAAAACAAACAAAACAGTCACACAAAGGACAATAAATGCCAGGCTCTGCATCCAAAATCCCTCCTTTATCAAATGGCAGATGTGACACTGAGCTTTTGAAAACCTTGGTCAAAAATCCTTCCGATGTCTTGGCAGCAACCCCTGACAGGATCAATCCCCTCTGTTAGAAGGCTTTGGGCCGGGCCTGATAAGCTACAGGTGGGAAAAGACACACACAATACTTAACTTGCTGCAGAAAAGATTCTGTAGCAAGGGTTAGAGCATTCTGAACATTTCAAGCTTAAAGTCAATTAAATGTTTACTTAATGTTTAACTGTCAAACACAGTATCATAAAACAGATCTGTCATGCGTTTAACAGTTATTTGGACAATGTAATCATTTCCTTTATTAAATAATTTTTGGTATTAAAAAGGACCATTATGCATTAAAGAGGCTACCACACAATGCGCAAGTAGTAACTCTCATGATTCACAATTGTTCTTCCGGCAAAGCCTTCCTTAACCCCTGTAGTAACTTCCCAAAGCAAGCTATAGCCTTTAAATGATTTTAAGACACAGAGCATTGGGAGCTGCAGTGAGAGAGAATACATACCGTTATTCTGCAGCAAGAAAGAAGCAATCTTCATAATGAAGCTAAAGACATGGTTTACTGCAGTTATCTGCAGCAAGGAACACTATCAATGTTTCTACACTTTGACACATCCAACTTTTCAGCTCAGTGTCTTGAAGCAAAATCTCTCCATTTTGGACTGACCATTTTCCTCGTCATATTTACGAAATTCAGAACAATAATTCTAACTCAAGTCTGGGTCAGACAAAAATATAATTTTGTTTCCTTTAGGAGGGATAGGTTATCAAATAATTTACTGCAAATATGATACTATTCACTTTAGACTTTTACAACATAAAATGGCTTGATACTGTACAAATTTAATAAAGTATAAATATAACTGAACAAAATGTATTCTGAAATAAAGTTAAATGGTTATAATTTTACACTAAATATGGCAACATTTATAATATATCGTATCAGTTTTATCAAATCCCATATGCTGTATATGACCTGATCAGACTGACTCAGGAACTGTTTCTCCAGCAACACCCATGGCCAGACCTTGAGTAGAAACTCATGTTCACATAAGAAAATCCTTTACACAAAACTCATTTAAGATGCAAAGCTTAAGATATAAATATCATCTGATTATGGTATACATGCAAAGTATGTAAAATTAGACATCTCCCAATGGCATTTTTGGTAAAATGTTCTTTTCCTGGGTTGTGAAAAGCCCAGTGTCTTAAAAAAATTGCTCCAAGAAAACAAATTTAAAGAAACAGTAATTGAGAGACTACTGATGCTATTTTATACAAATTAATTTTAATATTAAGTATGTAGTACCCTCTTCCTCCTCAACCTGTATCACAAAGAAATATTAGTGTAGACTGTTACTTCATACTCAACAAGATGTATAAAAACATGAAAGGAAACAAAGTAAATTTTATCTGACCCATAAAACAACAGAACCAACATACTGCAGACACTGATCATGCTTTTCAGCTTAAAAGCTTTTGAAGCTCTGAAAATGTTACACAATAGTCCCTAAAGCAACATTGCTGGCACCAGCAGGATTTCATATTCTATAGTTGTAAATTAAGTTTAAAAACCCTGAATTGTGCTGTGACTCACTATCTACATTTACACAGTTTATTTTTCAGTATCTCAAGTGTGATGTTAAGGTCAAATGTCCAAATCCTCCTGCATTAGGATGTTCTGCATTTATGAAAGTGCTCCAAGCCAAAGAGCAACCTCAGAGAACTAGAAATATTTACCACAGGACAAGCCAAATCCACTATCACATATCTAAAAATGCCTCTTAAAAATATAAGTGTTATGAATACTTAGCCAATTTTGTGAAAACTCTTGTCTTTTTTGTAAGACAAGGCAAGAGCAAAAACTTCTTAATGCCAAGTTAAAGTTGTGTCCCCCTAGTCACTAGCAACATTTTAAAACCATTTTTTCATGCATTGACTATGCCAGTAAAAATAATTTTGAAGTTTTTTTCCAGAAATCTGAGGTTAGCAAGAAAAGAAAGAAATCAAGAAAATCAATCATACCATAGTGTTTTATATAAAAATACATCACTAAAAAGAGCATTTACTCTGTGGGAAATTAACTTAGGCAAAACCGGTTGCTAAATAAGTAAAATCTATCAAATTCACATGTAATGCCAGCATGTTGCCTTCTAGGGCTTAATACCATCTTAAAGAGTAGATAAATTTAAAAAAAAGTTAATAGAGAGTAAAAAGTTTAATGGCTTTCCAACCTCCTTCCCTCATGTTCTCTTCTCGAATAATTGGAGAAGTCAGGGTGATAGTAACTTGCATTTTGGGTTCCACACATGAATTCAAAATTATTGCCGCTTCAGATACAGCACATTTTATGTCATACTTCTCAGGGCTTATAACCTGTGTAATGAAGATTATAAGAAACAAATTGGATTGGATCTGTTGTATTAACAAACAAAAGCAGTTTCATTATGGCTCTTTCACTCTCTCACTACCCTAACCATTCTATATGAGGACTAGATCATATACTGCTCCTTCTAGGAAGCCCTGCCATACACGCCAGTATAATTAGTCTTACTTTCAACTTTCAGAATTCTGTGTTGAATATTTACCATTGTTTGTACTGTGAGTTATTTGTACATACGCATGTCTTAGATGATAAATTCTTGGATAAAAGAAACACTGCCATATTTGTAACATATTTGCATAATTTGAATGAAACTAAAATAGCTACCTGACCTTAAAAGGAGCTACAATTTAACTACTCCCATATTGTACATTTTCTCTGAAATCCTCATTTTATCAGGGAGCAAAAAATCTCAGTCAATATCCAGAAAAACTAGGATTTGCTGTAATTTGGTAAACACATAAGCTCCATTTTATATGAACAAATGAAGACTCTACAAAAACTACATACAGTATTTACAGTATAGTATCTAGGTTTAAATCCTAGCTCTAATAGTTTACCAGTGATGTGATGATAGACAAATTATTTAACTACCCTGCATCTATTTCTGTAAGATGGAGAAAATAATTGTACCTAACCTATAGGGTGGCTGGAAGATTAAATGAATCAACTATATAAAGCACTTAATATAGTATTATGTAAGTATTAACTATAAATTAATTTTAGTTCACTTGCTTATCCACTTGAAGAGTATTCTACTTTTAGCTTAACTGGCTGTTAGCTATTTAGTTATGATATATTCCCTGGTTTGCAATTTTACTAAGCACCACAATTAGGATCAAGATGTTTATCACAAATTCTATGATTCTTCCAAGGCCTCCAAACCTTTTCTTTTCCCCCTTCATTGCCCTAGCAGCCTCAACAGGAGTACGAAGTAACACACAACAAAGCCAATTCTGCTGGCTTCTGATAATTAAAAAAAAGACTCATCTAAAATAAAAAATTTCCCATCTGGAATAATAATAATATAAAACAAGCAACAGCAAGTGCCAGAGTTGTCAGAGTTTTAAGTTTAATAGTGTGCTTCACTGTCCCTTTTGTCATCGGCTGCTCTGTTACAGTAAGGTACTGCTCTAATTCACTAATGCAGAACACACATTACCAATGAAATCTGAATCCTTGAATTTAGAATGCTTCATTAAATTGCAAGTTTTACACCCTCAATTATTAAAGGAATCACTACTTTAAATCTCATTCTGATAAGCTAATATATAAAATTTTTATAAACTTAAGCTTAACAAAAAGTTTGCTTTTGTAGGACCCAAATAAAATATTCTATTAGTTTTGCATTGCCATGTTTTGCTGGATGGAGATAAGAGAAGTATTTCCTACCATTATAAACATGTAGAAAACTGAAAATATTCACAATATAACTGGGGAAATTCAAATCAGAAAGACTACTTTAGTTACTATATTTTATTAAAAGCATTCAACTAAATAGGCAAGAGGTTCATGAATTTAAAAAATTTAACCTTGCTACACATGGGATTTTATTTTTAAAATCACTTTGTCCTAACAACTGCCTTCTTATGATTCAAGTCTTGGAAAAAGAACAAGAAAAGGAAGGCATTTGCTGCAATTTTACATTTTTAAATACATCAGCAAGATGGCTTCATGCCAAATACAATCACTATAAAACCTAAAAAGGATGAAGTAGAAAATAGTTTCATCAGTTTGCACAATCAAACAAAAAAACTCAATACAGAAAGTCAAGCCAAAATTTTAAAGGCTGGCTTAGGTTTAAACTGAAGCACAGTCAGTCCTGCCAAAAACTTCTAAACCAGACAAGGGGTAAGAATTAACATTTCCATAATACTTACAGCAAGCTGTTTGGGTAGGTTTTCTGCAATACGGCTTAATAATGTCTTTGAAGGTTTCTCTGAGCACAGCAAAACAAGGTTGACATTTCTATCTCCTCGGAGAAGTAATCCTTTTGCCAATACTCCCACTCGCAAAACTCCTTTCAAAGCTCTGCAGTAAAATAAAATTATATTATGATATTTCTCTGCTTAACCAGAAGCATAATATTCTGTAAACATACAATAGTAAGTGAAATAACTTTTATACCATTAAAATTTCCATCAACCGCAATAGAAAGACATCTAGCATTTTTAGAACTATATTTCATTTAAGCAATGTGGATAAAAAAAAAAAGAGCTAAGTTCTTTACAGAAAGACAACTGCAAAGCAATGGACATTAACACTTCTGTTTCTTATTTCACAAGTCAGAATAATAAGAGTCATGTTTAATGTAATACAAAAATATTTTCAAATGGTAAAAGGAAAATAAAAAGTTACAGCTAATAATGCAAACTTGATATACAGACATTGCTAAAGCTTAGGCTTAATCATGCTTTACAGTCAGTGCTTTAAGGGAATAGTTATTAAAACAAAGACTGAGTGTGGGGCAGAAGCAACAAATAAA
Source organism: Colobus angolensis palliatus (assembly GCF_000951035.1). Taxonomy (NCBI): domain Eukaryota; kingdom Metazoa; phylum Chordata; class Mammalia; order Primates; family Cercopithecidae; genus Colobus; species Colobus angolensis. The sequence goes on from NW_012116722.1 coordinate 1,498,521, forward strand.
TCAAAAGAGAAAAACTGCAGCTGAATACAACTGTAGAACTATAATGGCTGCTTTGAAATACTCAAAATAGTTTATTTGAGTTAAATTTAATTAAATTTAACATTTAACTAAACTTAAAATGAGTACAATTACAAGGTTAGAGACCACATGTGTCCGTGGAACTGTGTATTTCTATTTTTGCAAGCAGCAGCTGAACACATGAAGTATCTAACACAGGCATGGTCAAAATACATAGAACTCACACCAGAGTTATCAGTCATAAGCTATATTTCAAATGTAAGACGTCCACGTAAGAAAAACCAAAATTATAGACATGGTAAATCACTTTCAAAACACACCTGTCTTTACCTCCCTCTTTCTTATCATCTCCCTCTTTGTTCTTGTTCTTCTCATGTTCAGACAAACTGTCTGAAACTAGTTTTAAAGCACGTTCAGTAATAGAAACAATTTTCTGAACTGCCTGTAACTCTTCTTCAGTTGGATAAATGGTGGCATGTTTTGTCATTACATAACGGTCATCAGATGAGTCAGGACGACGTAAGGGCTGCAGAGAAACAAAGTTGCTCAATTTAAAAAAATGTTTCCTGAGCAAAAGCAAATGATATTTTTCAACTACACATATTTGTTGTATCTTCTCAATAAGAAAAGCTTTATCTTCTTTATCCATTTCAGTAAAAACGAAAATGCAAACTATGGAAAGTTATACCATCAAGACTATATGTATGTATGCATGCACGCATGTATACCCACTTTGCCTTTGCCTCAAAACAAGTAACATTATAATACATATAAACCTAAAGCTATGAAAATGCTCTTTACTCAACTTTAAAAACCAGTGATTCTGAAACTTTGCTTTCAGTAATTCAAGTCTTACAACTGTCAACCCTCTGAGCAAAGATAAATGAGAGAATAGGTTAAAGAAGAGAAGTCTATTTTTTTTTTCTTGTAACTGCTCTATAGAGAAACAAATCTTGTTTTCGGTAGACTGAACCTACACAAGATGTCCCTTTTACCCAGCTTCTGTACAACATAAACTCTCAAGATGCAGATTTTTCCTATAGTCTTAATAACATCAACTCTGGGGCTTATCTTAAACCATTTTATCTACCCCTTATCTTTCACTCAATTTAGAAGTAGTAGGTTTTAGATGGTCAAAACTGGAGTAAGGAAAAAAAGATTCTAAGCCACTGGTAACGGAAAAAGAAGAATAAATTTCTTTTTATTAAAAATAGACACTGGGGCTCACCATGTTGCCCAGGCTAGTCTTGAACTTCTGGCATCAAGCCATCCTTTCACCTTGGTCTTCCCAAAGTAGACTGGGGTTATAGGCATGAGCCACTGCACCCAGACCAGTAAGAATAAATCTAAAGACAAAGCAGTTGCCTTTGACATCAGTTGTTCCTGACAGGTATAGCAACTCATGCCTATGTCCCAGCTACTCGGGAAGCTGAGGCTGCGGTGAGCTATGATCATGCCACTGCACTCCAGAGGAAAAATAAGAAAAGAAACAAGAAAAAAAATTAGTTGTTCCTGCTAATGTAAGGAAAACCAAAGGCAAGAGTCTCATGTGAAAGAACAGTTGGCATAAAAAGCTCTGTTGCCATTTAGCATATAGTGAAAATAAGAAAGATTCCCAGAAACTCTATGAAGTCCTCATACAGAAGACACAGGAAACATATATTTCCTTCCTGTAAAAAATGGAGGAAAGATCCTAAATCACATTAAAAACTTGTATCAAGCTGGGTGCAGTGGCTCATGCCTGTAATCCCAGCATTTTGGGAGGCCCAGGCGGACGGATCTCCTGAGGTCAGGAGTTCAAGACCAGCCTGGCCAACATGGTGAAACTCTGTCTCCACTAAAAATACAAAAATTAGCCAGGTGTGGTGGTGAGCCCCAGGTACTCAGCTACTTGGGAGGCTGAGGCATGAGAATTGCTTGAACCTGGGAGGTGGAGGTTGCAGTGAGCCGAGATTGTGCTGCTGCACTC
>NW_012116722.1:1500557-1553294 GCF_000951035.1 Colobus angolensis palliatus
CTCCTGAGGTCAGGAGTTCAAGACCAGCCTGGCCAACATGGTGAAACTCTGTCTCCACTAAAAATACAAAAATTAGCCAGGTGTGGTGGTGAGCGCCGTAATCCCAGTTACTTGGGAGGCTGAGGCAGGAGAATTGCTTGAACCTGGGAAGTGCAGGTTGCATGCAGTGAGCCAAGATCACACCACTGCACTCCAGCCTGGGCGACACAGCAAGACTCTGTCTCAAAAAAACTGTCAAGATTACAAGATTATTAAGTCTAAAAATTAGCCCCTCCAAAATTGTTTTCTTCTAATGCTGAACCAGTCAAACTTTCACCCCTTATATCACCAATGTGGATACTCACTGCAGGCCCCTGAGGCTGAGGAGGCATGCCTGGTCGGACTCCCAGAAGGCCTAATGGGCCTGGAGGACCATGAGGATAACCTCCATCAGGCATTCGGCGGCGATCATCCCAATGATGCTGTTCTTCCTCCATTCTTCTCCAGTACATGTCCTCTTCATAACGTCTGAAACATAAATGACATTATAAGCCTACGAGGAAAAATACAGCACAAGAACTTGCATCAACAGTGACAATAAAAAGCAATAAAAAAAACCCACCCACATCAGCCTAGCTAAAATTTCTTCCCAAATGTATCTAATTGTCCATGTTTGCTTTCATTGCAAAGTAAATGAAAGAGAAAAGAGAGCATGAGAGAACAAAGAGAAAAGCCGAAGAAAATTTCAGCCTGAGGAAAAAGTAAAAAGAACAGGCATCAGAAACCTCAGTTTCTTACAGTCTCTCTCCTGCTTTAAGTATGAACTGGAAACCCAAGGCCACCTAAATGAGGCAGGCCAACACTGTAAGTAAATGACCTGAAGTGCACATATCACATTTGGGAATTTTCTTCATATCCTCAAAGAAACATGCTCTTTCCTATGTCTCTACTATGAAGAAAAACAGTGCAAGGCAGTAATAAATGGCAAATCATAGTCAGTCTCAGTGCTGGGGACACATTAAAGGTGTTCGGAATTATGGTAAAATAGAAAGAGCATGTTCTGGCTAGAGATAATACCCGCTGCAACTCAGCTCCTATTAATTGTTGCCATAAGGGAATACAATAGTCCCCACCATCCTCATCGCTGTGGTTTCTGTTACCTATGGTCAACCAGGGTATACAAATATTGAACAGAACGTTCCAGAAAGAAACGATTCATAGGTTTTAAATCTTGTGCCATTTTGAGCAGTGTGATGAAATCTTGCGTTGTCCGGCTCCATCCCACCTGTGAATCATCCCTTTGTCCAGCATATCCACACAGTATACACCCTACTAGCCTATGAGTTCTTTAGTAGCTATCACTGTTATCAGATGGAAAACATATAGTATATACAGGGTTTGGTGCAACCTGTGATTTTCGGTATCCACTGGAGGCCTTGGAACGCAACCCCCTTGGACAAGGGGGGACTGCTGTACAGGCTGTATTGCTGAGGTCACCAGGATTTTTGTGAAACTTCATGGTTGCTGGTTCAGATTACAAAATACTATGCATACCAAATATAACACCTTTGAGCTGAACTCAGAACGTGAGGAGCTAGTGTATAGCCTCTGCTTTACTGACCAACATTTGTAGAATCTATTCTTTTTTTTTTCTTTAACAATCTCCTCCCCTCTGCCCTCCCAGTTCTTTCCTCACTTTCAGCTTCAAACTAGGATACCAATAATTCCCAAGGGAAACCATGTGTCTACAGCAAATTCTGTTAACAATTAGGTTAAGGTTTGACTAAAGTAATCTGTTAAAACAAAAGAAACAAGTGTGCTTCCTGACTACCATTAAAGAAACTACCAATTTCCTCAGGTTGGGAATAAGCAGTGCTTTTGTTTTTTTTCTTTCTTAAATTGGCAGAGTCCCACTCTGTTGCCCAGTGCAGTGGGTGGCATGATTACCGGTCTCTACAGCCTTGACCTCCCACGATTAGCTGATCCTCCCACCTCAGCCTCCCAAGCAGATGGGAATACAGGCGTGCACCACCATGTCCGGCTAATTCTCCTATTTTTTGTAGAGATGGGGTCTTATCATGTTGCCTAGGCTGGTCTCAAACTCCTGGGCTCAAGTGATTACCTGCCTTGGCCTCCCGAAGTGCTGGGATTACAGGCAGTGAGCCACCGTGCCCAGCCAGCAGCGCTTTTCAGGATCAGCCAACTATGGACTGACAGAAACCATTCTTCTATCTATGCTATTTAGGTTTTGAGGAAAAATGAATAAAAATAGCTTAAAGGTTCTGGAAAATCCTGTTCATTCCAGTTTCTAATAGTGTACTGTTGTTGCTAACAACATTTAAGTCAAATGAGGGCAGGGACCTTTATCCATTGTTTACCAATTTGTGCTTACCACCTAATACAGTTCCTGGCACATTGTGAATGCTTAATAAATAGTTGATATTATCGGTGAAAGAGGAAAACACTGTATAATCTAGCTATAGAGGAGAATTTCCAATATGTTACAAAGGCAGAAACTTCATAAAGGACAAAACTGATAAATGTATAAAAATCAAAACTGACACATACATGGTAGTAAAAACTATTTAAAGGTAACCCATAAAAAAGGATTAGGCCGGGCGCGGTGGCTCAAGCCTGTAATCCCAGCACTTTGGGAGGCCGAGACGGGCGGATCACGAGGTCAGGAGATCGAGACCATCCTGGCTAACACAGTGAAACCCCGTCTCTACTAAAAAATACAAAAAACTAGCCGGGCGAGGTGGCAGGCGCCTGTAGTCCCAGCTACTCGGGAGGCTGAGGCAGGAGAATGGCGCGAACCCGGCAGGCGGAGCTTGCAGTGAGCTGAGATCCGGCCACAGTACTTCAGCCGGGGCGACAGAGCGAGACTCCGCCTCAAAAAAAAAAAAAAAAAAAGGATTAATAACAATGTAAGAAATGTCTGTACAAATCAACAGGTAAGAAAAAACAAGCAATTTACCACAAAAGAAGTATAAAAAGCCAAGCATGAAAACAATTCAAAGTGAAACAAAATGGCTATCACATTTAATTGGTAGAGATTTTTATTAAGCTGTAGCAGGGGTTCTCTAGGGGTGCGATCCAGGGACTCCAGTGGTCCCTGAGACCCTTTCAGGAGATCCATGGAGTCGAAATTATTTTTAAAATAAGGCCAGTCATGGTGGCTCATACATGTAATTCCAGCACTTTGGGAGACCGAGGCGGGCAGATCACTTGAGGCCAGGAGTTTGAGACCAGCCTGGTCAACCTAGTGAAACCCCATCCCTACTAAAAATGCAAAAATCAGCCAGGTGTGGTGGCAGGTGCCTGTAATCCCAACTACTTGGGAGGCTGAGGCAAGAGAATCGCTTAAACCCAGGAGGTAGAGGGTGCAGTGAGCCAAGATCGTGCCACTGCACTACAGCCTGGGCAAGAGTAGGACTCTGTTTTCTTAAAAAAAAAATCATTTTCATATTTTCATTATAAATACTAAGACACGTATTTGCTTTTTCATTCTAAGTGTACAGTGAAATTATCCAGAGGCAACATGTGTTATTCACCACATATGAACACAAAAGCAAACATGAGAATCTTGCTGCCTTCTCTAAAACCAGACATTAAAGAGATATATAAAAATGGAAAACAGCATAACTCTTCCCACTATTCTGTGGAAGAAATAGTTACTAATTTTTTAACTGTATTTTCTTGATTAAATATATTTCATATATTTTAACAAATACACATGTAACCATATTTCAAAAAATAATTAAAATGTCATTTTAAAATGAATTACTAAATATTTAAATTTCTTAGTTTTAAATTTTGTTTTTTTGAGACGGAGTTTTGCTCTTGTTGCCCAGGCTGGAGTACAATGGTGTAGTGTGATCTCGCCTCACCACAACCTCCTCCTCCTGGGTTCAAGCGAGTCTCCTGCCTCAGCTTCCTGAGTAGCTGGGATTACAGGCACACACCACCACGGCCGGCTAATTCTGTATTTTTAGTAGAGACGGGAATTTCTCCATGTTGGTCAGGCTGGTCTTGAACTCCCGACCTCAGGTGATCCACCCACTTCACCCTCCCAAAATGCTGGGATTACAGGCATGAGCAACTGTGCCCAGCCAGTTTTAATTTTTAATACAGTAAGTCTTGACAGATACAACCACATAAGGACTCTTTGGAGTCCTTGATAACTGAGGATAAAGGATCCTGAGACCAAAAAGTTTGAGAACCACTGGGTTATGCTATCCAGTATAGGCAGACAAGTAAGTATCCTTCAAACATTTCCATTTCCAATATTCTATTATTAGCAGCAACTAACAATAATGTATGCACTGATATCGCCTCAATAGGTTCACATACTTGGTGAAAGAAAAAAAAACTGCCTCAAGGAGGGTCAATATATTAATAATTATAATAAGGAAATACTGGAAACTACCTAAATATCTAAACAATAACAAGGATTTCTTATGAAGAAAATTTTACATATGCACAAAAAATACTATGTCCTCATGAAAAACAAAATCCAAATTTAGTTTTAAAGTTGAAGATACGTAAATGAAAAAAGTGGATTATGAAAATACGTATATGGTATGTTTCTGCTAAAACTGTATTTTAAAAGTTGTACAAAAATATTCACAGTGGCAATATTCGTAATAGCCAAAATGTGGAAACAAGTTGCATGTCCATCAACTAATGAACGAAAACACAAAATGTGGTACATAAGGATGTATTATTCATTATCATTTAGTCATAAAAGAAAATGGAATACTGACACATGTCACGATCTGGATGAACCATGAAAACATGCTAAGTGAACGATGCCAGACACAAAAGACTGCATTAAGCTGATGCAAAAGTAATCGCGGTTTATACCAAATGAATTTATTAATTCAAATCACCATTTGGCACAAACCACGATTACTTTTGCATTAACCTAATATGACTCCATTTATATGAAATCTCCAGAATAGGCAAATCGACAGAGACAGAAAGGTTAGAGGCTGTCTAGGGCTGGGGCTGGGGGAGATACTAGGTATGGAGGACACATGGATAATTATTGTTAATGGGTTTGTGATTTCTTTTGACGGTGATGAACTGTCTTAAATTGATTGTGGTGATTGTTGCACAACTCTGTAACTGTATAAGTTTAGAAGATATATTTCAATAAAACTTAACATTCATTTTATATCTTTATATATATATAAAAACAAATATTTGAAATATGTTTTCTCAATTCTCCTTCCCTATAGCCACTCAAGTTTCTTAATGGACATTATTAATGTGTAGAATCTATCAAATCTTATATTTCTATCAGGTAACGTATGTCTATTTTGCTTGTTTGAAACCGAGGCACTTACTTATAAAATGAAATATTTCTTCATATGTTTAATTTATAAATGATGCCAATTAAACATATAACTCTAATACCAAGGTCACAGTAAAATATTAGTATAGCCAGTAACAATTTTAATGTATGTCTTTCCCAGACCTAGGATCTTCCTTGAGTGAAAATTGAAAGTAAATAAATCTGGATTGCTTTGAATGGGAGTCATATCCCCAGAATGGCTAAGTTTTTAAGAAAGGTTGAACTACTTACCAGGCTATCAAAAGTTAAACATATTACCTCATTTCCATTCTCCAACGCTCCTCTTCTTCTCGCCTTCGCCAGTACTCTTCCTTCTGCATTTGCTTCCTCATTTTCTCTTCTTGAATCTTTCTTGCTCGAATACTAGGCTTTACTTCTACTTGCAAATCTGGATTTACTTTTTTCTATTAATACAAATAAGATATTAAAAAAACAGCAGCCCCGAAACAATCTACATGTATTTTTAATCATACAATTACACATATTCTTTAATCATGGAGGCTTTTAGTTTCAGGTTTCCCACTAGAGAGTAAAATCAATATAATTAAGGTGAATCAAAGATTCAAAATACATTAATAAAAATTACGTAACTTAGTGCTGACCAACAAAAAGTCATGAAATCCTTAGAAAGACTAATGGATATTTAATTTTACTTTACATTTAACACTTGAACAACAAGGGTTTGAAGTGTATGAGTACACTTACATCTATGCTGCTGAGTTTCTTCTGCCTCTGCCTCCCCTGAGAGAGTAAGACCAACCCCTCCTCTTCTTCCTCAGCCTACTCAACTTGAAGATGATGAGGATGAAGACCGTTATATGATGACCCACTTCCAGTTAATGAATAGTAAATATATTTTCTCACTGATTTTCTTAATAACATTTTCTTTTCCCTAGCTTACTTTAAGAACACAGTACATATGAGATACACATGACATACCAAATATGTATTAATATAAAAATAACTTTATCAGTAAGGCTTCAGGTCAACAGTAGGCTTTTAGAAGTTTTTAGGGAGTCAAAAGTTATAAGCAGCCTGGAATCCCAGCACTTTGGGAGGCCAAGGCAGGCAGATCACTTGAGGCCAGGAGTTTGAGACTAGCTTGGCCAACATGGTGAAACCTCCTCTCTAGAAAAATACAAAAGTTAGCCAGGCATGGTGGCATGTGCCTGTAGTCCCAGCTACTTGGGAGGCTGCGGTGGGAGGATCCCTGGAGCCTGGGAGGTTGCAGTAAGCCACGTTCAATGTCACTGTACTCCAGCTTGGGCAACAGAGCAAGGCCCCATCTCAAAAAAAAAAAAAAGTTACAGGCAAATTTTTGACTGCATGAGGGGTCCCTGCCCTCCATGTTGTTCAAGGGTCAACTGTAACTGTTTATAAACAGATAACTCTAAATGTCTATGTTGGGGTTAAAAAGTTTCTTTTCATATTTAAGCACTACCCTTTTACAATATTTTAATTTTCACCTCCTCTGTGCTTAAAACAGAAAACATGGATCTAGTACATTAATCCAGCCTAGTTAAAAACTTCAAATACAGGCCGGGCACGGTGGCTCATGCATGTAATCCCAGCACTTTGGGAGGCCAAAGAGGGTGGATCATGAGGTCAGGAGTTCAAGCTAAACTGGTCAACATGGCGAAACCCCATCTCTACTAAAAATACAAAAATTAGCTGGGCCTGGGGGCACATGCCTGTAATCCCAGCTACTCGGGAGGCTGAAGCAGGAGAATTGCCTGAACAGGGACCCAGGAGGCAGAGGCTGCAGTGAGCCGAGATCATGCCACTGCACTCCAGCCTTGGCTACAGAGCGAGACTCCGTCTCAAAATTAAAAAAAACTTCAAATACAGTATCTGATTTATCTTAACAGTTGAAGTATATTCAATGAAGAATTCCTACGCTAAGGTAAGTGAAGAAATTTTCCAACATATCAACTCGTCTCGAAGTTCATTTTGGTGGGAATTCTACTAAGATGAAGAAGGTGGATAAAAAGTTGAGACTTTTTCCAAACATTTTATGTGAATTAATTATCTTTACATGATTGCTTGGTCCAGGCAATGCTTCAGTTTTGCCACAATTACTAAAACTGATGAGAATGTTATTCTTATTTAAGTATAAAAATGGATAAATAAAAACCAAACATCCATCTGAATCTGTCAACATGACATGCTAATCTTAGAATGGGACATCATGGACTTGGCAAGTTGTGTTTAGATGCTTTATTTTGCATATAAAATGCTCTTTTTTTTCTTTTTTTAAAGAAGGTAATAGCTGAAATTTTACTCACTTTATATTGAAGTCTGTGTCTTCGCCCTTTTAAGTGCATCTCCTTAGCATTGGGATCATTAAAGCTGCACTCACATAATTTACAATGGAAGCGAATTACTTTTCCTTCATCATTTCGTACCTTGGCATGGAAAAAAAATTCAAGGATCAAAACAGGAACATCATAGTTGAAGATGGTATCATTCATAAACCCCCACATATTATTTGATGAAACTGTACACAGTTAGAAAGAAGTGGCAATGTCTATTACTTTTTTTTTTCCCCAAGACAGAGTCTTGCTCTGTCACTCATGCTGGAGTGCAGTGGTTTGATCTTACCTCACTGCAACCTCAGCCTCCTGGGTTCAAGCGATTCTCCCGCCTCAGCCACCAGACTAGCTGGGATTAGAGGCATGCACCACCATGCCCAGCTAATTTTTTTTTATTTTTAGTAGAGACAGGGTTTCACTATGTTGGCCAGCCTGGTCTCAAACTCCTGACCTCGTGATCCGCTCACCTTGGCCTCCCAAAGTGCTGGGATTATAGGCATGAGCCACTGCACCTGGCCTATTACTTTTTAAAAGGATAGAAACTGTAGAAATGGGAATGAAAAGTTGGAATTTTAGTATGCAAGATGTGATAGCATATGTTGGCTCTTGTAACTATCTTTCAATTTAATATTTTTGTCTATATGTAGCATTTACATTTAAATGTAGCTAGATGCCTTAAATTTTCTAATAGTTACTGAATATTTGCTGCTGGCCAAGTATTGTTCTTGAAAATGAAGATAAAGATGATTAATAGCATTATTTTGGTATACAAAGTTTCTCAAAGCCCAGGGTTTTATAATAAGTAACTTTATGGAAAATTAAGATGAATTTTTTTCTAACTGAACAGTTATAGGAGGACAAGTAAACTTGAGTCTTACTATGAAGTCTATTATGAATATTAAGTTCAAATTGTGCAAGCTTTAAGAAATGTTCCGAGTGTAATTCTCTGAAGTTTAGGATTAAACAGTATCATCAAAAATTAGGGTGTTTTGGTTGAGAGCTTTTTTGAGATAACCAAATCTTACTCCTGTAAGAGATGAAACTTAAAAATCAGAATTATTCAGAATTATTTCTGAACTACTTATAAATTCCATAACCCAGCTGTCCACCTTGTAAACAAAGAATTCAATATACAATTTTTCTTTTTCTTGTTTTCTTTTCTTTTTTGTGATACAGAGTCTCACTTTGTTGCCCAGGTTGGAGTAGAGTTGTGTGATCTCGGCTCACTGCAACCTCCACCTCCCAGGTTCAAGTGATTCTTGTGCCTCAGCCTCCTGAGTAGTTACGATTACAGACGTGCACAACCACTGGCCTTGAACTCCTGGCCTCAAGTGATCCATCCATCTCGGCCTCCCAAAGTGCTACAATTACAGGTGTGAGCCACAGTGCCTGGCCATCAATATATGATTTTTCTTGATAGGAAAAAGGATACAAGAACAAATATTCATTTAAAACCTACTAGGCCAGGTGCAGCGGCTCACGCCTGTAATCACAGCACTTTGGGAGGCTGGGGAGGGCGGATCATGAGGTCAGGAGTTCAAGACCAGCCTGGCCAACATAGTGAAACCCCACCTACTGAAAAAAAAACACACAAATCAGCTGGGGGTGGTGGCATGCACCTGTAATCCCAGCTACTTGGGAGGCTGAGGCAGGCGAGTTGCTTGAACCCAAGAGGTAGAGGTGCAGTGAGCCATGACTGTCACTGCACTCCAGCCTGAGCGACAAGTCTCAAAACAAACAAACAAAAACAAAACCCCTCCTAGATGCCAGACACCATGCAAGGTACTTTATTTCATCTACTCTTCACAACTTTGTTAAGGAATGTTCCAATTTTATAAATATCGACACTGAAGCTCAAAAAATATATATGCTGTAAAGTCAAAGTAAATGGCAGTCATATGCCACTGTATGCCTTTCTGCTGACAGCAGGTATTTATCCAGTCTGCTTTGATATCCCTTCACTCCTTTATTTTACTGAGTTTACTTTACCTGTAAAACAGCAACAGTCTTCTACTCCACTTGAGAAACCAAATGAATATATTCTGTTAAATCAGCAAACTTAATTTTATCACAAAACTGACTATTCAAAAATAAATGTATTGGTTCTCTTCAACAACATTTTTGCTTCTCAGAACTTTTAAACTTTTATGATAGTTGAATGATGTATTACAACAATGCTTGCTAGTGAATAGAAAGTTACTTAACTCACCACAGTGACAATATACAGGGAAAATAATGCAGAAGTTAGCAAAAAAAAAATCATTGTGATGTCACTTAGCCAGGCCTAAAGGACATGCTTTTTTTTTGAGACGGAGTCTCGCTCTGTCGCCCGGGCTGGAGTGCAGTGGCCGGATCTTGGCTCACTGCAAGCTATGCCTCCTGGTTAACGCCATTCTCCTGCCTCAGCCTCCCCAGTAGCTGGGACTACAGGCGCCCACTACCTCGCCCGGCTAGTTTTTTTGTATTTTTTAGTAGAGATGGGGTTTCACCGGGTTAGCCAGGATGGTCTCGATCTCCTGACCTCGTGATCCGTCCGTCTCGGCCTCCCAAAGTGCTGGGATTACAGGCTTGAGCCACCGCGCCCGGCTGACATGCTTTCTTATAACAAAGATTCCTTTAATATCCTTTCATTAAGTAAGCTAAATCTAAAATACAATTAAGCATATTCACTTTTACATGTAACATACGCTTGTAACGCACTTCTTCCCTTTATCCAATTTCACAGCAATGGTATTCTCAAATCAATTACCTCCTCCACATAATCATGGCCCACTGGCTGCACATCACTCTGTAAGGCAGCAAGAGATGCAGGTGTGACTGGTTCTGACACTGTGTCTTGCTTTACTTCAGGAATCTGCACAGCAGAAGTGACAGGAGTACTTTTAACACATTCAGTTCCTTTTATATCTTCTGTTTTATTTCCTGTTGACTGCAGCTTATTACCACCTAGAAAAGCATCAAAAAGTTATAACAAATTTTAATTTCGTATAAACATATATACCTGATAAGACGAAAACTTCAGATAAAGTTCTTTTCTGCTAATAGTCAAAACTCCTATCTGACATACAACAGATGAGAATTTTGAAGAACTACATAAACTACTTGGCTTTCTTTACCCTATTAGTGAAATATGTTTCTGAATTTTTCTCATTTCCATCTTGGAACACCCAACACCTTCCTCATCCCCCCTCAAAATGAATAGCAAGTACCTGAAATGGTAAGGACTAAGCCTAATTCATGTTTGTAGCCCGAGTTCCTTGGCAAGTGACTGAAATGAGTAGTATTTATTCCTTTAAAAAATGCTAACTTCCAGTTGGGTGTGGTGACTTATGCCCTATGATCCCAGCACTGTGGGAGGCAGAGGTGGGAGGATCACTTGAGCCCAGGAGTTTGAGCCCAGAAGTTTGAGACCAGCCTGGGCAACGTGGCAAAACCTGGTCACTACAAAAATTAGCTGGATGCGATGGTGCACGCCTGTAGTCCTAGCTACTTGTGGGGCTAAGGTGGGAGGACTGCTTGAGCCTAAGAGGCAGAGGTTGCAGTGAGCTGAGATCGCATCACTGCACTCCAGACCTGGACAGATCCTGTCTCCAAAAAAAGTCGGGGGTAATGTCTAGGTCATGCCCTATAATTGAGAAAAATTAAAAAAAGGTAAGTTCAATGATTAGGTCTCTTTGCAAACTTAGTCCAAATAAAGTTTCCCACTAGGGAAGGAAATAGAACCAGTTTAGGTTTTATCATTGTTTATTTCCTCTAACTTATTGTCTACTGAAATGAGACATGAATTTACACTGAGTTATTTACAAAAGATTTTCTATTATTGTTCTAAACTGAAAGTAGGAAGAACCTCAGAAACTGATGTAGAAGTGACTATAAATGATAGTTTTCATTTTTATCATCAATTAAATTTAACACTTCAAGTAACTGTCTAACAGAATACCATGTTAATTGTGAATCTCCTACTTTTAAACTTTTCTTTCAAAAATATTCTTAAGTATCTACGAATCTGGATACTGCACTAAGTTCTGGTAATATAGCAAAGAGAAGACAATGTAGCTGCCTTTCAAGTGGCCAATTTATGGGACGATACAAATAATGATAATACAATATGATAAGCACTACAATAAGTATGGACTGAATACTGTGGAAATTTAGAAGAAAGGAGCCACCGCCCTTTAACATGATCCAGTAAGGAAAGGTTTCACAAAGGGTGTGACACTTGAACTGGGATTTGAAAGAAGAATGAATATGAACTGGTCAGAAAGAAAAGAACGATGTTTAAAAAGAAAAAAATAGCATGTACATAAAAGCACAGCAACATGGTGTGAAAAAGGCTATGGTAAACTCAAGGAAGAGCCAGTAATTCAATATGAATTACTACATAGGTAGAAGGGATGAGTTATGAGGCTGGAAAGGTAGGCACAGGTCAGGTAATGATGGGCCTTATATGACAAATAAGGACTACAGATTTTATCCTATCACAGTGGAAGGCTGCTGAGCTGAAGACTAACACAATAGATATATATTTTAATAAAATAACAAGAGTGTGGAGAATATGTTGAGACTGGGTACAGTAAGAAATAAAGCTCCAAGGAGACTTTTAAGGCCTAAAAAACAAGGTAATGGCAATGAAGAAGACAGGTTTTGTAGAAATACTATAGAGATAGAAACAAGACGACTAGGTAAACAGCTGGAGGCGGCAATAAATACGAAGAAATAATGTTAGTGAATTTTCCACTTGAGAAATCGACAACTTTATGACATTATTTCATGGTACTCTTCTCATGAATTAATGGGTCAGAATGAGACACACTGGGAGGCATCTACACAGCCATACAGAAGACGATCAGGGAATATTTATGTGGCTGTCCAACTCAGGTGGGGGTTTTGAATTCACCAGAAAGATTTAAAAGTCACTGCCCACATGGGAATGAATGAGATCACCCATTAAGACTGGCGGACAGTGAGACGAGGGCCAGGGTTATAATCTTAGTAACACTACCATTTAATGAACACACATAGGCAGGAGAACCAATAACAAAAACTGACAAAGGGGTGGGTGGACATATAATTGAGAGACAGAGATGTATCTTAAGCCTAAAGGTACAGCAGTCAACTGTGTCAAGTATTAGGAGAGACAACAGGATGAAACTGAAAACTGGCCACTGGATTGGCAATTAGGTTTTTGGTGACTACTGAAAGCACCTTCAGAAAAAGGTAGAGTAGAAACACTACAACAGACTGAGGATTGGGCAGGAAGTACAGAAGTAGACAAAAAATCAGGGCCATAGGTTGTGGTACATGTTGATAACCCAAGCACTTTGGAAGTTGAGGCAGGCAGCTCACTTGAGCTCAGGAGAATTCGAGATCAGTCTGGGCTACATAGTGAAACCTCATCGCTACCAAAAAAAAAAAAAAAAATGGCTGTGTGTGGTGCTGCACGCCTATGGTCCCAGCTACTCAGGAGACTGAGGTGGGCAGATCGCTTGAGTCCTGGAGATTGAGGCTGCAGTGAGCCAAGATCATGCTACTGCACTCCAGCCTTGGTGACAGAGTGGGGCTCTGTCTCAAAAATTAAACAAACAAACAAACAAACAAAAAAACCAATCAGGTTATCTTAAGATTACAGAAATGGGAAAGGGTCTTTGTGTGTGCAGATCTTTTTTTTTTTAAATGACTAGATTAAGACACAGATGTATCTGTATGACTGAAGGGAAGAAACCAGAAGACGATAGACTAAATATTAAAAATACACACACACACAAGGCAGATATGTGAAGAAACAAGGTCCCAGAGAGAAGGGAGGAGACAGGTCCAAGAACACAGGCAGAAGCGTTAGTGCTGCAATGGAGAAACACCACTTTGACAGAGTCAGCAGGGACAGAGAATATCAGTACTTGCCAACAAAATTTATTTTGGGGGTAGATGTTTTCTTGGCAGCCATATTTGTAGGCACTGCTGATACTTTAGTGTTAGATGTGCTATTAAGAGACGAGTTTCCTGTAGTCGTAAGACCCTTCATTGAAGACGTTGCAATTGATGATGTATTCACAGTACAATTGTTTGCTGCAATGCTTGAAGGAGAGGCAGTCGGCTTTGAAGCAGATACAGCTGTTGAAGCAGCAGCTTGGCTAACAACGTTTGGTTCTGTTGACGGAATGGGTTTACCAAGTTTTGTGTGTAACTTAACCACCTATAAAACAAAAGCACACTTATTTGTCAGGAAACTCAAACAGTAGATTTTGAAAAGTCTGCCTGGAACATTATAAAATGAAAATCTAAACCATGCTTTTCTTTGTTCTATTTTTTTCTGCTATATGTTTTTGTATATACACACAAATGCAAAACTCATTACTTTCAAGCTAATCTCTGTGAAGTAAATATGGATACATATTCCATCTACAATTAGGTGAGGAAACGGAGGCAGAGAAAGATGAACAGACTTGGCTACATTAAAAATAATCACATGACAATTCCCAGTTAGTGAAATAAATGGTTTAGTTCAATTTAAAGAAAGGTCTCCAGTCTTTCCCTCTTTTAGCAATGATTATTTGATGTCACTTTTAGGTATTATTAGCACATAAGCAAGGCTTATAATGCACTTAAAAGTTTTCAAAATTTGAAGTTACCTTTACCTAACTCCCTTTGAAAAAGTAGAAGATAACAGAATCAAGACATAAGGGTGTGTGGGAAAAAAACACCTACTTTCTGATGCTTAGCACCACGAATGTGGGCAGCATATGCATCTGCTCCTGTACAAGACACATCGCAGAGCTCACAACGTAGCTGATTTTGAGTCCCACGAGTAGAATTGCTGCTGCTGCTGGTATTTTGTGAGGCTTTCAATGCAGCTTCTTTTTTTTTATGTTTCTGTCCTTCTAAATGTTCTTTATAAGTCTGTTTCAAATAAAAAGCAAACATTTTGCTTCACTAATTTTCTTTATACATAATTTAAGATTATTCAATTCTCAAGAAATCTCTAATGAGACCAAAAATGAGACCAAAACAAATTTAAGTTGAAAAAGGGCATGTGGTATTCCTTATATATGTGACATATTTATGGTTCTCTGTATCTTGTTTATCAAGAATATTATCTAACACTGAGTTACAAAGTACCTTTATACATAGCCATAATATAAGGCAACGGTTTTCAGTTTTAAAAATTTATCTTTTGTTGCTTATATAAATGTTGGACAGAGAATGGTAATAGACAGTGATCATTCCATAAAGAAATTATATTTAGTTACAGGGTTAAAGATGAGGCGGGGGAGATGTGCCTGTATCATTAGAAGAAAGGAAAAGTTACTGTATGGTAACAAGATTCTTTACAAACAGCTATGTTTATAAAACTGACTTTTCTAATTCAGAATACGTTTTGACATAGAATCTGTATTACAATCCATGACCCCTAAAAGAAAGCTTATTTAAAATACATAAGGGCCAATATTGTACACACTTGCAAGCAAAAATAGTATTATAGTAATATTAGCCAATAAAATAGTGAAATTATATATTAAAAATCATTGTGAATGCAGATGATTGAGGAAGGCAGTTAATTAAAATGAGAGGAAATTAGTAAGAACAACTGGACAGTTCGTGAGTAGGACCAAATGGTTCCTCTCTCATACTTTTATTTATTTATTTATTTTTTGAGATGTGTCTCACTCTGTTACACAGGCTTGAGTGCAGTGGCACAATCTTGGGTCACTGCAATCTCTGCCTCCCAGGCTCATGTGATCCTCCCACCTTAGACTCCCGAGTAGCTGGGACCACAGGTGCCCGCCACCATGCCTAGCTCATTTTTCATATTTTTGGTAAAGACGGGATTTTGCCATGTTGCCCAGGCTGGTCCCAAACTCTCTTTTTAAAAACTGCCTCTTAAAAGACAGTTGTAAACTGACAAATAATTAGCATAAAATTATATGTTCATCATACAATTTCAGAGCTGGATGGGACTTTCCTTTCATTATCTGCAGTGGCCTGAAATAGCTCCACCAAGCAGTCTAAGCCTCAATTATTTAGGCAAGTCCTTGTTACAGAAAAGCGAGGAAATAAAAGCCCAAAGAAGAACAGGTCTCTAAATTGCCCAAGGTTATATACTTAGTGGCAGAGCCAGGACTGCAATCTTGGCCCCTAAATGCTGAATCAACTTACTCTTTTCCTTCTTACATATACATCTACAACTCTAATTCAATCTCAATGATATTTTTCGCTGAGGTTCATTAACCACCCCCTTAAGGCACTGACGACTTGCAGATTTGTACCCATCCAGCACAGCAAAAACAGCCAGCCTCATATACACTCATTCCACCTGCTGCTGTTAACCTATCACCCAAGTGTCACGTTGTATACTTTCATATAAGCCAGGTAATCAATAAATTTCTTATGTCCAAGTCTGGCACTCATGACACTAACCCCTCTGAACAGTCAACACAGAGTAGGAAATGCTCCTTAAATACTAAGACCACCCACCACTCTTGTTCCCTTTCGTGTTTACAGGTCCCTGCAAACATTTCCCACCTGTGCCACATCTGCCTCCCATCACCTCCTGCCAACCTTGCAATTCACAACAAAACTATTTCCTGCCATACTCAAAACAGGGGAAAAGAGGGTTTTATATATCTAGCCACATGTATTAAAATGTTCTGTAATTTGGTATAGCTCAGGGAATGTTAGTAACTGAAAATACTCCCCAAAATTCAGAAGTAGAGAAAATTAATCCAGTAAAGTTAAAAACATGTGACATAGGTAGGGCAAATGAGAGATGGATATAACTTGGGAGAAACTAGTAGAGAGTCAAAATTAGTTGTTTCCAAATAACATGCCTTTTATCTGCCAAGCTGTGTACCAAATTTTAATATAAAAATAACACTCTTAAGCATAATAATAAGGCTGGGAGTTGAATCCATTAATCTTAATAAATAGAATCATGTCATAATCATCCATTTTAACATTTAGCAACCAGAAACAATATAATACCGAAAAAGGAATAAGGGTTTTACATTTATATGCCTCATTAGTTGGTATTTTTTAAAAACACACTTCCTTACACCTTCCTTGTTCCTGAAGTTCCTACTCTCCTTATGAAAGAGACTACCGAAAAAAGTAACATGCCATAAAGTATGTATCAAAGTCAGTCTCATTAGAAATGCAACACTGAAAATTACAGATTATCAGTAACTTGTTATATTAAGTTGAAGAATTTTGAATAAAAGCTCTGGCAAGTAAGTTATAGATGATAAAAATGAAATGAAATAAAAATTCAATCTTACCCAAGTTGCAATTAATCTGACTACAAAACTTTTAAACTAAATTTAAATTTTAAAGAGCAAAGTCTCCTTCTGGAAAAAAAGCTCAATTTGCCTATTTATCATTTACATTCACAATCATCTTTACATTTTTTTTTTTTTCCTGAAAATTCTCATGCCACAATACAAGCAACTTTTAAAAGATGCATTGGCTAAAAGCTAACAGGAAAAAATTTAAACCTCTTTGTAGGCTCAGGAGTTAAAATACTAACTACACTTAATAACCACTGAAGACTCAAGGTAAAACATACAACATAAGTACCTGTGGTCCAGCACAGCTGATCTTACAAACATCACAATAGTGAATCTGTGGTGGTTTGGGAGGCTGTTTTGGTTTCAGTTGTTTATTTTGGAATGGTGCTTTTTTAGTAAAGGTGGTCCCTGTCCAGGCAGCTGTTGCAGCAGCAGCAGCAGCTGCTGCTGCTGCCTGCTTCTGTTGCTGCTGCTGCTGTTGATAGTAGGAGGATGCAGCTGAATACACTGCTGCTTCATAACCTGAATAAGATGTACCTTACAAATGAAATCAAACAAAAATTATGTTACATACTTATAGGACGACAAGTTAAAATGTACAAATTTAAATTAATCCTGCCAATAAAGATAGATTTACATGTGCATATTAACAAACGTATCTCACAGAACCAGAAAAGAGCTTATTTTCCTTCTAAGAAAGTCATCAACTGGTATTTACTCAACACATGCCAGGTGTTATAGAGGTATAAAGACAGTGTCAAATTTGGTCCCTGCCTTGAAGAAGCTTATAGATTTAACTGGAGAGATGTGATAGTGTGTTTGACAAACTTGTCTGTTTACAGAATCTGGTAATATGTCCCTGAATAAAATCCTGTGAACAAAATTTAGGAAGTGTTGGATTTGAGGAAGAATCTGAAGTAGGATACTAGATAGGAAAAACAAAAACTCATCAAAGTAAGATTCGACATGCTTGGTAGCTAAGAGGACAAAAGAGACAAAAGAAGAGGAAAACATACAAATATGACACTAAAATCTGGAGCCCCAGCGATCAACTGATGGGTTGTGCAACTGCTAGAACCAAGAAGCTGTCAGACGCTAGTCTGGGGAGGCAAGGTAAATAAAGTTTAGAAGTTTGTGACGTGGAACTGAAGTTCAGATAAAAATATAGAACAACTGTTAAAAGATTTAGGAATTAGGGACCAACACATTGGTTCTCATCTTCCAAAAGATGAAAAGGCACTGTGTTTTCTGGTTAAATGTATGAATTCTACCCATTTCCATTGTTCAGAGACTCCACTGAATAAGCACATTATGCAAGCTATTTATGTAATACACACATGCTGTTTATGTTCAGTGATTTACAGATTTTTAAATCTGTGAACGTTTTAAATTTGAAAGCTGTGGATTTTACATTATAAGCCTACCTGAAAACTGGTAAACTGACCATTTCTAAACTAAGATCTCTGGAAATTTGGTAGACTGCCTATTCATCATATTTCAGTTAAGTTTCCTTATTCCTTTAAGTGGTAATGGATGGGCAAAGAGTGATATAAAGCTTGAGAGAGATCCCTAGTTGACAGAATAGCACAGAAGAACTGCTTACAGAGAACTAAACTTTTTGGTCTCTCAAATGCAGACTGCAATACTGAAAGACTTAGGACTCCCCAACTCCAATATGTCTATACACATAGGGAAAGAAAAATAAATTGGAATGGTAAGAGCTAAAATGCATGGAAAACCAGAATTGCAGTATATAAAGTTTTAAGATAGAAAGTGTGATAATAGACAAGAAAACATATGAAATGAAAATAGAAACAGGTAGCTATATATCAGCGATAAAGCATATACATGATCAGATAAAACTGAGAAAACAACTGACATAATTGCTCAAAAGAAAATTTCTATAAACCAATAAACTCTACTGGGCAGTCCTACAAATGTCCTCTGTTACGAATGTGATAAAAGAACATAAGCTCACAGCCAAATGTTTTCAAGCTTACAGGCAAAAACATGTATAGTTTATATTTTACTATAGAGAAATACCATAAAATTGTTCAATTACAAATAATAAAGATGCTTTTAGATTTATTACCAAGTAGGATCATGATTTTTACATAAAATCTTTATAACAGACATTTTGCAAATGACTTCAGTTCTTCTATATAGAAACTATACAAATGCCACAGAAATGTAACTTTATGAATTATGTATTAAGAAAACATGAAGCAGAATAAGGACAACAGAGGCCAACAGTGCTGAAAGAATAGGTCTTCTGGTTGTTTTTTTTTTTTAATCAAGAGTTCACAATACAGGAAGCAGTGTGCCAGACACAATGTAGTTTTTAGAACAGATCTATAAGGCAAGTATTACTATCCTTAAATATGAGAAAAGTCGGGTTTAGACATTGGAGGATCCTTTAAACACTGAGCTAACTTAACCATAAAAATCACCAAGTTAAACTTAATATTCATAAAATAATCTCTACTTACACATAAGTAGTTTAAAACTAATAAAAGTAAAGTTTAATTTTAACTTACTACTTAGTTATAAAAATAAATCAAAGCATGCACTGAAAGGTGGGCTAAAGATTCTGGAACTCTGTTAAAGGGCATCTTAAATTCTCCTGTAACTATTGGCAAACAAATGTACGTTTCCTGTAAAAAGCATTGTAGGAAAACAAATACAAGGCTGTGTCTGGCCTGGGCAACATGGCAAAACCCCGTCTCCACAAAAAAATACAAAAATTAGCCAGGCGCGGTTGTGCGTCTGTAGTCTCAGCTACTCAGGTGGCTGAGGTAGGAGGTTGAGGCTGCGGTAAACCATGATAGTGCCACTGCACTCCAGCCTAGGTGACAGAATGAGACCCTGTCTCAAAGAAAAAAAAAAAAAAGAAACCTGTGTCTATAAATTAAGTAAAAGCACAATTTTTGAAAACTAAAGTATTATCATTTAAAAAGTACTTTTACTAGGCCAGGCTTGTGGATCACTTGAGCCCAGGAGTTCAAGACCAGTCTAGGCAGTGTGGTGAAACCCCATCTCAACTAAAAATACAAATAATTAGCCCAGTGTGGTGGCGTGCACTGAGGCGGGATGGATCATTTGAGTGTAGGAGGTGGAGGTTGCAGTGAGCTGGGATTGTGCCACTATACACCAAGCCTAGGTGACAGAGCACGACACTGTCTCCAAAAAAAAAAAAAAGTACTTTCATTAAAAATGTTTATCAAGGCCAGGCGTGGTGGCTCACACCTGTAATCCCAACACTTTGAGAGGCTGAGGTGGGCAGACTGTTCGAGCTCAGGAGTTCAAGACCAGC
This sequence comes from Colobus angolensis palliatus, assembly GCF_000951035.1. Taxonomy (NCBI): domain Eukaryota; kingdom Metazoa; phylum Chordata; class Mammalia; order Primates; family Cercopithecidae; genus Colobus; species Colobus angolensis. The sequence continues at coordinate 1,520,802 of NW_012116722.1, forward strand.
CTGCACAACATGGCGAAACTCCATCTCTACAAAAAATACAAAAATAAAAAACTAACCAGGCATGGTGGCTCACATCTGCAGTCCCAGCTATCTGGGAGGCTGAGGTGGGAGGATCGCTTGAGGTGGAAGTTGCAGTGAGCTGGATGGTGCCACTGCACTCTAGCCTGGGTGATGGAATGAGACCTAGTCTCAAAAAAAAAAAAAAAAAAAAAAAACCAAGTAAATCAAGCAGTAAGCTATGATATTAGAATAGCTGGCATATAGCTTCTAAATGTATAATACCAGAAACAAATAAACAAACAAAACATTTCAGCAGTAAATGCATCACACTACAAGTCATTATTTAGTAGGGAGCAATATTCTAGAACTCATTAAGATAAAGAGAATAGCTAACCAAAATTGTAGCTGCCAAAAATTGCAGATACAGAACTCAGAAGCCTTAACAATGGTTTCTGATTTGGCAACTCTGGACTGTGTATCACATAGTCTTTAAAAAGCAGATACTCTTTTAACAGTTTCACAACTAGAAATTTATCCTAGGGAAACAAGTGGGCAAATGTACAAATCTTTACATGTAAGGATGTTCTACCTAGTGCTGTTTCCAGTTTCTGTCTCATGTACAACTAAATGTCCTCAAATACACACTTTAAAATATATTACATCCATACAATAAAATACTTTGTGACCATTAGAATCGTTTCTAAATACCCCTGGCATTTACAAGAAGTCATGGCTCCTTTGTGACATGGCTGACTGTGACTCTAGGGCAGGGAAAGCTCAAAGTGTATCTGTAACAACCCTCAGTGGCAAAAAGAAAAGATGTCGGTGGCTCAAGCCTGTAATCCCAGCACTTTGGGAGGCCGAGGCGGGCGGATCACAAGGTCAGGAGATCGAGACCACGGTGAAACCCTGTCTCTACTAAAAATACAAAAAATAAGCCGGGCGCGGTGGCGGGCGCCTGTAGTCCCAGCTACTCAGGAGGCTGAGCCAGGAGAATGGCGTGAACCCAGGAGGCGGAGCTTGCAGTGAGCCAAGATCGTGCCACTGCACTCGAGCCTGGGCGACAGGGCAAGACTCCGTCTCAAAAAAAAAAAAAGAAAAGATGTGCTCAAAGAAGAATGAGAATATATCAAAAAGACTCAGGAGCTGGTTGAGCAGATCCCACTGGGCAACTTTAAAACTGTGAGAGCCTCAAAGACAGAAATGAGAGTAACAGATTATAATATAGTCGCTCTCTGTATCCATCGGTTCAGCGACCATGGATTCAATCAATCATGAACTGAAAATATTCGGAGGCAGGTATGGTGGCTCATCCCTGTAATCCCAGCACTATGAGAGGCCGAGGTAGGTGGATCACCTGAAGTCAGGAGTTTGAGACCACTCTGGCCACCACGGTAAAACCCTGTCTCTACTGAAAATACAAAAATGAGCCAGGTATGGTGGTACATGCCTGTAATCCCAGCTACTTGGGAGGCTGAAGTATAAGAATCGCTTGAACCTGGGAGGCAGAGGTTGCAGTTAGTTGAGATTGTGCCACTGCATCCCAGCCTGGGCAACAGAGTGAGATGCTATCTCCAAAAAAAAAAAAAATTAGGGGTGGGAGGAATATAAAATTAATATAATACAAAAACTCATTATAGCTTAACAACCATTTACATAGCACTTACATGGTATTAGGCATTGCAAGTAATCTAGAGATAATTTAACATTTAAGAGGATGTATGTTAGAGGTAAATATTATGTCATTTTATATACGGGACTTCAGCATCCACAAATTTTGGTATTAATCGGGGCTCTGGAACCAATCTCCCATGGATATAAGGGACGACTGTACACTGAATAAAAATGAGCAAGTTCACAGCAACAACAAAAAAAGAAGTGGAAGGAGGGGACTCTAGAGAAGAATGCCTAAGAATCAATGTGAAAGGGTTTTGCAACTACCACTGTAGAAGCTCATTCAGTTTTCAAAGGATCTACCACCACAGGGTGAAAGACAGTTGAGCAACAGGCCCACAGATTACTTGTTCATTACAAAGGAAAAAGGTGTCTTTGTAACGGAGAGATCTGATAGGCACAGCTTTAAACAGTAAAACCAGCATCAATAAGGAATAAACGAACATTACTTATTACATGCTTCTGATGTGATGAAATGGAAGGCTGGTCAAGTAATTTTCTTGTCTAAAAAGTTACCTGAATCTAAACATAAATCATCAGATAAATCCAGATATGGGATATTCTACAAGGCAACTGGCCTGAACACTTCAAAAATGTCACTACCATGAGAGATAAGATAAAAATAATGAACTGTTCTACATTAAAGCAAACTAACAAAGAATGGCAACCAAATACAATCCATGATCCTTGACTGGATTCTAAATTTCAAAACAAAGCACAAGCACAAACATACATACATCAAATACATACAAAGCCCAGCCATAAAATACATTTTTGGACAACTGGATAAATTTATGTATTAGACAGTATAGTATCCACGTTCAATTCCTTTTCATAATGTTGCCATTGTGGCTACATAAAAAGAATGTCCTTATTCTTGAGAAATACCTTCTGAAGAGTTCAGGGCAAAGTACCATGTCATCTATAACTTATAAAGCATACTACTTATAAAACATATTGCTGAGCCACTTGAAAATAGCCTTTAACAGAAAGAAGAGATAAAGGAAATTTGAAAAATTATTAACTGGTGAACCTAGGTGAATGGCACAAAAAATAGTTCTTGGAACTTTTTTTTCCCACTTTTCGGCAGAATTAAAATTTTCTGGGGCAGGCATGGTGGCTCATGACTGTACTGTAATCCCAGCACTCTGTGAGGTCAAGAAGGGTGGATCACTTGAGGTTAGGAGTTCCAGACCAGCCTGGCCAACATGGTGAAACCCTGTCTCTAGTAAAAATACAAAAATTAGCCAGGCATGGTGGCGCACGCCTATAGTCCCAGCTACTTGGGAGGCTGAGGCAGGAGAATCACTTAAATCCGAGAGGCAGAGGTTGCAGTGAGCCGAGCTCGCGACACTGCACTCCAGCCTAGGCGACAGAGTGAGACTCTACCTCAAAAAAATAATAATAAAATAAAATAAAAAAATAAAAATCTGATATAAAAAGTTGGGGAAAAACATTAATCAAAGGTATATATCTATACTTAGTGACATGAAAGGCAATCACAGTAACAATAAGCAGTTTACAGAATAGCACACATAAGACAAATGTATTTTTATAAACCATATTTATACATGTATATTCCATGGAAGTAGACAGAGACATGCACTAAAACGTTAATGACAATTAGTGTCTAGAAGTAGAAATCTAGTGGTTTAACATTTTTTCTCTTTCTAAAAAAATATAGTTTCTAACTTTTAAATAATAATATACTACTTATGTAAATAAAAATTATCTTCATACTGTATAAGCAACTAGAGAGCGAAAAGAGAAAGGAAAGGAAGCACATGTAAGAGAGAAACAATGAATAGGAAAGGCTACTCTGGAACTTCCTATTTTGTTGAAGATAATGTGGACATTTTTAAAAAAAAGTGTCCAATCAGATTTCATTGTAGTAATATAATCCTAGTTACAATTATAACTAGTCAACCAAAAAGGGAGAGACAGACAAGTTGTATCTGAGAAATCTTTTTATTTTTGAGACAGAGTCTTGCTCTGTTGCCTAGGCTGGAATGCAGTGGCGCAGCCTTGGCTCACTGTAAGCTCTGCCTCCTGGGTTCACGCCATCCTCCTGCCTCAGCCTCCCGAGTAGCTGGGATTACAGGTCCCGCCTCCTCGCCCGGCTAGTTTTTTCTATTTTTTTTTTTAGTAGAGACAGGGTTTCACTGTGTTAGCCAGGATGGTCTCGATCTCCTGACCTTGTGATCCACCCGTCCCAGCCTCTCAAAGTGCTGGGATTACAGACGTGAGCCACTGTGCCTGGCTGAGAAATCTGAAATGACAGATCTAGGAATAATAAATTCAGTATTTTCTTGAGATCTTAACAAAAGATTTCTCTCCTAAATAAGGAATCTCCTGTACTATGCCTTTAATAGATTATAAAATGTCTTTCTACCATCACTCATACTGGTGAATGATGAGCAGGTCCTCATCATTCACCACTCCAGCCAAAGTTCTCAGACGATATTGTCTCCTCATTCAATTCATTTTCACGTGGTTGTCCGGTTAACTTACAAACCTGCTCACACCGCTCCATTTCTTAATATAGCCTCTGCAGCTCCCTTTCTGCCCACAAGATAAAGACACACACCATAACAGAGCACACATGGCTTTACATAGTGACACTTCTAGCCTCATCTACTGACATTTACCCCATGTATATCCTGTATTCCAGCCACAATGAACTGCAGTTCCCAAACACTCCATGCATGCCTAATTCATCATTATATCCCTAGCACCCAGAGTAAGAGATAAAAAATCTCTGAGAAATAAAAAAGTGTCATTCACAGCATATCTTCTGGGAGGAATACAAAAGCTAAGTGTCTACAAAAAAGGCAATGTGTGATCTTAATCACTGTGATAATGCAAATGTCCTCAGCTAGAAATTGGCAACAGCAGTGGACACAATAAGGTTTTAGCCATTGTACCTCTCTGGGAGAAATATGTAATTATTGAAGAAAAATAAAGCTACTCTGTTCTTCCAAGAGAGGTGTGTTACATAACCACCATCTTATGGATGATTAGAAAGGGCTACCCAACATTTCCATGATGAATTATTTCTGATAATAAAGAAATAGCTCTTCGAGGGCCAAAATAAACAGAAATAATTTGTCTGTGGTATTCTCTGGGTATTAACCTTGAGTTTTCAATTTCATTTGGAAAAGCAGAAAACAATCCTGTAGAAAACTGGGTGTTACTTTTCCTTTAATTGCAATGCTAAGCCCAAGATTCATACTCATAATGAGCTTTAAACTCCCCAAGAACATTTTATATTATTCTAAGATCTTCTCTTACCATCAACCCCAAAAAAAGCATACAATTTACAGTACAATCATATTATGTACCTACATTTATCAATTAATTTAATTTCTATTATTAGGAGTAAGGTAATTTCATAGACAATCAAGAGAGTTTCTACTAGGTCTCTTCCTAATTTGTTTACTCATTTAAACACAGTTTATCAGTCTTACCAGAATAAGTAACTGCTGTGGTACTGTAAGTAGCACTCTGAGTATAGGATGGCACCACAGTAGCCGCAGCTGCTACTGGCTGTACGGTGGAGGATACAGGATAGATAGAGAAAGTAGTGGTAGCTGGACTTGGTGTGGCTGGTTTTATGGCTGTCACTTGTCGAGTTTGCTGGGCTTGAGTATACTGAGTTGCACCTTGGCTATAACCTGCTTTAGGGGCTGAAGTGGGAAAGAGACATCAGAAAATTAGAAGAGTAAGCCACTATAGTTACTGTACTAGTATCCTTAAAAGCTGGAAAGAATAGGTACAAACATCATTAACTATAAATTTTAGGCCAGCAATTTCTCCTTAGCAAAAGGTATAAAACTCTTATTACCAATATGAACAGAATATATAAATTAATATACTATCTTCTGCCAAATGCTTTCTATGTATTTCCAAAATGATTATTTTGGCAAAATGTACAACTAACTGAAACAGCAGTGTTACCAGTAAACAAGGTTATCTGAAAAAAGGGGTGTGTGTGTGTGCGTGTGTGTGCGCGTGCGTGCACGCTAAACAGTCAACTTCAGTTAGGTTTAATACTGGAAACAGGATAGAATGAGTTACAATGTAATATTTCAATTCACAGTAAAAACTTCAATATTTAATCATATGAAATTTGTTTATATTACCATTCACCGCATTTTAACTGATTTTTCCATAGTGAACTACAATCTAACAAGGAACTACATAATTTTTCAAATGTCAGTAACTTGAATGCAGCTATTCCTAAATGGCTGCCACTGATATCTGTTGAACTTCTTTGCTGCCTGACATCCTCAAAACAATGTGTATTTTGAAAGAGTCTTAGAAGGCTTATCATTAAATAAATAATCACTTGTAAATGATCACTAAAGGACATAAATGTTATCTCTGAAAAAGGCCCAAAATCAACGGGCGAAGCTCATTTTATGTTCAGTTAAGTAAAGGTACCTTAGAACTTTTTTTTTTTTTGAGACAAGGTCCCACTCTGTTGCCCAGGCTGAACTATGATGGTGTGATCATGGCTCACTGCAACCTCAAACTCCTGGACTCAAGCGATCCTCCCACCTCAGCCTCCCAAGTAGAACTTTTATCTCAAGCAGAACTTACCTGCTTATGAAATCTGATCCACATAACACAAAAAGATAATACTTTATAAAAAGCTAAATAACTTACAAAAGTCACAGTCAATACCAGAGTTAGACTAAATCAAGATCTTCTCTTAGATAATTCAGCACTCAAGCACAACCTAAGCTTGGTAATTCAACAGGAAGTTTACTACAGATCATTATACACAGAAATCAATAGAGAAGAGACCACAAGGCCAGGCACGGTGGCTCAGGCCTGTAATCCCAGCTACTCGGGAGGCTGAGGCAGGAGAACTGCTTGAGCCCAGGAGGCCGAGGTTGCGGCGAACCAAGATCGCACCATTGCACTCCAGCCTGGGTGACAAGAGTAAAACTCCATCTCAAAAGAAAAAGAGACCTCAGGAATAGTCAGATAGTCACTATAATTCAAAACATGTTAAAACCACTTTTAAGGGACTCATAAAATTTTAGAACTAGAAGGGGTCCTACTGAAATTTGGGTCAACTAACTCATTTACAGATAAGATAACAGAGATATGAGAGGTAAAAAAAAATCACCTGCCCACATTAGCAGTAAAGCCAGTACTGGAAGCCAATTCTACTCTCTTCCAATCCAAGGCTCCACCCACACCCTCACAGCCTTGAAAAAAAAAATTAAAGGAATTGCCCACTTTTCAAAAGCTTTGTTTTAAAAATTATCAAATCTCTCTCTCTCCAAAAAATCCATCTTTTAAAGTCTATAAATACGCAGGTTTCTTTGCAAACAAAATGCTTCCTAGATTTGAACCATTCTAGATACTGTATTTAACATGACTGGTGGCTGATAACAGAACCAACTGTCATTAGAGATCAGAGGAAGATTAATTAAAAATATGGGCCCATTAAAGAGTCTCCACTGGTTACAAAGGCTGTTTGTTGGCAGTATCATATATTCTGGGCATTTCTGGCCAAAGATAAAAATGTATTCAAAAGTTATCATCACAGCTTCTTTTGTACACCTTATTTTAGCAGGAATGGAATTGTGGGCTGAAAGTCCAGAAATGGAGTACATTTCCAGGAGAGAAAGGCATGATTATGAATTGCGACTCTAAGGCATTTAGTAGGACATGTCTAGAACCTGCCTCCTAAGATGATGTGATACGAATTTAGATGGACTCAAAAGCTTATCTTCATTAAAAAATAGAGTAAGTCATATACTTCAATAGTTTACAAAGAAACTATGTAGGTTAAGAAAACCTACCTGTCTGATAGTAAGTTTCAGCAACAGAAGGCTGAGGTTGGGCAGCGGCAGCTACAGCAGCAGCAGTTGCTGTTGGTTGTTGGTAGTATTGCTTACTATCATAAGCTACAGCAGGAGCTGTGGACCTTACATATGAGTATGAATCCTAAAGAAAAGGAATGAAAGAAAAACTTGCTATGAGACAAGAGGAAGGAAAAAATATACTTACTGTATAAAAGTGCAATAAAGGAAAACAAAACACTAAATACGTAGTCTCATGACAGACCTAAACATAAAATAATCAAATTAAATACACAAAAGATTCAGTTTGTACTTCATTAAAATAATATCAAGGCCAGGCGCGGTAGGTCATGCCTGTAATCCCAGCACTTTGGGAGGCTGCTGAAGCAGTCAGATCACGAGGTCAGCAGATCAAGACCATCCAGGCTAACACGGTGAAACCCCGTCTCTACTAAAAATACAAAAAGTTAGCAGGGCGTGGTGGCGGGTGCCTGTAGTCCCAGCTGCTTGGGAGGCTGAGGTAGGAGAATGGTAGGAACCCGGGAGATGGAGCTTGCAGTGAGCTGAGATCACGCCACTGCACTCCAGCCTAGGCGACAGAGCAAGATTCTGTCTCAAAAAAAAAAGAAGAAAATAATAATAATAATATCAAAAGCATTTCAAGCAGCACGTTGAACTTTTACAATCAGAACAATCACCAAAACATTTCAAAATAATACTTAAGAAAAAATTAATTTTATTAAAAAATGTATGACAGTTTTGCCTTAAAGATGGATCCCGCAATATTACAAAAGAACACTTGCGTTACTAAGTTTGTAATTGCTCCAGCTTTCTTTTCAGTATTTCTTTTTCAAGAAAGATCAAGGTGAGCTGAGTGAATTCTGGCAGTTCATGAAGTAAAGAGTGGTAGAAAGGTATGTAGGTGAAATGGCTGAAGAAGCAGGCAGGGCCCAGAAAACACTGGGTTTCACAGACACTATTAAAAACAACAAAATTTATTATATTCTGTCTCTGGGCATAAACAATCACACCTCAAAAGGAATTTCATTTCATTAATAGCAAATACTAATATTGTTGATTCACATTTCAATTTTTTACTGCATAAATTCCTATGCTTTAGAAAGAATAGCAAAACCAGGGAAAGTTCAGAAAGATCAAAGTTTAAAAAACAGATCCTGAAAGCAAACAAGCAAAAAAACAGATTAAAGCAAGTAGTAATCTAGTACTGCTTTCAAACATAATAAAGAGAATGTAGAATTCCTGTAAGACTGAATAAGAGGCAACTGGATGAATAAGAGCATGATCAATTTTTGTTACAATGTATATTTAAAAAGAACATCTTTACAGGATGTTTACATTTACAGGATAAATGTAAAGGGGACAGAATTTCCACCTTTGCCAAGTTTCAAGAAGAAAACATGTAATATGTTTGTCCTGTTCTCAAAATATTCTCAAAATAAGAGACATACCTGTGTTCCAGATGAATAATGCCCTAATACAAACAAGGGAAGTCTTTTCTACGTCTTCAGTTAAAACAGTAACAAACAAACAAACTTGGGGTAAACAATGAAATATTTAATTAGCAGTTAATGTAAAAGTTTTTAAGAGACAGCTATAAATAATAGAGTCACATAGACAGGGGGGTGGGAAGAAGGATTATTGACACAAAGCTCATTGCCAGGAATATTGTTTTTTTTTCTTGAGACAGGGTCTCGCTCTGTCACCCAGGATGGAATACAATGGCATGATCTTGGCTCACTGCATCTCTGCCTCCTGGATTCAAGTGATTCTCGTGACGCGGTCTCCCAAGTAGCTGGGACTACAGGTGCGCACCAATGCACCTGGCTAATTTTTGTATTTTTAGTGGAGACAGGGTTTTGCCATGTTGGACACGTTGGTCTTGAACTCTTGACCTCAGATGATCCACCCGCCTCAGCCTCCCGAAGTACTGGGATTACAGGTGTGAGCCACCACGCCCGGTCAGCAAGGAATCTTAATGGTTGGTATGTCCCCAAACTACCAAGGAATACTCATTTACTTTTCTCTATCAGTACATGCGTATTTTGGAAGCCCCAAGTTTGAGAAGCAATGGCTAGGGCATTACATTATACACTGAGGACAAAGAAACCTGCACGATAAGGCTACCAAAACCAGTAGTTTTCTTACCTGGTAGTTTTGTGTAGTAGCTGGGGGTGGTGGTGGTGGTGCTTCTTGTTGTCTCTGAGTATAACCATAGTCAGTTGCTGTGTGTGCAGTGGGGTAGCCTCCATAAGCAGCAGCTGTTGCAGCAGCTGCAACAGCTACTGGAGCAGGCCTGGCAACTGCAACTGTGGCGGCTGCTGGTGCATAGGCGGCAGTAACTGTGTGAGCAGCTACTGGAGCCTGATGGACAGTGTAGCTAGCAACTGTAGTTGGATGAGAATAGGCTACACCCGAAGCTGGCTGCTGGCTACATTGTGGAGTACAAGAATAAATATAATACAATTTTAATATCCAGGAGTTAATCAACTTCAATTAAAAGCTATTTATCAACTGAAATAAAAAGCACATTTTTAAGTAATTTAATCTTGGGCCACAAAAGGTCAAGTATTTGAACTCAATAAACTTCCTATTCAATATCATATTTATTACTGTTCTGTAATTTTCATTCTTTAATCTCAATAACATTATGTAGTCACACGTTTCAGATCATAGATTGTATCACATTAACAGGAATTAAAAACTAGAATAAAAAACAGTAATAGGAAGAAAAGAAAAAACTGACCAAACTAGGAACTTCAGTGTTCGTTACATGTAAAGTTCTTTATTATGTTGTAGTTTTACAAATCTCTACAAATAAATCATAAGAAAAATATTCTATTCTAGCCCAATTACAGAAAGAAATTTAAGGCAGAAACTACTGACTAGCTGATTAAAAAAACACTTCTGTTGCTTTAGGACAGTGGTATTCAATTGGGGGAATTTTTCCCCCAGGGGACATATGGATGGCCATATCTGCATATATTTTGGATGATCAAACTGCAGAGGAGGTGGTGATATGTGAGCTACTGGCATCTAGTGGATAGAGGCCAGGGATACTGTTACACATCCTACAATGCACAGGACAGCTGTGCATAACAAAGAGTTATTTAAATTATGTCAATAGTGTTGAGGGTTGAAAAGTCCTGTTCTAGGGTACAAAACCTACAATGGAGTATCTATTATTTTAGATACATGTTCCAGCTTACAGGGAGCATTTCATTATACAAAGTTACTTCTAAAAATATAATAGCATGCTTTGTAAAAGAAGACATAAGTCAGATGCTTTGCAATTAAAACCATTTAAACCTCAAAGACAAAAACATTTTCCAAAACAGCAATCAAATGAATTTCTAGCTAAAATTCTTAGAGCAATGTTTATTTTAACTTTTAAATTGAAAGCCTGTATCACTAAAACCAAAGGCCTACAGATGTTAACATATAAAAGTGTATTTCTTGTTCTAGGTTTTCTGAATAATACACTCAATTCCACTTGATAAAGCTATATTACTAAGGCAGAAACACCTACTAGAAAAAGTACAGCCCCAACAGTTATTTAGCTGGTAGGTTTTAGCTGACCACATTTTAGTATGAGCTGACAACTGAGAATAGCTAAAAAAAGAAAAAAAAAAGTTGAAGCTACACTAATTAACTCAGTCTCTGATTAATGGGCTATAGTGCAAGGTATTCTGCACTGGTGTGCACACTGCCATAGAAATACAGTATAGAATTAAAATTTGGGGCTATATTTTAACTGTATTACGGAAAACACTGATAAACTAGGATGTTTATATTAGATTAGAAGATTCCAAAGGGAATCAATGTGAAGGTCAGAAATATGGGTTTTAACTTCATATAAAAAGGGGAGGACACCTGGAGAAATTCAGTCTAGAAAAGGTGATAGATGCCTTCTAATAGAAGACACTTACTCCATGCTGCTCCAGAGAACAGAACTAGAACCAATAGTTGGAAGTTACAGGGTGGCAGATTTCAGTCCAATATGAAAAAGAAAACAAAAAACAAAAAACAAAAAAACTTAGAACAGAGTCCAAAGAAACTCGTATAATTTCTATCTGGATGAGGTTTCCATATTTTGATATAAAACTAACACTTTCTACATATATGCCAATATGACAGGAAAAGAAAAGTTTACATTAAAACAGTGAAAAACTTGTTTGGGAATAACATTTTCTAGGAACAACTCCGTATTTGTATAAAAATGACAGTAACATGTCATACTTCTTCAAATTCCTAGAACTGAAAAAAAAAAAAATTAAAATACAACAGGTAATAGGATAAGATTAAATACATCCAGACTATACCACTCAAGAGTAATTTCGGTTATATAAAAGACTTTCTATTCATCCCACTGCTCCTTATCTAGTATCTGTCCTCAAAACATGTCCTATTAGACAAAAAGCAGGTGGGAATAGGATGCAAATGTTGAGTCAACCAGGCAGGCAATTTCTTATACTGCCTCTGATCCTCACCCTAAATGTCCATAGACTCAAGAAGGAATGACTGTATGTTCTGGTTAATGCCTACTGCATTATAATATTACTGCATTAATAATACCGGTGGAATTATTACTTTCAGCACTTTTCACTCTCCTATGTGTCTCAGTTTGAACAATAAATTATACAGTTACCAGTCCCAGGAACCATATGAAAAAGATGCCAGTGGATTTAGCAATTGCTATTTACATATCTCTGGCATTGTCTAACTCTGCTCTGTATAGCCAGGTCCCTACCCATCATCTGGACTGGAACCGTATCTTCTACCAAAAGCATGGGAAAGGCTGAGCACGGTGGCTGACACCTGTAATCCCAGCACTTTGGGAGGCCAAGGCAGGAGGACTGCTTGAAGTCAGGAGTTTGAGACCAGCCTGGGCAATGTAGAAAGACCCCATCTCTACAGAAAATTTTTTAAAAATTAGCCACACATGGTAATGTGTGCCTGTAGCTCCAGCTAGTCAGAAGGCTGAGGTAGGAGGATCGCTTGAGCAGAGGAGGTTGAGGCTGCAGTAAACCATGATTGTGCCACTGCACTCCAGCCTGGATGACAGAGTAAAACCTGTCTCAAAAAAAAAAAAAAGAAAAAGAAGCCAAGAAACACTTCAAGCGTCAGACATAAATGGAAGAGTACTTTCCCTGAGGAGAAACAGGAAAACAAAGTATGTAAGCAATTATTACAGAGTACACACACCCTACATTCTTACTCAAGAAATGGCCAGCTCCTTACCTATTTACCAATAAAAAAAAAAAAAAAAAAAAAAAGTGAGCCAGGGACTCACTACAAAAAATAAGACTTTCAAGATTTCCAGGCAACCTTATTGCTTAAAAAAATAACAGTCAAGTTGGCCCTGAATACCTGTAATCCCAGCACTCTGGGAGGCCAAAAAAGCTGGATCTTGAGTTTGAGACCAGACTTGGCAACACAGTGAGACTCCATCTCTACAAAAAATACAAAAATCAGTCGCGTCTGGTGGCATGCATCTGTAGTCCCAGGTATTTGGGTGGCTGAGGCGGGAGGATCACTTAAGCCCAGGAGGCAGAGGATGCAGTGAGCTGAGATCACACCACTGCACTCCAGCCTGGACAACAGAGTGAGACCTCTGTCTCACAAAATTTTTTTGTAATTTAAAAAAAGTTTTTAAAAATCAACAGACAACACAAATCACCACATATCTGAAGAAAGCCTATTATAAACTGCAAAACAAGCAAGAATGACCATGTGGGAAATGAACACATGAAGGCAACAGATGAGAATTTTCAAAAATTCAATTTGTATCTATAAAACAAGAACTTTATACTACCTAGAAGAGAAGCTGGGAAATTGACAAGATAAATACATGAAAAATATAAAAGGATAAGGCTAGGAGGCCCAATGTCCAGCCTGAAGGAATGATAGAAAAGAAAAAAACAGATCAAAAAAATTAAGAAATAAAATTTCCCACTCCTGAGGGGAACCATGTTTTCAAATTCAAAAAGCTCACAGACAGCAAAACAGAGTGAAAAAACTAAACCTAGAGACATAGCATTTTACTTTTCAAGACAAAAATATCCTGTCTCCAGAGAGGGAAAAACTGGGCACCAGCAACTAAATGAAAATTAGACTTTTTACTGGTAACACTAGAGCTAGAAGACAAGGTATTATCTTCAAAAATCAAGGGAAAATGATTACTAACGTAGAATTTTGTACCCAGCCAAACTATGGAGGCAGAATAAAGATTTTTTAACCATTCAAGGATGTAAGGAGTTTACCTACTATAACATCTTTTCTTAGGAAGCTACCTGAAGATGTATTCCAGCTAAAACAAAAAGTAAACCAAGAAAACACGGGGTCCTGCAAAAAGATGAAAGCCTAGGTCAGCAGCTGTGGCAGCAGGCCCAGAGAGCAGTGAGTATAGACTGGAATTAGAGGAACGACAGAAGCCTCTCAGAGAAAGATATCCAGAAAAAAACAGGGGACTGGGCACAGAGCCAGCATACAGGCAGCCTAGACAAATTTTAATAAATGACAACATGATTAAGAAAAAAAAGGTAATGAATGAATTCAGGAAATGCAACCTGCTCAAGAAAGGCATGATCCCAATAAAAGCCTTTATAGTTTTGAGTAATCAGTATGGTATGAAAAGAAGGAAAAAATCCATTTGAACTTGAGCCTAGGAAGATTTTCTAATAAACTTAGGTATAGGATTGTAAAATAGAACACAGTAGAAATCATAATCATAGAATGGTACTAGGCTCCACAATAAATACTAGTGATATAAGTTTTTGCTATAAAGTTTTAGAATCAATCTAAATTAGAGAAGATAAACTATGATTATAGAACATAATGTAAACGTTATCACAAATAAGAGTAAACATTAAGTTGGGGAGTGAAGTAGGGAAAGAGAAGTGAAGCACAAGAGTTTCAAGAATTCTTAAAAAGTACAGAGTACTGATATACTGTCTAGCTTTGATGGAACTAGAAATGGAGTATACTGTCTAAATTAACAGAAATAGTCTGAATTTGGGAAGAGGAGGAATGAGAAGAGAGCACATGCAATGTAGTCCTAAACTGTGATTGTAGGAAATAAAAATATATGCATGAAGTTGATAAATTTCAAAATAGCAAAAGAGGAATACTATTCAGTGATGTGGAGGTTAGTACCAAAAGAAATAAAACCACAATGCTTTGAAGGTCAGAGTTTTTAACTTGTATACAACAGTGGTTTTCAATGTGATCCAGGGACTCCCCTGAGGGTTCCTGAGAGACTCTTTCAGGAGGTCCACACAAGGTTGTTCTCTTTTTAATTATACACTGGTGTGAAGTGACACTGCGTGACGCTGCCTTCGTATATTTTAATCCAAATAATTTACTGCAACAGTCTGAATGCAAAAGCAAATTTTTTAGAATCAATATTCTTAACACATTAAAAAGATCTGTAAAAATGTAAAACAATGCCTCTCATCTCACTGTTTTTGAAACTAATTTTTCATAAACATATTTTTGTTTAATGTGTAATAGTTTTATTCTGTCTTTTTGAGTCAGAGTCTCACTCTGTTGCCCAGGCTAGAGTGCAGTGGCACAATCTCAGCTCACTGCAACCTTCGCCTCCTGTGTTCGAGCAGTGCTCCCTGCCTCAGCCACCTGAGTAACTGGGATTACAGGCAGCTGCCACCTTCTGGCTAATTTTTGTATTTTTAGTAGAGACAGGTTTCACCATGTTGGCCAGGCTGGTCTCAAATTCCTGACCTCAGGTGATCCACCCGCCTCGGCTTCCCAAAGTGCTGGGATTACAGGCGTAATATAGTAAATATCAATATAACCCAAATAAACAAAAATCTGGGGTTCTGAATAATTAGAACTGCTATAGGAATCCTGAAAGCCAAAAGTTTGAGAATCTTCATTCCATGATGCAGACCATTAACTTGGAGTCTATAATGGTTATTCACCATTTTCTTGGTCTCTATTTATTATCCCTTTACACAAAAAGTTTCTATCGTGCAACAGGAAAATGAAATTGCTTAATTGATTGATAAAATTACAATTTTATCAATCAATAGTAGTAGTTGCTACTAATTACAGCAAAGTAAGGTTTATAATTAATAGAAACCTAGCAGAAAATTATTTAATCTAAACCCAAGATATCATGAAATCACTAGTAAGTGGCAGAGCAAAAGCCAGAACCTAAGCAGTGTGGCCCCAGTGTGTACGTGCTCTTATCCATCACATCCACTCTCCACAACACTTGTTTTCTTAAACAGTTTAAAATATGGTGACGAGTTCAACATATAAATCAATGTAGTACACATTAATAAAATGAAGGACAAAACCCAAGTATCATCTCAATAGCATCTGACAAGAGTCAACATCCTTTTACAATTAAAAACAAATGAAAAAAAAAACTTCAACCAACTAGGAATTGAAGGAAATAACTTCAATATAATAAAAACTATGAAAAGCCCACAGCTAACCTCACACTCTATGATGACACACTGAAAGCTTTTCCTCTAAGATCAGGAAGAAGACAAAGCTGCATGCTTTTACTGCTTCTATTCAACATAGTACTTAAGTTCCAGCCAAAGCAATAAGGCAGGAAAGATAAAAGGCATCCAAATTAGGCCAGGTGCTGGTGGCTCACGCCTGTAATCACAGCACTTTGGGAGGCCAAGGCAGGTGGATCACTTCAGTCCAGGAGCTCGAGACCAGCCTGGCTAACTCAATGAAACCCTGTCTCTAATAAAAATACCGTAAATTAGCCACATATGCTGGCATGTGCCTGTAGCCCCAGCTACCTGGGAGGCTGAAGCACGAGAATTGCTTAAAAACTGAGGGGGCGGAGGTTGCAGTGAGCTGAGATTGTGCCACTGCACTCTAGCTTGGACAACAAAGAAACACTCTTTCAAAAAAAAAAGGGGGGCATCCTAATTGAAAAGATCAAGCCATTTGTTCACAGACGACATCATTTTATACATGGACAACACTAAACACTCCACAAAAAACTGTTAGAACTAATAAACGAAATAAGCAAAGTTATAGGATACAAAAATCAGTTGCATTCCTATACATTAACAATAAACAGACAATTAAGAAAACAATTCCACTTACAATACCATCAAAAAGAATAAAAAACTTGGGCCAGGCACTGCGGCTGGCTCACGCCTGTAACCCTAGCACTTTCGGAGGCTAAGGTGGGAGGACAATATAGTGAGACCTCATCTGTACAAAAAAACACACAAAAAAATTAGTAGGGCATGGTGACATGTGCATGTAGTCCCAGCTACTTGGGTGGCTGAGATGGGAGGACTTGAGCCCAGGAGATCAGGGCTGCAGGTGGCCATAATCATGCCAGT
This sequence comes from Colobus angolensis palliatus, assembly GCF_000951035.1. NCBI lineage: Eukaryota > Metazoa > Chordata > Mammalia > Primates > Cercopithecidae > Colobus > Colobus angolensis. The sequence goes on from NW_012116722.1 coordinate 1,537,654, forward strand.
CTGGGCAACACAGCAAGACTCTGTCTCAAAAAAAAAAAAAAAAACAAGGAAAAGAAAAGAAAAACGAAGAAACAAAATAAAACAAAAAAATCTTATGAATAAACCTAGCCAAGGAGTTGAAAAATGTGTATATTAAAAACTACAAAACACTGCTGAAAGATTTAAAGACACAAATAAATGGAAAGACATCCCATGTTTATGGATTAGAAGGCAAACTACTGTTATGATGTTAATACTACCCAAAGTGATCTAAAGATTCAATGCAATTCCTATAAAAATCCCAGTGATTTTTTTTTTTTGCCAGAAAAGAAATCTATCCTAAAATTCCTGCGGAATCTCAGGAGACCCCTAATAGACAAAACAACCTTAAAATATTAGAACAAAGTTGGAAGTCTCACACTTCCAACTTTGGAAGTGTTTTAGCAATGCTAAACACTTTTGGAAGTGTTAAGCAATGCTAATTTCAAACTATAATAATCAAAACAGTGTGGTACTGGCATACAGACATATAGACCAATGAAATACAACAGAAGACCCAGATATACAGCCTTGCATATACAGTCAATTTTTGACAAGGATGCCAAGACCATTCAATGGGTTGTCTTCTCAACAAATGGTGTTAGGAAAACTGGATATCCACATGAAAAGGAAAAAAGCTGGAGCTTCACCTCACAAAATATACAAAAATTAACTCAAAATGGATGAAAGATCTAAATGTAACAGCTAAAACTATACAACTCTTAGTAGAAAACACAGGGGAAAAAGCTTCATGACATTAAATTTGGCAATGATTTATTGGATGTGACACCAAAAGCACAGGTAAAAAATTAAAAATAGACAAATGAGACTACATCAAAATTAAAAACCTCTGTGTGGCCAAGTGCAGTGGCTCATACCTATAATCCCAGCACTGTGGGAGGCCGAGGTGGGCAGATCACCTGAAGTCAGGAGTTCGAGACCAGTCTGGACAACATGGTGAAACCCTGTCTCCACTAAAAATACAAAAATTAGCCAGGCATGGTGGCACATGCCTATAGTCCCAGCTACTCAGGGTGCTGAGGCAGGAGAATCGCTTGAACCCAGGAGGCAAAGGTTGCAGTGAGCCACGATCACGCCACTGCACTCCAGCCTGGGCGACAGAGCGAGATTCTGTCTCAAAAAAAAAGAAATTAGCCTAGCATGTAGGTACATGCCTATAGTCCCAGCTACTCAAGAGGCTGAGACAGGAGGATCACTTGAGCCTAGGAGGAGTTCGAGACTTCAGTGAGCTGTGACTGTACCACTACACTTCAACCTGAGTGAAGAGGGAGACTCTGTCTCAAAACAAACAATTACAGTATGTTTAGCAGTTGGTTGACTTACATAATCCTACAAATATCTTTTATGAGGCAGTAACAAGAGAAGTCACAGAGCAGCACCAGTCTGCCTACCACACTCTAAGTAGTACAAAAGCAGAGATTCCCACCAGATGTTGGTGTTAGTTCTCAGGGAGAATGCACAGTGCATAAGTGACCTGAGGGAGGCCCCGATTCTGTTGCCTGCAGCTGCAATATCCCTTATCCAAGGTTCCAATCTCTCAGCTTGTACAGCAAGCTACCGTACATATATCACTTTCTGTGTCAGTAGAGACATGGAAGAATTGGGAAGCAACAGTTCAGAACTTTGGGGCTCCCAAACGAACCACCACAGTAAGTGAATTAGAAAAAAGTCTTCCTCCATCTTTTTTTTTTTTGAGACGAAGTCTTGCTCTGTCACCCAGGCTGGAGTCCAGTGGCATGATCTCAGCTCACTGCAAGCTCCGCCTCCCGGGTTCACGCCATTCTCCTGCCTCAGCCTCCTGAGTAGCTGGGACCCCTCCACCATGCCCAGCTAATTTTTTTTGTATTTTTAGTAGACATGGGGTTTCACCGTCTTAGCCAGGACTGTCTCGATCTCCTGACCTCGTGATCCGCCCGCTTTGGCCTCCCAAAGTGCTGGGATTACAGGCTTGAGCCACCGCGCTCTTCTTCCGTCTTTAAGGGAGAACTGTAAGGAAACTTTTTCCTAGCTCAGTCTTGGCTCTGGGTAAAGAACAGAAAAGACTTCCCTGACAGTTCTTAGGCACAAGACACGGTAAAACCCTGTCTCTACTAAAAAATACAAAAATCAGCCAGGCATGGGTAAAGAAGAGAAAAGACTTTCCTGACAGCTCTTAGGTACAAGACAGTCTTCCCCTAGGTTTGGGCTCTAGAATTTACATTATCTGACCAGGCAAATTCCCACCCAAGAGTTAGTTTAATTCAGACTGACTATCTATTATCTGAAATGCATGGGACCAGATGTTTCCGATTTTGGAATATTTGCATTACACTTACCCACTGAGCAAGTCTAACCCGAAAATACTCAACCTGTGTAACTCTAGGCTAACAGTGCTTCCAGGTGGCACAAAATACATATTCTTCTGTAAATGCTGCAAATAACATCCCAACAAACAGGAAACCTCAATCAAAAAAATCCTAAGAGGCCGGGCGCAGTAGCTCATGCTTATAACCCTGGCATTTTGGGAGGTCAAAGGGGGAGAATTGCTTGAGGCCAGGAGTTTGACACTAGGCTAGTCAATAAAGGGAGGCCCTACCTTTAAAAAAAATTTGTTTTTGTCTTAATTAGCCAGGTATGGTGGGGTCCTGAAGGCTGAGGCAGGAGGACTGCTTGAACTCAGGAGGTTGAAGCTGCTGTGAGCCACGACTGCACCACTGCAATCATGGGTGTAGCCTGGGTGATGCTGACTGGGATGTAGCCTGGGTGATAGAATGAGACCCTATTTCAAAAAAAAGAAAAAAAATCACAATAAAACCCAAGGGAAATACACTACTATAAGCAAAAATGTACAGAATTAAAAAAAAAAAATTTAAGACCATAGGCATTAGAATTACTGGATACAAAATGTAAGCACACTTGAAGTATAAGAGATTGTCAAAACTCAGACTAAGGAACAAGATGGATGGGTCAAAAACACCCAAATGAACTTCTAAAACTAAATCAACTGACAAATTATAGTCAGGAACTCAGAAAGGTTATTGCATAACTAATTAGACATGGCTGGCAATAAACTGGTGAATGAGAAAATTATCTGTAAAAATTATCCAGAATGCACACAGAGAGAGGAAGAGATGAAAAATACTGAAGAGGTTAAAATACTTGCAAGATAAAATAAAGAGTGGTAACTTACATCTAATTGGAATCACAAATGGAGAGAAAGACTAGGAGAGAATATAGAAAAAGAATGTCAGAGATTCCCTAAAATTAATGAAAGGTAACAATGTTCAGATTCAGGAGCCCAAGAAACCCTAGCAAATGAGAATTCACACTAAGATATATCTAAATGAAACCATAAACATGAAAGATAAAGACAAACTCTTACAAGCAGCCAGAGGGAAAAAATTGCCTACAGAGATTAAGTGATGACTACTCAAGGAGGGAGAATCAAAGATATTTTAAGATTAAGAAAAAAAATCTCAGGCTGGTTGTGGTGTCTCACACCTGTAATCCCAGCACTTTGGGAGGCTATTGCAGGCAGATCTCTTGAGTCCAGGAAGTTTGAGACCAGCCTGGGCATCACAGTGAAACTCTCTCTATTAAAAAATACAAAAATTAGCCAGGCATGGTAGCTTGCCTATCATCCTAGCTACTCAGGGGCTGAGGTGGGAGAATTGCTTGAGTCTAGGAGGTCGAAGTTGCAGTGAGCTGAAATTGCACCATTGTACTCCAGCCTGGGCAACACAGTGAGACTTTGTCTCAAAAAAAGATAAAAAGAGAAAAACCTGTTTTTTAGACCAACGCTAATGGAAATTCTCAAAGATGTAATTAAGAATAAAAATGATTTCAGAATGAATGAATGTTGAGCAAAAAGAGTGGTAAATATGAAGGTAAACTTAAATAATCACTGACTATTTAAAACAAATAATTGTGTCCAACAGTAATTGGTCATGGGGTTAAAAAAACATCTGAGCTATCATGTAACAAGAGCACAAAATCAGGAGGACTGATCAAGTTTAAAGCATTTTAAGTCTATTGGTTAGGGGAATAAAACTAATGACTAACTTTAGACTAAGTGAAATAGTCATGTTAAATTTCTAGAGGAACCACTACCAGGCAGAAACAGAATACTGTATTTCTGCAGTTATAAAGAATGAAGTGGGAAAAATCTGAAGAAAACATAGACAGCTTCTGTTATTCACATTAGATGTGCTTTTCGTACCTTAGAAAACATACTGTGTGTGTGCATGTTTCAATTTTGGGTAAAACAGCAAAGTAACTGGTAGATAAAACATTTCTTTCTCTTTCATGGCACACAAAACACAATCTGACCTTCCCTTCAGTCCAAGTTTAATGCTCAACAGTGTTGGACTTTTCTAGGTCAAATTGTGGCATTTTACGTACCTATGAAATCACTGACATTTATATGTCTTTAAATTTGGTGTACCATTGGAAAAAAAAAAAAAAGACAAACTTCCTCACAGAATCACCCCAAAGACAAAGCAATTTTAATTATTCCTTTTTTTGTTTGTTTTTTTAATGCAACAGGGTTTACTGTTACCCAGTAACTGTAGTGGCAAGATCATGGCGCACTGCAGACTGGACTCAGGTGATCTTCCCACCTCAACTTCCCGAGTAGTAGCTGGGACTACACATGTGTGCCACCACGCCCAGCTATTTTTTTTTTTTTTTTTTTGACACAGGGTCTCACTTTGTCACTCGGGCTGGAGTGCAGTGGTATAAAAGTGGCTCACTGCAGCCTCAACCTCCCAGGTTCAAGCGATCCACCCACCTCAGCCTCCTGAGTAGCTGGGACCACAGGCACCTGCCATCAAACCCAGGTAATTTTTTGTAGAGATGGGGGTCTCGCTATGTTGAGCTGGGGATGTTGAGAGTGCAGTGAGCTGTGATTGCGCCACTGCAAGTTTGTGCATCAAAGTTGAGCAGTTAGTTGTATTTAGAGAACATGGTTCATGTATCTTTCAGGGCAATACAGAATAAAAATTTGGGTTTACTATAATGTAGGTGATAGCTCACTAAATGTGAGGTGATGGTTCACTGTGGTTTTGATTTGCATTTCTCTGATAATTAGTGATGTTGAGTGTCTTTTCATCTGCCTTTTGGTCATCTGTATGTCATTTTTGGTAAAGTTTCTATTTAAGTCTTTTGCCAATTTTTAAATTGGGTTATTTGAATTTTGTTGAGTTTTAAGAGTTCTTTATATATTGCTGGTCTCAAACTCCTGAGCTCAAGTAATCCTCTCCCTTCAGTCTCCCAAAGTGTTGGGATTACAGGTGTGAGCCACAGCACCTGGCTATTCCTTATTCTTGATGTTGTAATGTCATGCTCCCATTATCTTTACAATGTTATAATAATAATAATTTTATTACCATAGAATTTTAGAAGAAATTTAAATTTAGGCTCCATTTCTTCTTTTTATTTTTTATTTTTTCACTCTGTTGTCCAGGAAGGAGTGCAGTGGTGCAATCACAGCTCATTGCACCCTCAACACCCCCAGCTCAAGTGATCCTCCTAACTCAGCCTTCTAAGTAGCTGGGACCACAGGCGCACTCCACCATGCCTGGCTAATTTTTTTTTTTTTTTTTTTTGCAGAGATGAGGTCTCGCTAAGCTGCCCAGGCTGGTCTCAAACTCCTGAGCTTCAAGTAATCTTCTCATCTCAGCCTCCCAAAGTCCTGGGATTACAGACATGAACCACTGTGCCCCGTCGCTTGCTTTCTTCTTAAAAACTAGAATAAGATAGCTTATCCTACAATTCCTACCAACTCACGAGAATGGCAGACCACAGGAGAGTGAGGTGGTTAAATGTCGTATGAAAGTTCTTAATTTTCTTGTAATCTTTAACTCACCAGGAAAGACGGCTATCACCATTTCCCATCTGCGTCTACTGGATCTTTCAAGTTATTTTAATTACAGTCATTTAACAAATAATTTCCATTAAAATAAAGGATAATGAGGCCGGGCGCAGTGGCTCAAGCCTGTAATCCCAGCACTTTGGGAGGCCGAGACAGGCGGATCACGAGGTCAGGAGATCAAGACCATCCTGGCTAACACGGTGAAACCCCGTCTCTACTAAAAAATACAAAAAAACTAGCCGGACGAGGTGGCGGGCGCCTGTAGTCCCAGCTACTGGGGAGGCTGAGGCAGGAGAATGGCGTAAACCCGGGAGGCGGAGCTTGCAGTGAGCTGAGATCCGGCCACTGCACTCCAGCCCGGGCGACAGAGCGAGACTCCGTCTCAAAAAAAAAAAAAAAAAAGAATAAAGGTCATGGAATGTCAATCCTTGTAACTAGAACTACTCAAAAAAGAAACTAAGTATTGATTGGGTACAATAAACCCTGACGGATACCATAAATTAATTAAAATGAAGTGCTCTATAACTTTCCTTTTTTCTTTTTTAAAGATAGGGTTTCACTCTGTCACCCAGGCTGGAGTGCAGTGGCTTGATCAAGGCTCACTGCAGCCTCGACCTCCCCAGGCTCCAGTGATCCTCCGCCTCAGCCTCTCGAGTAGCAGGGACCACAAGCGTATACCATGATAAGGGGCTAACTTTTGTAGAGGCGGGTGGATTGCTTGAGGTCAGGCTGGTCTTGAATTCCTGGGCTCAAGCAATCCACCCACATCAGCCTCTCAAAATGCGGGGATTACAGGCATGAACCACCACATCCAACCTCTGTAACTTTTTATACTCACGAAAAACAAATCCTTCATCATTTCTCAAAAGTATTAACATTTCTTCAAGGAAAGGTATGAATATTCACACTGAGTGAGATGGGAAAAAAGTTTATCTGTCAATTTAGTTTTTACTGTCAAGATTTTAAAATCTTACTACGAATATTTTCAGACATGTGTGAATTTCATAAATGTGGGTGAAGCATTACAGACTTCTAATTATAAAACTAGGATAACCAGATATTCTGATAGTAACTTAAACAACACAAGAGTGTTATCATTAAATTTACATTTCATAGAGACCATTATGCTTATAGCATAAAATGGTTTGGGAATGGGCAGGATTAGGGAAGTAAGAGAAGCTATAAAGCCACTTTCATAAATCACAGCACTCTTTGCTTTCATCTACATGGTTATTGTTTAAACAGTTTTATTGTTTTTCCCTATATGGTTACTGTTTAAACAGTGTTATTGTTTTTCCCATAAAAAAGTGTCATAATTCTTCAAATATATTTTCAAAGACATGCCTTGCCCATTTAATGCTGACTACCATACTAGTAGTGTGTTTTATACTATAGCTTTTCCCAGAAATATGAATTCCAAAAATTTATTTTCATTTGATTGATTTCAACCACAGTGCTTCCCAATATTTTAAGCCCATGTGATCTCTGGAATTCTTAAGTATCTATGTGAACACTAGACTACAAACTTATTTTAAGCAAAATTTTATGCTATTTTTTCTGTAGCTCCAAGTGATCAGATTCTAGTTTCCCTGTAAAGGCTACTCACTAAAATTACACCAGTAATTTGGTAACTGTACTAAATCCCTATTCCAGCATCTCTAAAGCTGACGACCACGCTATCATCTTTTGGTTTTCATGACCCTAAATTTTCCTGGCTCTCTGTTCACCAAGTATTTCTTTCTTTCCCTGGTCCTACCTTAAAGCTGGTAACCACAGTTGTATTTCTTTTTTTTTCGGATGGAGTCTCGCTCTGTCGCCCAGGCTGGAGTGCAGTGGTGTGATCTCGGTTCACTGCAAGCTCCGCCTCCCTGGTTCACACCATTCTCCTGCCTCAGCCTCCCGAGTAGCTGGGACTACAGGAGCCCACCACCACACCCGGCTAAGTTTTTTTTTGTATTTTTAGTAGAGATGTGGTTTCACCGTGTTAGCCAGGATGGTCTTGATCTTCTGACCTCGTGATCTGCCTGCCTCAGCCTCCCAAAGTGCTGGTATTACAGGCGTGAACCACCGTGCCGGTCCCCACAGTTGTATTATTTTTCTATAAATAATTCAAAACATGTCTACTGAATGCTTGATATAAGCCAGGCACTGTACTTTCTATGGTTTCATCCATATTCACCAGCCACCTACTGAATAATGGTGGGGATATAATATATGCCAGATACTGTTCTGAACACTTCACAAATAATGTTTTCTTCTCTTCTTTCTTTTATTAATAATAGAGACAGAGTCTCACTTTGCTGTTCACACTAGTCTCAAACTCCTGGGATTAAAATTCTCCCGCCTAGACCAACCAAAGTGCTAGGGTTACAGGTGTGAGTCACTGCCAGGTCCACTTTACAAATAATCCTGAATCCTCAAAACAATACAATGGAGAATGTAAAAACCTGCTGGGATACTGATAATGTTCTGTTTTTGTTTTTAAGTGCAAGTTACACAGGTACATTGGGTTTATGACATTTCATTGAACTCTTACATGTGCAGTTTTCCTATGAGGCAAAGAAAATTTATTATCTTCAATTCATAGATTAAAAAACTAACAAGAGATTGTTTGCCCAAGGTCACATGGCAGTTAATAGGAGGAGCCAGATTCAGCTCAGGTAGTCTGACTTCAGAGCCAAACCAGTCTCTATTATATCATGCAATCCAGGTATTTGTCTTGGCTCAATACTCTTCCTTTGTCTAAAACAACATTCCCTTGATTTTCAGAATGAAAGAACACGAAGTCTACCTCAAACTCCATAGTCAAAATCCTCCAATTTCCCATTTTAGTATTTCATTAAAACTTTATTATAATGGCATAGTTATTTATAGATGCATCTGTCTCCACCCTCATACCCCAGAAGTGTAAACTCCCTGAGAGCAGGGACTATGCATATTGTAGATGCTCATAAAATACTAAATAAGTGAATTACTCCCTACAAATGCACTTTAATATACAAGACTAATATTCAAATAAAACAAAAAAGCCCAAAGTTTATTTCATTCATTTTACTTCTGTATGAATAAAAGCTGTACTGTACATGGCTTTCATGAAATACTAAGAAATGATAAACTCAGAACAATCACTCTAATCCTGTATTCTGACAGAGTGGTGTCACGGACAATTAATAGACAAGTACCTTTAATAAGCAGACTAAAGATCCATCCAAATAATTCTAACATACTTCATCAATTACAACATTTATAAGCCTGAATGGTCTTTTGATTAACCTGATGATCTATGTCTCTGAGTAATAATGCAGCTGATTTTTTTTTTTAACATACACATCTATTTAAACAGATATATATTAGATATATATTCTAATCCAACTACCTATATAAGCATGTCTATCTCTGGGATGTCTATTTTAATTCAATGATCTATTTGTCTATCCCTGTACCAATATCACATTTTTCTATTAATAATATTTTGGTATCTGATATTACAAGTCCTTTCTTATTTTTGCAAGATCTTCATGATATTTTTAGCTGATCACTCTCCTCACTATATACATTAAAATCCCTTTATCAAGTTATAGCAAAAATCCTATGAGAGCTTTATTGGAGTAACACTAAATATACATAGATTAGGAGATAATAATTTGATGGTATTGGTTTTTCACTCATGAACACAGTCCATCTTTGTCATCTTTTATGACTTTTTTATCCTACTGCATTTTCTCCTCAAAGTGTTTTGAATATGTCATTTGTTTTATTCCTGCTTACTGAATAGGTTTGGTGGCTATACATAAACAGGACTTATTTGAAATTTAATAATCTAATTCAATATTGATGAAACAAGAATGCTACTGACTTTACCTGATTCTTTCTTTCTTTTTTCTTTTTGAGATGGAGTTTCGCTCTTGTCACCCAGGCTGGAGTGCAATAGTGAGATCTTGGCTCTCAAGCGATTCTCCTGCCTCAGCCTCCTGCCTCAGCCTCCTGAGTAGCTGGGATTACAGGCATGCACCACCACGCCTGCCTAATTTTGTGGTTTTAGTAGAAACAGGGTTTCTCCATGTTGGTCAGGCTGGTCTTGAACTCCCGACCTCAGGTGATCCGCCCACCTCAGCCTCCCAAAGTGCTGGGATTACAGGAGTGATCCACTGCGCCTGGCCTTTGCCTGATCTTAGATCCAGAAAATTTGCTGTACTCTTATTAGTTCTCACATTTTTGCCTGACAAGTGTAATAATCATGTTACCTGTAAATAGAAACTTTCCTTCTTTTTCTATTAGTAATGAGGACTCCAAATGTTTTACTTTTTTTTTTTTTTGAGATGGAGTCTCGCTCTGTCGCCCAGGCTGGAATGCAGTGGCGTGATCTCAGCTCACTGCAAGCTCCGCCTCCTGGGTTCATGCCATTCTCCTGCCTCAGCCTCCCCAGTAGCTGGGACTACAGGCGCCCACCACCACACCCGGCTAATTTTTTTTGTATTTTTAGTAGAGATGGGTTTTCACCGTGTTAGCCAGGATGGTCTCAATCTCCTGACCTTGTGATCTACCCGCCTCGCCTCCCAAAGTGCTGGGATCACAGGGATGAGCCACCATGCCCGGCCCAAATGTTTTACTTTTAAAACATTTTACTGTGAGATTATGAAACTCTCTATATAAATGTATGATAGATATTAACCAAGGACTCCTTCTAAAACCCTTAAAATATTATTACTTAAATCTCTACCAGAAACAGTATTGGTAGCAATGCCTACTAATAATCAGGCACTAGGCTAGAAAATTTTATATTTAAACTTAAGTCAAGTTAGGTGAGGAAACCAAGTCTTAGAGAAGTTGAAGGTGCCTGAAGGGATGGAGCTGGGGATTCAAACTATCTAGTTCCAAAGTTATGTCCTTTTGTTCATAGTGTACTAAAAGACAGTTTACAAAAGCATACTCAAGCAGATACCTATTCTATACATGGATACTCTGGCTCACCCTACTCTATTAAGAGTAACAGCCATTATATCATCAGTGTAATAGTAACAATCCTTTTGGAAAGAAAATTATCTTATTTCTAGCTTATCCATGCAGTATCCATCCTAAGGTCTCTGATTCAACAATGGAAGGATTGATGTTATTAGCCATTGCAGTATTTCTCTTTTTTGTAAAGCCAGTAAATTTCCATCACCAAGGTTGGTTTCAAAAACCTGTTCACCTGGTTTTTTTACTTTCTCAGTGTTTAATCCTTTTCTGCCTTACTAGTGTCACTTTTACTCTTTCCTAAATTCAAGACACAATATTCTTAACACTACATTCAAATAAAAAGTAAAAAAGAAAAAGGAAAAAAGGACTCATTAGCTTATCAGCCTATCCAAGCTACTGTTAGCCTACCCAAGTTATCACATCCTTTAGCAATAGAAGTCCCTAAGACATCTCAAAATCATTAGATGAGATGCCTTCTTTTGACTGGCAGATGGTTAAGGTCCAGCAATAGTCAAAATCTACTTACTGCTATGTCCAAGGTTTTTCTAAAGTATAAGTAAAGAAAAAGTGGCTGTTTACAACTCTCAACGAGGCTGGGCACAGTGGCTCACACCTGTAATCCCAGCACCTTGGAAGCCCATCGCAGGAGGATCATTTGAGCTCAGGGGTTCCAAGCTGCAGTGAGCTATTATCACCACTACACTGCAGCCTAGGTGAGAGAGCAAGACCATGTCTTTAAAAAATAAAAAAACACCCTCAAAGAAATGGGTTAATGTCCCATTAATTGTGGGATATAATGGGATTATTTTATAATGTTTATTACATATGCTTTTATAAATGTATATGCCACAAATTCTCCTCAAAAACTGAAGAATTCCTATCAGAGCTTCTCTATCATTGTCACTGAAGAAGTTGCAAAAAATGATTTTTGATCCTATGAAATTATTAGGAAGTTTTTTCTGCTGAGAATTATCTTGCCTCATATTCTTTGCTACCCTAAAGTCCTTAGAACTGTCATAATAGTTCTTTCCCTAAGATTTATTTAAAAATAAAACTAGATTTACGTAAGTACATTTCCTCAAACAAAAAAGGTACTCTACTCTAACAGGTTATCTACCTTACCAAGTTCCCTTCTGGCCATGAAGCCATCCTTACATTTTCACGTCTGAAATCTGCTTTCTCCTGTGCACCCTCAAATTAATACACTATCAGAAAGGTACACATGTAAGCACATAAAAATACTTAACTGGCATATTTACTTGACTTAAAAAAATACAAAACAAGGCTAGGCACGGTGGCTCATGCCTGTAATACCAGCACTTTGAGAAGCCAAGGCAGGCAGAGCACCTGAGTTTGGGAGTTTGAGACCAGCCTGGCCAACACGGTGAAACTCTGTCTCTACTAAAAATATACAAACTAGTGAGGCGTGGTGGTGCACGCCTGTAATCCCAGCTACTCAGGAGGCTGAGGCAGGAGAATCACTTGAACCTGAGAGGCAGAGGTTGCAGTGAGCCAAGATCGCGCTTGCACTCCAGCCTGGGTGACAGAGCGAGGCTCTGTCTCAAAAACAAAAACAAAAAAACCAAAAAATACAGAATAGGAAAAAAAAAATTCCATAGTTTATGGGACTTAGAACACGAAGACTGAGAAATGCTTACCACAAAATTGTCTAATGTGCATTAACACAAATGAAAAACGTGGTAACTAATCTACAAGTTACTAGTAGCCATACTTGACAAATTCACTATTACAGTTCTTTATAACATCTTCAAGAACCTGATCTGTAGTGTGCTATTATGATTTCAAATATTAACAAGCTAAAAAGTCTAAATCTAAAATAAATTTAATCAAATACCTTACAGAGCTGTAATCAAGAAAACTAAGAGCTGGAATTACTTTTACTTTATTTTATTTTGAGATAGAGTCTGTCTCTGTCACCCAGCCAGAGTGTAATGGCTGCAATCTCGGCTCACTGCAACCTCCACCTCCTCGGTTCAAGCGATTCTCCTGCCTCAACCTCTGGAGTAGCTGGGATTACAGGCGTCTGCCACCATACCCAGCTAACTTTCATATTTTTAGTAGTAGAGACCAGGTTTCGCCATGTTGGTCAGGCTGGTCTCATACTCCTGACCTATGGTGATTCACCTGCCTTAGCCCCCCAATGTGCTGGGATTATGAGCGTGAGCCACCGCGTCCGGCCTCTGGAATTACATTTAGGTGTACGATGTTTACTTTATCTGTATTCAATGATAGGTGAAGCAATTCAATCACATCATTCACACATAAATACAGTCATCCCTCAATATAAGCAGGGGATTGGTTCCAGGACCGCTATGTATACAAAACTCCATACATAAAGTCCCACAGTAGGCCCTGTGGAACCTGCGAATACAAAAAGTTGGCCCTTCATGAATACTCTATTTTCTATCCAAATTTGACTGGAAAAAAAAAAAATCTTCATGTTTTTAGGTGTGAACTGTACTTAAGGTTTTCCTGAGTTTGAGATCTTTCAAATTTGAAAAAATATTAGTACAGTAGACCTCGGTCTTCCATCTCTAAAAGTTCCATTATAATTATTTCCAGCCAGGAAGAAATATTAGCTTCATCACCATACTTTGTGCATGTGCTTTTGTTATTGTTATTTATTCATCTTCCTTGCCAAAATTCCCAGTATTATTGGGCCTGATTTCTTGCCATTAAATGCAAACGATATTTTCATGTACTATGTTTATACAGAAGGCCTTATGTACAAGAGTGCCTAAGTTTTAGCAATATAAGTAATGTCAAAAGACTAGTCTTTTCTCATTAGATGTACACTTAATCTATTTAGTAACCTGGATTGTTGTTAGTTTAAACTTTTGAGTTTCAAGGCCAAAAAAAAAAAATTATTAGAAACAAATTCTGTCACCGTTCCCTATATTGGGATAAAACAATCACATATTTTATCAAAAAATTATTATCTTTAAATCTGCATTTCCTTCCTTCATTTCTATCTGTAGGTCTGCATTTAGGAAAAAAAATATTTCAGAAGTGCCACAAAGAACCCACCACTTTACCGTAAATATAGTAATCCAACAAATCTTATCACTCAGCCCATATTAGGAAAACAAAAAACCTGAGTAAAACAAGTAAAATTTTAATGGTTAAATATAGTATTTTCTAGGTGGAACACTACTACTTGCCAGCAGATTTATGGCACGGATGCTGATTAGCTATCTCTTCTCAGAAAAAGATAGTTTTTTTCTCTCCTTGAAAATTATTAGCCCTACTAAAATCTCAGAATTCACCACTATATAATTCATCCATGTAACCAAAAACCACTTGTATCCCAAAAGCTGTTGAATTTTTAAAAAGCCCTAAAAAGTTTTATCAAAGTAGCTGAAACTTTTTCAGTTGTTTAATTATCAAAAATTATAAGCAAAAGATTTGCTAATACTTGAAACGCTCCAAGAGTTTGCTATAATTTGTCATCTCGGTGCTTTTTCTGGAACGCAGACCTCATGAAAAAACACTTGTAAAATGCCACACAGCATTAAACAATTAGTAAAAGCTAGTTTCACCAATATGATGCACATTTATACATTATGACATCTCTTAATGGAGTCTCAAGCAGTGTCTTAAGTGGCAGCATTTTTTTTTTTAGTACTACATACAATAATGGTACCTTTTACAACAAATGGCATCTTAGGATGCCATGGAATACAGTAACTTGGTTTCTCAAAACCCCAAGTTTCAGCCCAAAAAGATAGTTTGCCCAGCATCTCATTTTACAGATGATGAAAATGAAAACCCAACTATATGATGTTCCCAACGTCATAAAATCAAGAACAAAAGAGGCCAGGTGTGGTGGCTCATGCCTATAATCCTAGCACTTTGGGAGACCGAGGCAGGACTTGAGCCCAAGAATTCCAGATATACCCTTTCTCTATAAGAAAAATAATTTATTCAACAACAACAAAAAATCAAGAGCAAAAGAGACTGAACTCGGGTCTTCTGGCTCCCAATGATGCCCTTTCCATCAAACAATGTGCCTCCTGAAGAAAATCAGATGAAAAAAACTGCCTGGGTTTAACCAACATCTAATATACATAAAAAGCACATCACGCAAGAGCCGTATGCGCTTATGGCCTGAACCAAAAGTCTCAGACTGACTCAAAAGTAACAATTTAAAAATCCAGCGTTGTGTATGTGTTTGTCTTTGATGAGATGTACAATGAACTACAGACTTCAGAAATGAGAGCTTCCCTTAAGGTAGGGATTTCATCCGGTGCATTTCAATGACTCAGTACAATCTCACTTTCATCTTTTTCCCTCCCCATCATTCCCCGCAGGGGAAAGACCCCCGCAAGGAGAATGACAGGCCCACCTGGGGCCTAAACTCCACAGCTCAAACAAGGCTGTGCACTCATTTATCAGCACTAGAAACTTCGCACATCTTTTCCAGTCTAAGAACTACACAATGTACAGGTGGTTGGTATGTGAACCTCTTTCCTTGCAGGAAAAACTAAAGGAACCCGATGAACGCAGTGACACCCGGTTTGTCAGCAGGACTCGCTAGCAATGAAGCGTCTGGGGAAGAAGCCCCAAGACGGAGGAGAAGGTACCCGAGACAACGACACGTAATCTGGGCTCCGGGGGTTGAAGCACCAGGCGACGACGCAGAAAGGCGTCGCAGGAGAAGCCAGTGGACCTGCGACACGGCACTCCCCGTGAGGTCCCTTCCGCCACCCTCTCCACTCTCCAAGTGGGAAGAAGATGGGAGGTGGGGGCTGGACGCGCGGAGGCGGGGACC
>NW_012116722.1:1553634-1553941 GCF_000951035.1 Colobus angolensis palliatus
TCGCGTCGACCGGATCCGGGCCGAGGGGCGAGCAAGGGGCGAGCAGGGAGAAGGCAGGGTGCCGTTACCTATATTGGGCCGCAGCCGCCGCCGCCGCCGCCCCGCTGTGGGTGAATCCAAAGTAGTTGCCGGTCGCCATTTTGGCATCTTCCCCCAGCCGGCTGGGCACTGCGGCGGGCACGGAAAGTCGGGTCCCATGGCGGGAGGAGAGACGCAGAGAAGCCGAGACGCCGAGGGAGGGCAGGGAGAGAGAGAGAGGCGCCGTGAGAGCAGCCCTGGCGGGGCCTGGGCCGCGGCCGCGCCGCCT
>NW_012116722.1:1554426-1600030 GCF_000951035.1 Colobus angolensis palliatus
CAGAGGCCTCGCGGGCCACATTAGACTCACCATAGGTAAAAGAAACTACAGGGCATATGGGAATCATGGGCTCGGGCTGCTGCTGCTGAACTCTGAACTCTCACCCGCTGCCTCCCTCCTCTGCCCCGCTCCTCCTCAGCGGAGAACAGACCGCCGCCTCCGGCCGCACTGCGCAGGCGCGCCCGTGCTCGGCATCCTGGGAGCTGTAGTCCCCGCCGCTTTCGCGGCTGCCCTGGGCGCGTGCTGCTGGGGCCTCGGCGGTGCGGGTGCGGGGAAGCCCACGGGGGAAGTGGGGCCTGGCCTTCTCTGAAGTGGTGCTGACGCCGCGCGGCCGCCAGGCGACGGGGGCGCGTGTCAGGAGCGCCTCGCCCGGCCTCGGGGGAGTCGGGGAGCGTGACCAGAGAGAGTGACGTCTGTCGCCTTTTTCCTTACTTTCCACTGGTTTCCTTCACTTTTGCGTGTGCATTTATTCTCTGTCTTCCTGTCTTCCTCGCTCATGAATTTTTCATTGGAATTCGAGCTGGACAATTTAGGATTTTTCCTTATTTCCTGCTTTCCCGCAGCTTTTCTCCAACCTCTGAAGTGCGGAGGGAGGGAGAAGGAGAGGAGAGAAATAGAAAAAGGATGGAAAGTGCTTTTTTGTTGGACTAAAAGCACACCCCAAATATCCCTCCCGGACACACCTCTTGCTATACCCTTTCCCCGACCTGCACCCACGCCCTGAGCCATCCGGCGTATATCGGTCACCCAACAGGGTGTCATTCACTGTTGTAGGTGCTGGAGACACCGCAGGGAATAAAACAAAGTCCCTGTTCCCGTGGAGTTTACGTTCTAAGAGCAGGTATATGTCAGACAACAGCCAGTAGCCAAAACACAGCAAGTCCGTCTGATGATGACTGGAGCTTCAAGCATAAATAAAGCAGAGTAAGGAA
Organism: Colobus angolensis palliatus; assembly: GCF_000951035.1. NCBI lineage: Eukaryota > Metazoa > Chordata > Mammalia > Primates > Cercopithecidae > Colobus > Colobus angolensis. Next base: position 1,555,359 of record NW_012116722.1, read on the forward strand.
AATAAGGATAAGGGAGGTGCTATTTCATGTAGAGTGTGGTTAAGGAGACCACTTGAAGGAAGGAAGGACAGGCCTGGGAGATGCCTGCAGGAAGAGCGGCAACTGGAAGGGTCCAGATGCAGGAATGTTCAAGAGGGAGATCAGTCTGGCTGGAGTCAAGTGAGAGCGAGACCAGGTCACGTGCCAGATCTTTCGTGGTAAGGACAGAACAGTACTTGCTCCCATGTAAGCATTTCTTCTTTCCCTCTGTTTTCTCGCTGTCTTCCCTTTAGTTTCTCAGTTCGTTTTCAACCATTGTCTTTCCTCTTCCAGTTCCTCTTCTGATGGTCTAGTTTCTCTGGCCTTATCTGTTTCGTGTCTTCCATCAATGCATACCTACTGCCTGCATTTCACCTCTTACCTTCTCCATGCCCATCCCCTAGACTCCCTCCTTCTCATCTCTCCTCATTGTTGGATATGAACGTTAAAAGTAAATGCTGGCCAGGCGCTGTGGCTCACGCCTGTAATCCCAGCACTTCGGGAGGCCGAAGCGGGTGGATCACGAGGTGAGGTCAGTGGCCAACATGGTGAAACCCGGTTTCAGAAAAAAAAAAAAAGTCGCGCCTGTAGTCCCCAGCTACTCAGAAGGCTGAGGCAGGAGAATCGCTTGAACTCAGGAGGTGGAGATTACAGTAAGCCAAGATCGCGCCACTGCACTCCATCCTGGGCGACAGAGCGAGATTCCGTCTCAAAAAAAAAAAAAAAAAAAAAAAAAACAAAAGAAAAAACCAAAACCAAAACCAAAAAAGAAGGAAAAGAAAAAAAAAAAAAAGAAATGCAAAGGGTGAATCAGAACCTACCCATGAAATTCAGGGCTTTGTCCTACTTTCTTGTGCCAGAGCAGAAACAATGCCTCAATTCTTTCTTGTGCCAACCTTGCTCCCCATGCCTCCTACAAAAGTACAGGCTCTCAGAACCTGTCTGATTTGTCCTGTTATTCATTTCAAAAAGAGAAAATGTAGAACCTTGGAGAAAAGTCAGTGTCATTATTTTTGAGAATACTGATGTTTTCCCAGGCAAAAGTTATTTGTGCTCCAAGGATGTTGCTAGGAAGAAATATCTACTACACATAGGACATTAGAACTGTATTTTAAAGGTACTTTGCCTTGAACTTCATTGAGCAGTCAAGTTTCAAGACACTGACTGTAACTGCTTTGATGAACCGGCTCTATTACTAGGCTATTTGAATAAAACTGAAGGAGAAAAGACAGGTGTTAATTACTTGCCTAAAAAGAGTCTGTGTAGGCCAGTTTTATGCTTGGTTGCTTGGCAGGCCTTTGGAGGCCAGCGTGCTGCTGGCACACCCCAATGAGCAAGCACATAACTAGAAAGAGGAAGATGGGGCCTCTACCCTGGTTCTTAGGGGTCAAAGTAGGTGTGGCAGTAGTGAAAATGATTTACAATAGCACCCTCAAAGATGCAGCTGGTAGAAACAGCCTTTCAGTACAGTGCCTACTTGCCCCTGACTTGGGCTTCTTCAAGGAAGGAGTTTTGGAGGGGTCTTGAATATTTTTCCTGGGCATCTAGTAGTGGAATAACCTGAACATGTTATTTAACCTATCTAAACCCATATGGCAAGAATAACAATACCATCTTCCTGGCGGGACTCTGGTGGGGTTTAAATGAGACAGCATTTATGTAACACATCTAGCTTTTTTGTTTTGAGATAGGGTTTTACTCTGTCGCGCAGGGTGAGTGCAGTGTTGCGATCTCAGCTCAACACAGCCTCAACCTCCTGGGCTCAAGCAATCCTCCCACCTCAGCCTCCCAAGTAGCTGGGACTACAGGCACATGCCACCATGCCCAGCTAATTTTTGTATTTTTTGTAGAGACGGAGTTTCGCCACATTGCCCAGGCTGGTCTCCAGCTCCTGAGCTCAGGCCATCTGCTTACCTCGGCCTCCCAGTGTGCTGGGATTACTGGTAAGAGTGAGCCACCATGCCTGGCCTAACACCTAGCTTTTTGATGTAAAAAGAACTAGGCTAGATGATTGTCAGTCCTTTATTTATTTATTTATTTATTTGAGATAGAGTCTTGCTTTGTCACCCAGGCTGGAGTGTAATGGCGCGATCTCGGCTTTCTACAAACTCTCCCTCTCAAGATCAAGCAATTCTCCTGTCTCAGCCTCCCAAGTAGCTGGGACTACAGGCATGCACCACCACACCCAGCTAATTTTTGTATTTTTAGTGGAGAAGGGTTTCATCGTGTTGGCCAGGCTGTTCTCAAACTCCTGAGCTCAAGTGATCCACCCACCTTGGCCTCCCAAAGTGCTGGGAGTACAGGTGTGAGCCACCATGCCAGGCCAATTGTCAGTCTTTTAAAATCAACCTGCTAGTAAGTGAATGCCCTGTGCAAGCCACACCTACAAGTCACAAGTAGGTGGCTCTGCCCTGGAAGAGTTTATGTTCTAGAGTACCTGGTCTAGGCAACATGGCTGTATATAGTCATCTGGGTCAACAATTAAAGATGAAATACTTGACCAGAGGCAACCGATTATAATAGCGATTGTCATCCTTCATGCCAGAACTGGTTCGGTATGCAAATCTAATCAAATCCTCTGTGCTTTCATCTCCCAGGATAAAGCAAATTCTTCCGTGTGGCCCACAAGACTCTGTGGCTTGGCTCACCTGTGTTTTCAGCATCTTCCTCCTTGTTCACTCTATCCCAGCTACCTTGGCCTCCTGTTCACCATGCTCCGTCCCACCAGGGGACTTTGCATGTTCTCCCTGCCTACAATGTTCTCCCTTCTTCCCTTTACCTGGTTTACCCTCATTCTTGGGGATCACAACCCCTCGTGACCTTGATGGGTCAAACCCTTGTTATGCTCTCAGAGCAGCAGACATCTCTTCTTAGTTGTCCTTGTCACAGTTGCAATCTTATACTTACTGTGTGATTATATGATTAATATATATTTCTGTCTCTCATCAAACTATAAGCTTCATGAGGGTAGGTTGCCAATATTGGGTGCCTGGTGGTAGGCACCCAATAAGTACTTACGGAATGAATGAACTACACTGCGCATAGTTTAATCTTTCTTTCATGATTCAGAAGGTAGTTCAAGAACCTGTAGTGCCTCAGAGTCATAATTATGAACCTCAATTAGGATCTGAAGGTAAACAAGGAAATGTCATTGGCAGTCAATTAGCCACAAGGTAGAGCTAGCCTGAGAAAGCCAGCCCCTAAAGTCACCAAAAATAAATCTATAATAGTTGTCTTCTGTCACACCTTTGAGTCAAGGTGTGGTATCCTGAAAGACCTTGATAAAATACAGATAAATTAGCCAGAAAGGATATGATACTAGCTACTCTATACCAAGAGGAGTATAGTGAGGTGAATAAGAGTAAGGACTCTAAAGCTGGACATACCTGGCTTCAAATCCACGCTCTGTGACTTTCTGCTTTGTGACCTCAACCACAATCTCTCTGCTTCATTTTTCTTCCTCCTCTGTAAATAGAGATGTAAAAGTAGTATCTTCATCAGGGAATCATTGGTAGGGGTTAAAGACTTCCTAGATGTAAAGCTCTGAGATCAGAGTCCGGCTCATTGTAAGCACATTTTCATCATCTCGTAATAAATCCTGTACCCATTAGCCCTCACTCCCCATTTCTGCCTCCTCCCAATGCTTAACAACTGCAAAATTACTTTGTGTCTCTATGGATTTGTCTATCCTGGACATATAAATGGAATCATACAATAATGTGGCGTTTTGTGTCTGACTTCTTTCAATGTTTTTAAATTTCATTGTCCATTGTTTGGATGTACCACAGTTTATTTATTCATTCATAAGTTGATGGATGTTTGGGATGCTTCCATTATTGGGCTATTATGAATAACGTCACTATGAACATTGATGCGCAAGTTTTTGTGTGGACAGATGTTTTCAGTCCTCCTGAGTATATCCCTAGGAGTGGAATTGCTGGTATACCTTTTTTCCCCAAACTCTCTGAATATCTGGCATTCTTTTCCTCTCTACAACCACCACTCTAGTTCATCTCTTGCCGAAGCCTACTTCAACAGCCCACTAATTGATCTCTCTTCCCAAGAATCTAATCCTCTCAAATCTATCCTCTACACAATGATCAAGGATCTAAGATTAAAAAAATAAATAAATAGGGCCAGGCGCGGTGGCTCATGCCCGTAATCCCAGCGCTCTGTGAGGCTGAAGAGGGTGGATCACCTGAGGTCAGGAGTTCAAGACCAGCCTGGCCAACATGGTGAAACCCCATCTCTACTAAAAATAAAAAAATTAACCTGGCATAGTGACGCATACCTGTAATCCCAGCTACTCAGGAAGCTAAGGCAGGAGAATTGCTCCAACCCAGGAGGCAGATGTTGCAGTGAGCCAAGATTGTGCCACTGCACTCCAGCCTAGGCGACAGAGTGAGACTCCGTAACAACAACAACAAAAAAAGTAGTAGTAATAACAGTGTACATTATAATGCATTGTCTCATTTATTCTTTACAAAAACCTACAAGGTAGGTACTATTGTGATTATCCCATTTAGAGATAGTGAAAGTGAGTTCACAAGAGTAATAAGTGGCAAATGCAGGATTTAAATTATACCTACCTGTTTCCAGAATGCCTGACCTCTGCGACATACTGCTTCCCTGAAACACTTCTGAACATGTCATTACCCTGCTAAAAATCTTGTGAAGATTCACACTTGCCTAAAGTAAGAACACGTCCTATTACTGGTGGGTCACTGGAGTCACCTTTGTGTTTCCAGTTTTAGTGCACATGGCTATTTTTCATTTATGAACTCCTAGAGCACTTACATTATGGGCTCTTTAATTATTTCATTCCAAGGCATCCTATAGTTCCCATTTTGTAATTCTCATCAGACTGGTCATTTCTTACTCAATATCTCTCTTCCCCCAGGAAAGGACATAAACTCCACAGGGTCAGGAACCATGTCTGTTTTATCTGTTAGTGAGTTTCCAATGCCTAGAACCATTCTGGCTGGGCATGGTGGCTCATGCCTGCAATCCCAACACTTTGGGAAGCCGAGATGGGCAGATCACTTGAGCTCAGGAGTTTGAGACCAGCCTGGACAACATAGGAAAACACTGTCTCTACAGAAAATACAAAAACTAGCTGATCATGATGGCACACACCTGTAGTCCCAGCTACAGGAGGCTGAGGTGAGAGGATCCCTTGAACCTGGGAGGTGGAGGTTGGAGTGAGCCAAGATCATGCCACTGCACTCCAGCCTGAGTGACAGGGTGAGTTGCTATCTCAAAAAATAAAATATTAAAAAGAGAGAACCATTCCTAGAACACAGTGTGCACTTAATAAATATTTTGGGGATGAATGAAGTTAGTCTTGTGTCCACATTTTGTGGGCAACAGTTTTATGATATAGGTCTTTAATATCTTTCTTCTGCCTTCCCCAAGTACCATCTGACATGGTACCAGGCACAAATGCAGATGCCAACCTATTTTAGTCCTTGCAGCTCCCTTGACATTCTAGCACATGCTATTTGTTGCCAAGCTTGAACCCCCAACACCAATGTTTTAAGGGTTTCTTTGTGTCAGTAACATATTCATAGGAACCTGAAGAACCTACAGGACTGAAGGCAGCCATAGGAGTAGCTGTTTAGTAGCTTGGAGAAGAGTCTCAGCCACACTGTGACCTGATTTAGAGTTTGATATGATTATCAATGGGAGATGCTGAAGAACATATTGGTTTAAAGCCCACACTCTAGATCAACACTGTCCAATAGAACTTTCTTCAAAGATAGAAATGTTCTCTCTCTGCGCTGTGCAATATGGTAACCACTGGCCATATGTGGCTATTGAACACTTGAAATGGGGCTAGTGTGACAGCAACTAAATTTTAATTCAATTTAATTTTAAAAACCCATACATGGCTAGCAGCTACCATATTGGATAATATAGTACTAGAGTCAGATAACTTATGTTCAAATCCTGGTTTTACTACTTACTGACAATATGACTTTGGCCAATTTACTTAACCTTCTCATGCCCTGGTCTCATCTACAAAACAGGAAAAATAATAATAGTTCTAACCTCATAATTTGACATGAGGATTAAAAACTAAATACATATTTTGTACATGAACCCATCAGGCTAGCACTAAGGTGGCTGGGGAAAAAGGCTGATTGTTGCTAGGCATGGTGGCTCAGCTGTAATCCCAATCCTTTGGGAGGCTAAGGAGGGTGGATCACTTGAGCCGAGGAGTTCAAGACTGGCCTGTGCAACACAGTGAGACCCTGTCTCTATTTAAAATAAAATTGTTTTTAAAAGGCTGACTGCAGCCAGGCATGGTGGCTCACACCTGTAATCCTAGCACTTTGTGAGGCCAAGGTGGGCAGATCACTTGAGGCCAGGAGTTTGAGACCAACCTGATCAATATGGTGAAGACCAATATGATGAAACCCCATCTCTACAAAAAATACTAAAAATCTGCCAGGCATAGTGGTGCATGCCTGTAATCCCAGCTACTTGGGAGGCTGAGGCATGAGAATTGCTTGAACCCAGGAGGCAGAGATTGCGATGAGCAGAGATTACACCACTGCACTCCAGCCTGGGCAACAGAATGAGACTCTGTCTCAAAAAAATAAAAATAAAAAATAAAAAAGGCTAGCTTTATGCAGCGGCAGTGTCATAGACAATGGAGTTTATCGGAGGAGCGATTATTGCTAATTCAGAAAAAAATGAAGGCTGACTGCCATCTGTAAAACAAGTCGTCTGCCCACCTGATTGATGGAGTGTCCTCTCCACTGGGGACACTCTCTGTTGGGCATTTACATGGTATATGAGTTTCGTATCGCTGCTGTGAAAGATCACCACAGAATTCCTGGCTTAAAACTGCACACGTTTATTATCTTACAATTCTGTAGTTTAGAAGCCTCACTGGGCTAAAATCAAATTGGCAACAGGGGCTGGGCATGGTGACTCACTGTAATCCCAGCACTTTGGGAAGCTGAGGGGCGGGGGGCATGGATCACTTGAGGTCAGGAGTTCAAGACCAGCCCTGACCAACATGAAGAAACCCCCTCTCTACTAAAAATACAAAAATTGGCCAGGTGTGGTGGTGGGTGCCTATAATCCCAGCTACTCAGGAGGCTGAGGCAAGGAGAATTGCTTGAACCAGAGAAGTGGAGGCTGCAGTGAGCCGACATTGTGCCACTGCACTCTAGCCTGGGCAACACAGTGAGACTCCATCTCAAAAAACAAACAAACAAACAAACAAATTGCCCCCAGGGATGCATGTTTGTCTGTTTGTTTTTTCTAGCTTATAGAGATTGCCTACATTCCTTGGCTCATGAACTCTTATTCATTTATTTATTTATTTTTTTGAGATGGACTATTGCTCTGTTGCCCAGGTTGGAGTGCAGTGGCACAATCTCCACTCACTGCAACTTCCATCTCCCAAGTTCAAGCGATTCTCCTACCTCTGCCTCTTGAGTAGCTGGGATTACAGGTGCCTGCCACCAAGCCTGGCTAATTTTTTGTATTTTCAGTAGAGGCAGGATTTCACCATGTTGGTCAGACTGGTCTTGAACTTCTGACCTCAGGTGATCCACCTGCCTTGGCCTCCCAAAGTGCTGGGATTACAGGTGTGAGCCACTGTGCCCAGCCATGAACCCTTCTTTAAAGCTAGCAGTATAGCATCTTCAAATCTCTCTCTGATTCTGACAATCCTGTCTTCTTCTTATAAGGATCCTTGTGGCCAGGCACAGTGGCTCATGCCTGTAATCCTAGCACTTTGGGAGGCTGAGGCGGGAGGATCACTTAAACCCAGGAGTTCAAGACCAGCCAGAGCAACATAGTGAGATCTTGCCTCTACAAAAAATAAAAAACTAGCCTGGCATGGTGGCATGTGCCTGTGGTCCCAGCTACGTGGGAGACTGAGGTGGGAGGATTGCTTGAGCCTAGGAGTTTGAGACTGCAGTGAGCTGTGATCGCATCAACTGCACTACTGCCTGGATGACAGAGGGAGACTGTGTCTTGAAAAACAAAACAAAACAAAACAAAATTTTGTGATTGCATTGGGTGTACCTGGATAATCTAGGATATTCTTCCCGTCTGAAATCCTTAATCACATCTGCGAAGTTCCTTCTGCCATGTAAGATGACATATTCTTAGGTTTGAGGGCCTAGGATATAAGACATAGCTCCACATTCTGTGACCATTCTGAAAGATCCATTCATGTACTTTCCACCCTCCAGATCTTATTGTTACAATTTTCTAGCTAATTCTTTCCCAGGTCCTGATCAGTTAACAACCCACCAGCCGGTCCCCATTTGTAAGTACAGATCCATACTCAGCCTACCTTTATTTACACATGAAGTAGATAATAAAGTGTCCTCCCCCAACCCTGTCCTTTACTGCTATATTTCAGGGCCCCCTTGAGTGGAGCAGTAAGGTAGCTGTTGTCTAAGTTCAGCTCGTACCAACATGCCATGCAGATTGATCAATGATGCAGGCCCTTGATTCTTCCTTGTCTGCCTCTTTCATTAACTGGCCACAGGGAGCTCCCCATGAGGGTGTAAGGATGGCTGGAGGAAGGTACAAGGAACAGGTACCATGGGCTTCTGGGCCACCTGCTTGTGATAGTTTATGGTGCCTTCTGGGCTGTTCCAGTCTGGTCTCATACATGATCACTTCTATTTGGAATGCTACTGTGCATGTTTAATTATATGATTTGATGGATTATGAGTTAACTACCCATCATGAATACTCAGTTCATGATGGGCAGTTATCATAGGCACATGGGGTCCCAGATTCAGGTGTTAAGTCTCTAAAAGGGCTCAGGAGCCTCTTAAAAGCTACTTTTCAGGTAGAAGAATATTCATTGGCAGACATGGTCCTCCAATTCCAAAACCTTAGGGATTTGTGTTTGATTTTCCTGTTGGGGCATGCTAGGGTCTACATATAGCATTTTTGGCTGACACAGAAATTTCCAGGACCACTGTATCCTTGGGTTATAAAGCCCAGTGACAGGGAAGCTGGGATAACAGCCTGGACTTGCTTCAGAGTCTTTGTTTAACTGACTACACTCAAAATATGTAGCCTTATGAGTTGCCCACTAAGTGGATTAGAGCAGTATGCCCAAATGTGGTCCATATTACCTCAAAAATCCAAAGATCAGAGGGAGGGGAGAGACGAATTTTTTTTTTTTTGAAATGGAGTTTCGCTCTTGTTGCCCAGGCTAGAGTGTAATGGTGCGATTTCAGCTCACTGCAACCCCCATCTCCCAGGTTCAAGCTATTCTCCTGCCTCAGCCTCAGCCTCCCAAGTAGCTGGGATTACAGACATATGCCACCATGCCTAGCTTATTTTTGGAGTTTTGGTAGAGATGAAGTTTTGCCATGTTGACAGGCTGGTCTCAAATTCCTGACCTCAGATGATCCACCAGCCTCAGCCCCCCAAAGTGCTAGGATTATAGGCATGAGCCACTGTGCCTGGCCAAAGGATTTTTTAGAAATCCAAAGATGTCCACCAAGCTCTGTGCCTTGAAGCAATAAGGTGTGTGGATGTGGGTCCTCAGAAGAGGCATTGGCTCATAAGGCAGCTGTCCCAAAATACAGCATTAAAGGGCTTTTGTGCAGGGAAGGCTGGCTCTGAAACCAAGGGTGGTGTGGGGGACTTGGGGTTCAGAATTCTTAGCCTTGATTATCTCTTCTCATAGGTCCCATCCCATCCCGTGTCTCAAGGTTCCACTCTTTCCCCACTGGTGTCCTAGACTTAGTTAAACACTTGTCAACATTCAGCTTTTAATTAGTGCTGAAACTCTGCAACTCTTACCATTAACCGTTAGGCCCTAAAGTTGATCTTCAGCCATTCTTTCCCTGTGACCTCATAGGAGATGGGGGACTTTGTCAAAACTGCCATTGAAGATTTCTGAATGACAACGTATTTTCTCAGTTGGAGTCAGTTGATTTCCCAATGCCTTGTCCTACCCCTTCACTTCATCTCATATCACCCACCAGTCACATATGAGAAACTGTGATACCATTGAATGCCTGGCACTATTCATGTTCCTGTTCCCCTGGGTAAGGTGCAGTGCCATGCACTTCTTAAATATGTGTGCAAACCAATTTATTTTTCCATTTCTTCTTCCTTAGCCACTCCTGGTACATTATACTGTATTAACCAGGACCCCAAAAGGAAACAGAAAGTATATTCAAATTGGGCAATTTGGCCTAAATGATCAAGGGAAGGGATAAGTTGAGGAACTCTTGAGAGAGAGCTGTGTGGAGAAGGCCACCAGACAGGAGCTGTTGACCTGGAAGGGAGGGAGACAGGAGACAATAAATACCTCAAGCTAACTCTCCTCTCTCTTTCTCTCTCTCTCTGATCTGCCAGGGCTCCAAATTGGCCAACCTTAACAAGAAGCCTCTGTAATCCATACAATTCAGCCTCCCAGGACACAGAGAAGGGTGGAGAATGGTGGAAAGTGGATTTTGAGGAGCAAATAAATAGAAGTATTTTTACCTAAAGATGTCATAAGAGTTAAACTTGTTTGAGACCTAGATTCATTTTTCACTTATTTTGTGAACATCTTCAATTGCATATTTCTCTCAGGCACCCTGAAATCAACATAAGCAAAACACAACTCCTCTGGCCTTTTGAACCCTCTTCTCTTCTTAAGGCCCCAACTTTATATGGCACTGTTGTTCATTTAGGCAGCTAGTCCAGAAACCTGGGAATTATACTTCTGTTTTCCTTTTTTTTTTTTTTGTGGAGACAGGGTCCGTCTTTGTCACTCAGGCTGGAGTGGAGTGCAGTGCGATGGTATGAACATGACTTCCTGCAGCCTTGACTTCCCAGAGTCAAGCCATCCTCCCATCTCAGTCTCCCAAGTAGCTGGGACCACAGGTACAGCCACCATGCTCGGCTAATTTTTTAATTTTTTTGCAGAGACAGGGTCTCCCTAGGTTGTCCAGGCTGGTTTCAAACTCCTGGGCTCAAGTGATCCTCCTACCTCAACCTCCCAAAGTGACAGGATTACAGGCGTGAGCCCCCATGCTTGGCCTTGGAAATCATCCTTGATCCCCTCCCTCATATTCTGCATCTCTTTGGTCAACATTCTGTGAATATCTTTCAGCTTCATTTCTTCTCCCTCATTTTCCTACCAGTTGGCAGTTAAAGCTGTCATCATTTCTTGTCTGAATATGTCAATAACCTCTTAACTCATCTTACTTCCCTCACCATTTTTTTTTTTGAGACGGAGTCTCACTCTGTTGCCCAGGCTGGAGTACAGTGGCACGATCTCGGCTGACTGCAAGCTCTGCCTCCCGGGTTCACACCATTCTCCTGCTTCAGCCTCCTAAGTAGCTGGTACTACAGGCGCCCACCACCATGCCCGGCTAATTTTTTAGTATTTTTAGTAGAGACGGGGTTTCACCATGTTAGCCAGGATGGTCTCAATCTCCTGACTTTGTGATCCACCCGCCTCGGCCTCCCAAAGTGCTGGGATTGCAAGCATGAGCCACCGCGCCCGCCCTCCCTCACCCTTTTAAATGACAATCTACCATACCACCAGAGTGATTTTCCTGAACCTCAAATGTGAATCCAGATAGATTTTCTCATTGTTTATAAACCTTCAGCACCCTTAACCCTGAGGATAAAAATCCAAACTTTTTAGGATGTTACCCAGCACCCTTGCAATCTGGTTCCTATGTCCTCCTAAAGCCTCATCTGCTAGCTAGCAATGTGTACTCAGTTGTCCAGCCATACAAGACACTTGACATTTTCCAAATGTATCTTGTTTTTCTATATCTTTGTGACTTCCCACATATTTCCTCCTTTTGCCTCTTCTGTCCATTCCTTTCTGCCTGCCAGGTAAGTGACACTTCCTTTCTAAGAATCAGCTCACCTCTTCTCTGGGAAGCCAAAGTTGAAAACCACCAATCTGGGGTCCTCTAGAAATGCATGAATGAGTATTTAGAACATAATTGGAAGACGGCTGAGTATTATATTAATGTGCAAACGTAAGGTTTTATTATGTACCTACTCATAGAGCTAAGTACAGTATTTAATTGAATCTAATATGCTGTAGATTGTAAAGGCAGCCAAGAAGAAAAGTCTGCCAATAATTGTTGTGAGACACCCATTGATTATAAGGTGCATCCCAAGTTCAGAAATATTAAAATGTGAAAAAAGTACACCTTAGAATAAGCAAAATCAGGTACCACCTAATCTACACTTTCATTATTTACATAAAGAATCAGGTCTAGAGATGTAAGTTACTTGCTTAAGGTCACATAGCTCCTTAGTGGCAGTGCCACATCAAGACATATCTGATTTCCAGTCCAAAGCCATTTCATTTCATCATATATATTTATTATTGATGATCAGTGTGAGTAATAACAACTCCCAGCTTGGCAAAATAAACTTAAATTCAGTGCCCTTATTCCTCTTTATGTCAGGAATAACAGAAAAAATAGATGCTGGTTCTTTAGAGACTGCACCCTGCCTTCCCCCAACACCACCAAAACTAAGTAAGAATACAAGAATCTTTCAGTAATGATTGTGGAAATTAGCTTGTGAAATAGTTTGGATGTTTGTCTCCTCAAAATCTCGTGGGGCTGGGGGCGTTGGCTAACGCCTGTAATCCCAGCACTTTGGGAGGTTGAGGCAGGCGGATCACAAGGTCAGGAGATCAAGACCATCCTGGCTAACACAGTGAAACCCTGTCTCTACATTTCTCATGTGGAAATGTAATCCCCAATGTTGGAGGTTGTATTAGTCTGTTTTCACACTGTTATAAAGAACTGCCTGAGACTAGGTAATTTATACAGGAAAGAGGTTTAATTGAATCACAGTTCTGCATGGCTGGGGAGGCTTCAGGAAACTTACAATCATGGTGGAAGGCGAAGGGGAAGCAAGGCACATCTTACATGGTGACAGGAGAGAGACAGCAGGAGAAAATGCCACTTTGAAACCATTAGATCTTCTGAGAACTCCCTCACTATCATGAGAATGGCATGGGGGAAACCACTCCCATGATCCAATCACCTTCCACCCGGTCCCTCCCTCAACACCCTCCACATGTGGGGATTACAACTGCAGATGAGATTTGAGTGGGGACACAGAGCCAAACCATATCATTTCACCTGTGGTCCCTCTCAAATCTCATGTCCTCTTCACATTTCAAAACCAGTCATACCTTCCCAACAGTCCCCCAAAGTCTTAACCCAGCATTAACCCAAAAGTCAAAGTCCAAAGTCTCATCTGAGACAAGGCAAGTCCTTTCCACCTATGAGCCAGTAAAACAAAAAACAAGTTAGTTACTTCCTAGATACAATGCGGGCACAGGCATTGGGTAAATGTTCCTGTTCCAAATGAGGGAAATTGGCCAAAACAAAGGGGCCACACGCCCCATACAATTCTGAAACCTGATGGGGCAGTCATAAAATCTTAAAGCTCTGAAATGATCTCCTTTGGCTTCCTGTCTCACATCCAGGGCACCCGATGCAAGGGGTGGGTCCCCAAGGCCTTTGGCAGCTTCACCCCTGTGGCTCTGCAGGGTATAGCCCCTGTGGCTGCTTTCATGGGCTGGCATTGTGTGCCCACAGCTTTTCCAGGCCCACAGTGCAAGCTTTGGTGGATCTACCATTCTGGGGTCTGCAGGACGGCAGCTCTCTTCTCACAGCTCCAGAAGGCAGTGCCCCACTGGGGACTCTGTGGGGGTTCCAATCCCACATTTTCCCTCTGCATTGCACTAGTAGAGGTCCTCCATGAAGGCTTTGCCCCTGCAGCAGACTTCTGCTTGGACATCCAGGCATTTCCATAAATCCTCTGAAATCTAGGCAGAGGCTGCCAAGCCTCAGCTCTTGATTTCTGCACACATTTGACTCCTCCTTGCTTATGCAAATTTCTGCAGCCAGCTTGAATTTCTTCCCAGAAAAATAGGTTTTTCTTTTCTACCACATGGTCAGGCTACAAATTTTCCAAACATTTATGCTCTGCTTCCCTTTTAAACATAAATTTCAGTTTCAGATAAACTCTCTGTGAACACATATGACTGAATGCTTTCAGAATCAGCCAGGTTATCTCTTGAATGCTTTGCTGCTTATAAATTCTTCTGCCAGATGCCATAAATTGGCCAGGAGTGGTGTCTCATGCCTGTAATCCCAGCACTTTGGGAGGCTGAGGTGGGTGGATCACCTGAGGTCAGGAGTTCAAGACCAGCCTGGCCAACATGGTGAAACCCTGTCTCTACTAAAAATACAAAAAGTTAGCTGGGTGGAGTGGTGGGCACCTGTAATTCCAGCTACTCGGGAGGCTGAGACAGGAGAATTGATTGAACCCGGGAGGCAGAGGTTGCAGTGAGCTGAGATCACACCATTGCACTTCAGCCCGGGCAATAAGAGCGAAACTCCGTCTCAAAAAAAAAAAAAAAAAGAAAAAGAAGAAAAGAAATTTCTTCTGCCAGATACCCTAAATCATCTCTCTTAAGTTCAAAGTTTCACAGATCTTGACCGGGCGTGGTGGCTCATGCCTGTAAACCCAGCAATTTGGGAGGCTTAGGCAGGTGGATCACTTGAGGCTGGGAGTTTGAGACCAGCCTGACCAATATGGCAAAACCCTGTCTCTACTAAAAATACAAAAAATTAGCCAGGTGTGGTGGTACATGCCTGTAATCCTAGCAGGAGACTGAGGCAGGAGAATAGCTTGAACCTGGGAAGCAGAGGGTGCAGTTTGCCGAGATTGGGCCACTGTCCTCCAGCCTGGGTGACAGAGCAAGACTCTGTCTCAAAACAAAACAAAACAAAACAAAACAAAACAAAACAAAACAAACAAACAAAAAACAATGTTCCACAGATCTCTAGGGAAGTGGCAAAATGCCACCAGTCTTTTTGCTAAAGCATAGCAAGAGTGACCTTTGCTCCAGTTCCCAATAAATTTCTCATCTCCATCTGAGACCACCTCAGCCTGGACTTCCATATCACTATCAGTATTTTGGTCAAAACCATTCAACAAGTCTCTAGGACATTCCAAACTTTCCTGCATCTTCCTATCTTCTTCCAAGCCCTCCAAACTGTTCCAACCTCTGCCTCTTTCTTACCCAGTTCCAAAGTCACTTCGACATTTTCAGGTTATCTTTATAGCAGTACCCCACTATCCCAGTACCAATTTTCTATATTAGTTCATTTTCATACTGCTATAAAGAACTGTCTGAGAGTGGGTAATTTATAAAGGAAAGAGGTTTAATTGACTCACAGTTCCACATGGCTGGAGAGGCCTCAGAAAACTTAAAATCATGGTGGAAGGTGAAGGGGAAGCAAGGCACGTCTTACATGGTAGCAGGACAGAGAGCTACCTGTCTCATACAGAGGGTGATTCACTCCATGCCCCTCCTGGTAGAAGGAGAGGTTGTTCAAGTGCTCCTTGCCTTCAGCAGGGGAAACTACTTTTAAACCATCAGATCTCATGATAACTCCCTCACTATCAGGAGAACATCATGGGGGAAACTGCCCCATGATTTAGTCACTTCCCACCAGGTTCCCCTGACACATAGGGATTACAATTCAAGATGAGGTTTGGGTGGGGACATAGAGTCAAACCATATCAGAGGTGGAGCCTGGTGGGAGGTGTTTGGGTCATGGGGACAGATCCTTCATGAGTGGCTTGGTGCTATCCTGACAATGGGGAGTTGTCACAAAATCTGGTTGTTTAAAAGTGTGTGGCACCTCCCTGCTCCCTCTCTTGCTCCTGCCCTCGCCATGTGACATGCCTGCTCCCCCTTTGCCTTCCACCATGATTGAAAGCTTCCTGAGGCCCTTACAAGAAGCAGGTGCCAGCACCACACTTCTTGTACAGCCTGCAGAACCATCAGCCAATTAAACCTCTTTTCTTTGTAAATAACCTAGGCTTAGGTATTTCTTTATAGCAACATAAGAATGGCCTAATACAGCCTGCGTACACATGCCTGCAGATGTGCACATGCACACATGTGTGCCTGTGCCCACAAACACGCTCAAGCCAGGGAAGGCCCTACAAAAGGTACAGTCCATGTAGGGAAATGAATGCATCTACTTGAGAGATTGTTTGCACTACTTGAGAGATTTTTCAGCTGTAAGAAGTCCTTTTGTAGTGGACTACATTTCTAGTCCTAAGTTCCAAGTGTTTGGGTCATGTTATCCATTCATGCTGAGATTTGGATTAAAACCCAGTCATACCCATCTGGGGAAGGCTTTAACTGCCTTGTGTTGTCTGTAGCCATCTCCATTTACTTCCCAGCTTTTATGGAAGAAGTCCCGTACATTCCTCTCTGGACTGATCCAGGCTCTCTAATCTTCACTGAATTGCCCAGAAAAGATGCTCCTTTCCTTGAGTCCATGTCATTAGAGCAAACTAAAATCACCATTACAAACTTCCATGCATGCAAAAGCAACAAGACCAAGGAGAGGGGCCAATATTCCCCACTGTTATTGGAAAAGGGCCCACAGGATGGCTTTCAGTCATTTTACTATGCTCCCATAAAGGCACCTTTCTTCTTTCTTCATTAGTTCTGATTTCTACAACATAATATCACATTAGGATTTCTAAAGGGCAGAATATTATAGGCTTTTGAAAATTTTTAACTGTTAGAGACTCTCTAAATCCAGTGTTTCTCCAAATTCCTAATAATAACAATCACCTAGAGATTCTTCCAATTATACAAATTCCTAAATCCCACTACATTTTCACTAAATCAGAATCCCAGGGCCTTTGGTTGGAGAAATCACATGTTAAACAAGTCCTCCCAAGTGATTCTTACCAGGAAGTAAGTTTGGGAAATGTCCTGCCCAGCCTCATCATTCTAAGGATAAGGATGCTGAAGCCCAGTTTTTGTCCCTTCTAAAACTCATGTGTTGGAAACTTAATCCCCAAGGCAACAGTATAGGGAGGTAGGGCCTAATTGGAGGTATTTAAGCCCATCTGAGGGCTCCACCCTCATAAATAGATTAATGCCACTATAAATAAAAAGCCTGTGGGAGTGGATTGTCTCTCTTCCACATTTCTACCATGTGAGGACACAGTTTCTCTTTGCACACTGCCTTCCACCATTTGATGGCGCAGCAAGAAGCCCAGATGCCAGCACCTTGATCTTGGACTTCCCAGCCTTCAGAACTGTGAGCCAATAAATTACTGCTTATTATAATAAATTAGCCAGTTTGTGATATTCTGTTATAACAGTACAAGAGAGACTAAGACACCTAAAGAAGTTGAATAACTTATTGAAGATACCTGTGTTTACGCTTGTGCAAATACAGACTGCTTCTGGAGGGACTGTGCCTGTCTTAGGGGAAACAGCCCAGAGAACTGTGAATCTAAGAGGTAAAAAAGACTTTATTTTTTCATTATATGCCCTTTTGTGATGGTTAGGGAAACATTTTCCCTGTATAATGAACATTTTTTCAATAAAAACCTAGTTCTGAGTACGTGTGGTTTGCATACATCTTAGAAATATAGTCATTGTACCCTAGCTTCCCCCACTCCCACCTACCTTGAATCTGCTTTCTAGCTGTCAGACAGCCCCCTCATTTCCCTTTCCTCTGCCTACTCCAGACTCCTCCACTTGTGCACACTCAGCCCTGCCTTACTCCAGCTGCCCTGACTGGGCTGAAGGCAAGGAGCACTTGAACAACTTCTCCTTCTACCAGGAGGGGCATGGAGTGAATCATCCTCTGTATGAGACAGAGCCCCAGAGCTGACTGCTGAGCTTGGCTATGACTCAGCCAAGGCCTTTCTCCTAGGACTTGCCACCAATTCCACTAAGTGGCACCCAACCTTGAGTACATTCATACATGATGTGGTACAGGAAACTCTATGCTGGGGTGGCCATACTCCCACCTTCGTAGTTTCACATAGCAACATCTCAAAGTCACGTAGACAATATTCTTTATGACATGGTGTTAGAAAAAAAAAAACATTTAAATGTCTAAATACAAAAGTGTGGAGCAAGTGGAAGTGTCATTACTGGGGTGGGAGTGCCAATTGTTTCAACCACTGGAAAACTCTTTGGCAGAGTCCATTAAAGCTCAGCAGTGCATACTTATGATCCAGCAATTCTATTCTCGGGTCTATCTCAGAAATGTGTATATATGTTTACCAAAGGATAAGTACACAAATGTTCATGGGAGCAACTATTCCTATCAGTTCAAAATTGGGAACTACCAAAATGTTCATTGACACGGTTTGGCTCTGTGTCCCCAACCAAATCTCATCTCAAATTGTAATCCCCATGTGTCGAGGGAGCTGCCTGGTGGGAGGTGATTGGAACATGGGGTGGTTTCCCCCATGCCATTCTTGTGAGAGTGAGGGAGTTCTCACCAGATCTGATGGTTTTAAATGTGGCAGTTTCCCCCTGAGCGCACTCTCTCTCTTGCCACCTTGTAAAGAAGGTGCTTACTTTCTGTTGCCTTCTGCCATAATTGTAAGTTTCCTGAGACTTCCCAAGCCATGTGGAACTGTAAGTCAATTAAACCTCTTTTGTTTATAAATTACCCAGTCTCAGGTAGTCTCTCTTTTTTTTTTTTTTTTTTTTGAGACGGAGTCTCTCTCTGTTGTCCAGGCTGGAGTGCAGTGGTGCGATCTCGACTCACTGCAACCTCCACCTCCACCTCCCAGATATAGGCAATTCTCGTGCCTCAGCCTCTGAGCAGCTGGGATTACAGGTGCGCACCACCACACCCGGCTAATTTTTGTATTTTTATTAGAGACAGGGTTTCACCACGTTGGCCAGGCTGGTCTCAAATTTCCGACCTCAAGTGACCCACCAGCCTTGGCCTCCCAAAGTGCTGAGATTACAGGCATGAGCCACTGTGCCTGGCCTCAGGTAGTATCTTTACAGCAGTGTGAAAACAGCTTAATACATTCATCAATAGTCAAATGAATAAGCTATTCTTTTCATAAAATAGAATATTATCGGCAATGAAAATGACTGAATTACTGTTACATGCAATAGCATGGATGATTCTTGCAGATATAATGTTCAGCCAAAAAAAAAAAAAAAAGCCAGACATAAGTAAAGATTATGGATGGTTATTTACATGAAGTTCTAAAGTTAAGCAAAATTAATCTCTGTTGTTTTAAGTCAGAATAGTGGGTGGGAAGTGGCTGGAAAGGGGATGATAGTATTAGGGTCCAACCGAGGAGATGGGTAACTTATAACATTTAATTTATAAATGTCTAAATTGGGTAAGAAATGGGTAATTTATAGAAATTCATTAAATGGTCACTCATAATTTGTGTATTTCTCTGTATGTATGTTTACTTCATCCTAAGGCTTACTTAAAAAGAAACAGCCCTGGCCGGCCATGGTGGCTTATGCCTGTAATCCCAGCACTTTGGGAGCCTGAGGCGGGTGGATCACCTGAGGTCAGGAGTTCAAGACCAGCCTGGCCAACATGGTGAAACTCACATCTCTACTAAAAATATAAAAATTAGCCAGGCATGGTGGCGGGCACCTGTAATCCCAGCTACTTGGGAGGCTGAGTCAGGAGAATTGCTTGAACCTGGGAGGTGGAGGTTGTGGTGAGCCAAGATTGCGCCACTGCACTCCAGCCTGGGAGACAGAGCGACAGAGTGAGACTCTATCTCAAAAAAAAAAAGGCTTTTCTTTTCTTTTCTTTTTGACAGAGACAGAGTTTCGCTCTTGTTGCCCAGGCTGGAGTACAATGGCGCGATCTCAGCTCACCGCAACCTCTGCCTCCCAGGTTCAAGTGATTCTCCTGCCTCAGCCTCCTGGGTAGCTGGAATTACAGGCATGAGCCACCATGCTGGCTAATTTTGTATTTTTAGTAGAGACGGGGTTTCTCCATGTTGGTTAGGCTGGTCTCGAACTTCTGAGCTCAGGTGATCTGCCCGCCTTGGCCTCCTGAAGTGCTGGGATTACAGGTGTGAGCCACTGCACCTCGCTGAAGGCTCTTAATTACCTAGTGATGTGATTTTTTTGAAGTGGTAAAACAATATGTGCTAAAAGTGATAACGGAGTACAGTACAATCACCCTTCCATTTATACAATAATGACATCCCTTTTAAATCTAGAGTATGTTAAAACTGGGTAAAAATACTTTGTGTTTATATGTCAAAGCAGACTTAGATTCTAGGCTCAGATTGTTAAAAACATATCTTACTTATACATGAATGTCCATTTTGATATTATAAAGTCATGGGGGATGTAGGACAATCCGTTGTCTTACAAGATTGTCCGGTGCATTGTAGGATGTCTAACACTCATGGCCCCTGACCATTAAATGCTAATAGTGTCACTGTGACAACCAAAAATAATGCCACAAATTTCCAACATTCCTCTAGGAGGTGCTGTCACTTTGGTCAAGAACCATCAATATAGAGGATAACTTCCAGGCTATAAGCCATTTATGTTTGCATTCATGAAACCCTAGATGATCCATGGCCATCAAGGTAATTTGATGGGCATGATAATTTGAGCCAACTCTCTCAGGTCTTCAAGGCCTCTCTACTCATTGTACTGTAGATCTGTTCCAAATTAGGCTCCCTGGAGTCTCAGCTTAATGAACATTTTTGGTTGGTGACTGAACTATCAGAAGAGGTGGGTAATGTTCCTGGACAAACAGGTGGAAATTATGCCTGAATGTTTCAAACTATATTCCTATCTCTACCTTGAGCTTTCACCTCCTTTGTAAATAAGACTCCTCAGATGTTTGAGAGCAGGGCCAGGCACAGTGGCTCACACCTGTAATCCTAGCACTTTGGGAGGCCAAGGCGGGAGGATCTCAGGAGTTCGAGACCAGACTGGAGAAACTCCATCTCTATTAAAAATACAAAAACTAGCTGGGCGTGGTGGTGCGTGCCTGTAATCTCAGCTACTAGTGGGGCTGAGGCAGAAGAATCACGTAAACCCAGGAGGCGGAGGTTGCAGTGAGCTGAGATTGCACTACTGCACTCCAGCCTAGGTGAGTTAGATTCCTTCTTAAAAAAAAAAAAAAAAAAAAAAGTGGCCTGGCGCGGTGGCTCACGCCTGTAATCCCAGTACTTGGGAGGCTGAGGCAGGAGAATTGCTTGAACCCGGGAGACGGAGGTTGCGGTGAGCCGAGATCGCGCCGTTGCACTCCAGCCTGGGCAACAAGAGCGAAACTCCACCTCAAAAAGAAAGAAAGAAAAAAAAAAAGATATTCTAGAGCGGAAGGCTCCATTGATTTCTCAATTTGTACAATCAAGAGTTGGAATCCATGCTGGACATTATTGTCCACTAAATACTGGAGACCTTGTACCTCATCTTCTGTCATGGGATATAGCTAACATTTGAGTGATTATTATATGCTAGGCTATATACCAACCCAGTGCTATGCATTTTACAGGAGTTATTTAATTCTCAGAACAACCTTACAAGGTAGGTACTATTATTATTCCTAAAACTTGGCAAATAGACTTTGTGTTTGTATGTCAATGCTGACTTGGATTCTAGGCTCAGACCATGATAAATACACGTTTGATGTTTACAGGGTTTTGGCCAGGTGCGATGGCTTACCCCTGTAATTCTAGCACTTTGGGAGGCCGAGGTAGATGGATCACCTGAGGTCAGGAGTTTGAGACCAGCCTGGCCAACATGGCGAAACCCCATCTCTGCTAAAAATACAAAAAATTAGCCAGGTGTGGTGGTGGGCTCCTGTAATCCCAGCTACTGGGGAGACTGAGGCAAGAGAATTGCTTGAACCTGGGACGTGGAGGTTGCAGTGAGCCGAGATCGTGCCACTGCACTCCAGCCTGGGCGACAAAAGCGAAACTCTGTCTCGGCGGGGGTTGGGGGGAAAGGTTTTCATGAAGAAACTGAGGCACAGAGTGGTTAACTAATATTATCAGGGTCACATAGTTAATAAGCTAAAGAGCCAATATTTGAACCCAGGCATCTGATTCCAAAACTGTAGTTTTTAACCATTAGGGCATTCTGCCTTCAATGTAGAAGGACACACTTGCCAAGAAGCTGTATCTTGGGCCTAGAGAAATAGCCTTACATTGGATAAAGGCCTTTTGGCATTCAGCCTGCCTAGGAGAAGTCTAGTGCATTCCTTTATCAGTGAGGTTGCATTCAGCTTCAAGTAGCAATAGAAAGCTGACTAGCAAGTCTGAACAATAAGAACATTTATTGCATATTCGATGTGCAGCCCCAAGGTTGGTTGAATGGGTCACTGATGTTGTTAAGCACTCTCGGCCTCACCATCATCAGGATATTAGCTTTTCTTCTTCTCATGTGTTACTTCCTTGCCATGAGATGGCTGCTGCAGTTCCAATTGCACAAGAGAAAGGAAGGAGCAAGGAGCAGAGGAAAAAGGACTTTTAATGAGTTTTTATTCCTAGCCAACTTTCTTTTGGGTCCCATTGACTATGACTGGTTGACATGCCTCCTCCTAAACCTGTTGCTGGAAAAGGGGAACGGGAGGTAATATGACCATTGCCTTAGACAAATCACTATTTATCCCTGGGGTTCTGTTGCCAGGGGTTTCAACCATTACCAAATTAGGGTGCTGTTAGGAAAGAAAGGGGATGGCTGCGCCTTAGCTTGGGCTGGCCATAACAAAGCCCCGTAGACGGAGTGGCTTAAACAACAGGCATTTATTTTCTCACAGTTCTAGAGGTTGAAAAGTTCAAGATCAAGGTCTGGCAGGGTTCAATTTTTGGTTAAGGCTCTGGATCCTTAATTACATCTAAAAGGTTCCACCTGCAATTATTATCATATCTGGGATTAGGGCTTCAATATATGAATTGTAGTGGACACAAACATTCAGTCCATAACAGCTGCCAAGTAGCCAATAAAACAACATCTGCCATTTCTTTGTGGGGTGATTGGGTAGTCTCAGCTTGGGTAGCAACCTGGGAATTATGTTGATTGCAAGGGACACAAAAGATATGCATATGATAATCTTAGTAATGGTGAAATCACATGTCACTAGTCACCCAGACCTGAGAGCCAGAAGGTCCCCCCCACATTCTCCCTCAGAGATTTCCAGAGCTTGAGATTCCTGATTAATGGACTCTATCCACAAATGGTGTCCTTGATCATCTCAGACATTATGAGGCAGGCTGAGCATGGGTAGGGCATTGCTTCTGTCATAACAAGACTTGGTTTATTTCAAATAATCTAGAATCTGTGAAGATATATAAGAGCCTATTGGTAGATTCCTGAATACCCCGTGCATGCAACCTTTATCTGCCTATGCCCAGTGTCTCCAGCATGAACGACTTCATGGCTACCCATGTTGTCCAATTTCTAAGCAAAGCCTGAGGATGGGTGTTTCTAGTCTCCTGCATAAAGGAAGTAAATATGACAAATTAAGTTTTACCAATAGTAATCTATGTACTTACTCCTTTGATATCCCAATAGGTCTTTCTTTCCAGCACCTTCACCCAAGACAGCTAGAGCTGAGCCATCCATTTTTCTGGGGGTATAAAAATTAGGGATCTTTGGTTGCAAAGAATGGAAATCAATTCTGGCTGATGTGATAAACAGGAGATTTTAGGGGAGAACATAGAAAGCCTAGACTTAGTGGGAATGCTGGGGGATCAGGTTTGGAATTGGGCAGGAACAAAGTCAGCTCTTCAGGGTAAGAAAGCAGGACCTGGAGGAACAGTCTGGACAGACACCATTGCCTAATGAACGAATGCCAACCATTGTCACTTCAATTCTCTGCAGAATATTCAAACTAGAGACATGATCAATTTCAGGTAGATCACAGATTTAAATGTGAAAGGAAAATCAATAAAGCCTTTAGAGGAAGACTGAGCAGAGACCCTTTGGGCCAGAGAGAGCAGGGCAAGATGACAAACATAAACCGGACCTGTGGACCAAGGACTCCTGGCCCAGACCAGCAATGGGAAACAGAGGTAGAACCTAGAGGTTTGGAGGGTGGCACGTTCCTGTGGCTCAGGGTTTTCAGAAGTTCAAGCATAGCAGACATTACGCCCCCAGCAACCTGACTGATTCCAGATCCCCACTGTGGTGCCTCAGGTGTGCCTATTGCACCTCCCTTCTTGGTCAAGGTCAGCTTAGCCTGCTAAGAAAGGACCTCAGGGCCCACAGCTGAGCAGGGAACAGGCAAGGGTTCATGCATCTCTTCTCCCAGTGAAGGTGCCCAACTAACTGGGTGTAATGGATAAGGAACCAGCCCAGGGGCTTAGCAGTGTGGAAATCCAGTCCTCCAAGGAAAGCTACCTGAAAATGTGCAATGCACAGCCACAAGACCAAGAGGCTACAATTCAGGACCACTGATGACTGCAACAGCTCCACAGAGTATAGAGCAGTGGAAACAAAGACTTTTGCTTTGTATATATTTTAATAAAAAAAAACAACTACTGTTGTGCCAAGCCTGTTCTAATCACTTTACATGTGCCATCTTATTTAATCCTCCTAATAACTCCATTATCAGAGTTACTATCTCATTTTACAGATGAGGAAGCTAACGCACAGAAGGTTTAAGGCACTTGCCCCAAGTAACACAGCAATTTAAAGAGACAGAGCTGGTATTTAAATGTTGGCAGTTTAAATATTGGCATTACCTCTCATATAAGCCAGACAGATAAACACAGACCCTGAAGCAGACTCTTTGAGCGAGGGCTCACAATCAAAAAGGCAACAGAAGTCAAAGAGACAGATACAGGCGCATTGTATGGGTGGAGAGTAGGAGGGCATGTCAAAGAGTCAGGGTATGAGCACATGATTACATGGAGACATGATTTTGTACACCCTTCATTTATCTTCAGCTTTCCTTTTGGAGGTGTCATGTAGGACTTCTAACACCAGGTTGATAATGAGAATCATAGACTTCTTCAGAATCCCGCAATGAACTTGCACAGTAAATCCTTCTTTTTTTTTGAGACGGAGTCTTGCTCTTGTTGCCCAGGCTGGAGTGCAATGGCATGATCTCAGCACACTGCAACCTCCATCTTCTGGGTTCAAGTGATTCTCCTGCCTCAGCCTCCCAAGTAGCTGGGATTACAGCCGCCGGCCACTATGCTCAGCTAATTTTTGTATTTTTAGTAGAGATGCGGTTTCACCATATTGGCCAGGCTAGTCTCAAACTCCTGACCTCAGGTGATCCACCCGTCTCAGCCTCCCAAAATGCTGGGATTACAGGCATGAGCCACCATGCCTGGTCTGCATATACTCTTCACTGTTCAAAACAAGGGTTAAAAGTGGTGGAACTGAGGCCAGGGGAGGCCTGTATGTGGTTATGTTTTAAAAACTAATCTTAGCCAGGCATGGTGGTGCATGCCTGTAGTCCCAGCTACTTGGGAGCTGAGGCAGGAGGATTGTTTGAGCCCAGGAGTTCAAGACCTGCCAGGACAATATAGCCAGGTCTTCTAAAAACAAACAAATAAAACCAAAAATACCTAGTCTTTTAGAGAAACATACTCACATATTCATGGATGAAATGATGCCATGTCTGGCACCATTTACTTCGAAATAGTTTGGGAGGAGAAGTGGGTGAGGGTTTGGTTGGGGCAGGATTGTCCCATGGATTGATGGATTGATGGATTGATGGTCTTGCAGGTTAGATAATGAATATGGGGCGGGGGACTTATTGTACCATTTGGTCTACTTTTGTGTAAGTTATACATTCCCCATAATTGGAAAGATTTTAAAAATTAAGATATGGCAGCACAATTTGATTTGCAAGTGACCATATCTACCCTGGCAACTGTGAAAGACTTAATTTAAAAACTTAGTAGTTTGCTTAAAAGATAAGTTGAAAACTTTAAATGCTAACAAATCTTCATCCCAATTTTGCTCTTCCCACACAACATAAGTGACATCCTGGCCACAGAACTTGTGTGAAACCGTGTACAACACAAAGCAAATTGTCAGTTTACTTGGAGTCTCTGGCTGTAACTCAGCCTTGACTTGGCTGTGTTCCTTTAGAGCTGAAGCCTCAGTCGAGACTCCTTGCTGCAGAAACAGGGGCCAGACCCCAGGGCCCATTCAAAAACTGGAGGGGTCACCAAGACCCTGGAGGCCTCTGCTCCCAAGAACATGAGTCCCCTGTTACATTCAAAGGGAGAACCACCCACAGGCCTGAAGGCATCTTCTAGATGGAGGATTCTAAACACACTGGAATGCCTCAGACTCTGTTCTCAGCTCCTTCTCTTCTCTTGCTACACTTTCTTCCTTGAGTATTCATCCTGGCTCAC
Source organism: Colobus angolensis palliatus (assembly GCF_000951035.1). Taxonomy (NCBI): domain Eukaryota; kingdom Metazoa; phylum Chordata; class Mammalia; order Primates; family Cercopithecidae; genus Colobus; species Colobus angolensis. The sequence goes on from NW_012116722.1 coordinate 1,581,528, forward strand.
AGCTTCAAATTGATCTAAAAGCTGATGATTCCCAGGTTTATACTGCCAGCCTGGACTGTCCCTTGACTGCCACCGATTGGAATATCCAGCTGTCCTCACAACATTCTTACATAAATGACAGTAGGAAATCTGTGTTACCATGTGAAATTACCAAGTGGATCATTGCCAGAGCCACTCCCACCTTAGTCTGCCCATCCCAGGAAGTTATTCTTGATTCTTTTCTTCACTCATCACCTCCAATTGCTCAGCAAGTCCTGTTGACTCTACCTTCAAACTATACCCCAAATCTGACTATGTCTTACCACCTCTACCACCACCACTTCATCCAAACCACTGGTATCTCCCACCTGAGCTATTGCAGTAACCTTCCAACTGGTCTTGCTGCTTCCTCCTTTGCCCCTGTATCAGTGTAGATTAGATTTTAAATATATTCATCATATCACAAGCCTTTTCTAAGAAAACACAATTTCCTGCCAGGCACAGTGGCTCCTGCCTGTAATCTTAGCTACTTGAGAGGATGAGGTAGGAGGATTGCTTGAGGCCAGGAGTTCAAGACCAGCCTAGACAGCAGAATGAAACCCTGTCTCTAAAAACAAAAAACCAAAAAAAAAAAACAAAACAAAAATTATCCAGGTGTGGCAGTGTGTGACTGTAGTCCCAGCTACTCAAGAAGCTGAAATGGGAGGATTGCTTGAGCCTGGAAGGTCGAGGCTGCAGTCAGCCTTGATACTTGATCATGCCACTGTACTCCAGCCTGGGTGACAGAGTGAGACTTTGTCTCCAGAAACAAACAAAAAAAGAGACCTTGTCTCAATAGAAAAATTATCTGGGTGTGGTGGCACGCACCTGTAATCCCAGCTACTTGGGAGGCCAAGGTGAGAGAATTACTTGAGCTCAGGATTTGGAGGCTGCAGTGAGCTGTGATGGCACCACTGCACTCTAGCCTGGGTGTGTGAGAGTGAGACTCTATTTAAAAAAAAAAAAAAAAGCAAGCAAGCAAGAGAAAGAAAGAGAGAAAGATTAAAAACAAAACAAGGCCAGGAGCAGTGGCTTACATCTGTAATCCCAGCACTTTGGGAGGTAGAGACTGGTGGATTGCTTGAGGCCAGGAGTTCAAGACCAGCCTGGCCAACATGGTGAAACCCTGTCTTTACTAAAAATACAAAAATTATCCAGGCTTGGTGGCGCACATCTGTAATCCCAGCTACTTGGGAGACTGAGGTGGGAGGATCGTTTAAACCTGGGAGGCAAGGCCGGGCGCAGTGGTTTACGCCTGTAATCCCAGCACTTTGGGAGGCCGAGGCGGGCGGATCACGAGGTCAGGAGATTGAGACCATCCTGGCTAACATGGTGAAACCCCGTCTCTACTAAAAATACAAAAAAATTAGCCGGCCGTGGTGGCAGGCGCCTGTAGTCCCAGCTTCTCGGGAGGCTGAGGCAGGAGAATAGCGTGAACCCAGGTAGGCGACGGAGCTTGCGGTGAGCGGAGATCGTGCCACTGCACTCCAGCCTGGGAGACAGAGCAAGACTCCTTCTCAAAAAATAAATAAATAAATAAATAAATAAATAAATAAATAAATAAATAAATAAAAATAAACCTGGGAGGCAGAGGTTGCAGTGAGCCGAGATCACACCACTGCACTCCAGCCTGGGTAACAGAGTGATACTCTGTCTCATAAAATAAAATAAAAACAAAACTAAACTAAAATTCCTTACATAGGGGACAGGCTCCTACGTGAACCCTGGCCACCCACTGCTTCCTTCTTGGCTCCTTCTCCGCTAGTCACTGGCCTTCATGACGGTCTGTGAATTTTACTCCAGTCTCAGGATCCTTGTGTTTGTTCTTCTTTCACACTTATGGTGTGTTCTGTCCCTTAATCGGGGGGATGGGGGGGTCCTTGGATTCAGGTGTCTACTTAGGGTTCTACGTAGGTTCTCAGAGACATTCTCCTCCTGCTGTATGTAAAAGAGGCCCTTTTCCCACTGTTTTTCTTGTTTTTTTTTTTTGTTTGTTTGTTTGTTTGTTTGGTTTGGTTTGGTTTGGTTTTTGAGATGGAGTTTTGCTCTTTCATCCAGGCTGGAGTGTGCAATCTGGGGTCACTGCAACCTCCGCCTTCTGGTTTCAAGTGGTTCTTCTGCCTCAGCCTCCTGAGTAGCTGAGATTACAGGTGCCCACCATCACACCTGGCTAATTTTTGTATTTTTAGTAGAGACAGGGTTTCACCATGTTGGCCAGCATGGTCTTGACCTCCTGACCTCGTGATCCTCCCGCCTAGGCTTCCCAAAGTGCTGGGATTACCAGTGTGAGCCACCGTGCCCAGCTACCTTGCATTTTAAAATATCTCTTATCACTACTAAAAATGATGTCTTTATATGTCTGTCTCTTTATGTTCTGTTTCCTTGCCCTCCTCCAAGGAACATAAACTTCATGAGGGCAAGGACTTTGCCTCTTTCACTTTTGTGTCCCTGGTGCTTAGCACCATATTTGAATATTTGTTGGATGAATGAATAATAACTATTCTGGGACTCACCTGATACAGAGCTATCTTCTCTAGAGAATGGAAAGGTGAACGTGTCATTTACCAGCCACTTACCTTAGGCAGAGTCCCAGAGTGTAGGCTTATGCCATGGAGCTCATGTGAATTTCCACTTGGGCCACCTGGGATTCTTTTCTCAAAAGAGCCTGATGCCTGGTTCACGGGCTGGTCAGCTGGCCCGGAGGAATATAACCCACATTTACCTTACCCCTCCTGACAGTATTCTAGAAGGAAAGCAACTCACTGCAGCAAGAGTACTTTCTCTCCTGGGTCGGTAGGGGATATGGTTTGAATATAGTCCTGAGGAGTGTCTCAAATAATCTTTGGTCCAGTTTTCTCATGTCAGTCTCCTGGGGAGAAGGATCATTTACTGATTGAAAAACGAATCAGTCAAGCTTGAGAGCTGTAGATAACAGCACAGGGAGCTGCTTTATGGCCTCAAAGAGTTTAACCCAAATTGGAAAAAGGTGTGTCACTCCAGCAGCAACAGAGGGGAGCTGTACCTTGCCTCTGACTCCAGAGAAACGGGACATGTCACATGGGTGACCGACAGGGCACCGGCCACAGCAGGGAGGGTGGAAACTTGGGCAGCAAGAGTCACAGTTACTGTCTGGTGAGGAGCGACAATTGGAGTGACATGGAGCTGCATGGTAAGCACTGGGGACCCGCCAAAGAAGGAGGCTGGATCAGTCAGGTTTTACTGCAATGATTCTACTTGAAAAACACACTGAGTTTCAGCAACTTACAACAACATCAACACCACATTTATGTATCTCACCTATAGGTGTTCAGGTCAGCTGTGGTGGTTCTGCTTCAGGCTGTGGATCCAGATCATGTCTGCCCCACATGGCTCTCATGCTGGGGCCAGCAGCTTCTCTTGGCAGGTAGCAAACGTTTGAGAAGGCAAGCCAAACCATGCAAAAGCATTGAAAACCTCTGCTCAGGTGACATCCTTTAATATTCCATTGGCAAGGTCCAGCACAGCGGCTCACACCTGTAATCCCAGCACTTTGGGAGGCTGAGGAGGGCAGATCACCTGAGGTCAGGAGTTCAAGACCAGCCTGGCCAACATGGCGAAAACCCATCTCTACTAAAAAATACAAAAATTAGCTGGATGTGGTGATGGGTGCCTGTAATCCCAGCTACTTGGGATGCTGAGGCAGGAGAATTGCTGGAACCTAGGAGTCAGACGTTGCAGTGAGCCGAGATAATTCCACTGTACTCTAGCCTGGATGACAGAGACTTTGCCAAAAAAACAAAATTCCATTGGCAAACAAATCACATAGTCAAGAACAGCATCAGTGGGTCATGAAAATGTGCTCTGCGGACTCTAGTGTGGGACTCTGCAAAGTCTGGGGCGAAGGCTGTGGATGCTGAATTCTATTACAGGGAGGGAGTGAAAAATTGAGAGTAGTAATCCAGTCTCCAACCGGGCCCATGACGGCTGTTTGGAGGCACATGTGAGTTACCATGGTGACATCTTGAATGAGAAGGGAGAAACTCAATAGTAAGGGCAAGAAGCAGAAGATTGTTCCTTTGTTCCTGTTACTTTGATACATATTCCTTGATTTGTACCCTCCAGGCTAAAATTTGAGCCTCCTTGATTTTTACCTTCAGGCTAAATTTGAGCCTTTGGAAGCTCAAATTACAGGACCATGAACATCTCTCCCTGGCAGGAAGCACCAAGGCTGAGAACTCGCGCACAGAGAGCTTGTAACCTGTAGGGCCACACACCTGTGCAGTGAAATGCAGCACCGGGGCCTGGCATGAGAAGAGAAGGCACTTGCTTTTTCAGGTTTGTTTAAAATTTCAGATAAGGCCTGACACAGTGGGTCATGCCTGTAATCCCAGAACTTCTGGGAGGCCAAGACAGGAGGATCTCTTGAACCCAAGAATTTCAGGCCAGCCTGGGCAACAGGTGAGACCCCATGTCTATTTTTAAAAATTGCAGATAAGATTAGATCTTCCTTGCTCTGCATTTTTGAGCTTGGTTCTGTGGTGACTTCTTTTCTTGTCTAAGAATTTGGGTAACACTTAGTTTATCCAACATTGTGGGGAATGAGGATCACACATAACTGATACTTCCTCTGAAAGGAAATTTGCCCCTTCGAGTGGCACAGCAGTGTTTTTATTTTAACCACTTTAAAAAAATCAAAATTAGGCTGAGTGCAGTGGCTCATGCCTGTAATCCCAGCACTTGGGAGGCTGAGGCGGATGGATCACTTGAGGTCAGGAGTTTGAGACCAGCCTGACCAACATAGTGAAACCTGGTGTCCACAAAAAATACAAAATTAGCTGGGTGGGTGGTACACACCTGTAATCCCAGCTACTCGGGAGGCTGAGGCAGGAGAATCACTTGAACCCAGGAGGCGGAGGTTGCAATGACCTGAGATCGCGCCATTCCACTCCAGCCTGGGCAACAAGAGCAAAACTCTGTTTCAAAAAAAAAAAAATCAAAATTGTTCTAAAATATATATTTTATTACCTGTCTTCAAAATCAAAGGGTCAACTGGGTGTGGTGGCTCATGCCTGTAATCCCAGCACTTTGGGAGGCTGAGGCGAGCAGATCCCTTAAGGTCAAGAGTTTGAGACCAGCCTGGCCAACATGGTGAAACCCTGTCTCTACCAAAAATACAAAAACTAGCCAGGTATGGCGGTGGGTGCCTATAATCCCATCTACTTGGGAGGCTGAGGTGGGAGAATCGCTTGAACCCAAGAGGCAGAGGTTGCAGTGAGCCGAGATCGTGCCACTGCACTCTAGCCTGGGCAAGAGAGCAAAAACTCCATCTCAAGAAAAAAAGAAAAAAAAAGACAGAGAGTAACATGGTGGTTGACAGAGGCTGCAGCAGAGGGAAGGGGAGATGAGGAGTTGTCATTTAATGTGTACAGAGTTTGTTTGGGATGATTGAAAAGTTTTGAAGATGGATGGTGGTGATGATTGCACAGCAATATGAATGGGCCGGGCGTGATAGCTCATACCTCTAATCCCGGCACTTTGGGAGACCAAGAAGGAAGATTCCTTGAGCCCAGGAGTTTGAGACCAGCCTGGACAACATGGTGAGACCCTATTTCTACAAAGAAATACAAAACTTAGTCCAGCATGCTGGTGTGACTATAGCACAAGCTACTCAGGAGGGCTTAGGTGGGAGGATTGCTTGGGCTCAGGAGGTCCAGGCTGCAATAAGCTGTGATTGTGGTCCTGCACTCCAACCTGGGGGACAGAGCAAGACCCTTTCTCAAAAACAAAAAGCAAAAACCAAAAACCATATGAATTTACTTAATGCCACAGAACTGTACACTTAAAAATGGTTAAAATATTAATTTTTATATGTATTTTTCACTAATAAAAAAATCAGAAAAATAAACCTCCCCATAACCAGAACATTATTGGGGGAATATTGTTGGCTATAGGTGGAAAACGGGTATTGTCTGGCCCTGAGGGAACATGCCTGAAATATACACAGAATTTAGAGGAGGCCTAGGGAAGATGAGACATTAAAGGTGAGCCAGAGGGAACAATAGTAAGTCATGTTAGGCTTCGTTAAATATTTTGAATTGAGAATACCTACCCCCAGAATGGAATATGCAGGAACATATTAGAATTTATTTGTTTGTAGTTTGTTTGAAAATGGACACTTTCGGAAAACCAGTACTCACTGATGTCTCTCTCTCTGGGATCCCACAAAATAAATTGCAGAGGATTATTTTAGAAAAATAAACATCTGAGCCAGAAAGCAAAAGTGGGTGGAGGTGAAAGCACTCAGATTTGGTGAACCAGTTAGAGAAGAGAGTGAATCAACATAAGTAGCTGGCAAAACTGCCTAAAATCTTCCCGGAGGGACATGGGAGCCACGGGAGAATTTGGAGCCCCAAAGGCACATCATTCCACTATGCAGAAAAGTACATGGCAGAAGAAAGTAATTCAAGACCTGAAATTCAAATATGGGGACTGAAAAATGTGAAAAATGGAAGAAAGCCTGGGATTTGAGGAAGAACAGATGGCAGAGATGCAGGTCCTCCGTGGGGCTCCAGGATCACGAGAGATGCTTCAGTTCACAGTCGGCTGGGAGTGATTCCAACTGAAACAAATGGTGGGGGGAGAAGCAGGCAGATTTCAAAGGCCCGGAGTGGTTTCCAATGAACATTGGTGGTGAAAATGGCTTTCTTGGGGCAATTCTGTGAAATCTCAGCGTTGCGCAGGCCTGAACAATTCCACTGCAAGAGGAGCTCAGGGCTAAAAGTGTCTGCTTAGGAGAGAGTGTGGAGGCTATGTCACTAGGCAGAGAACTGAGTGGCCAGGAACACAAGGGGAAAGTGAAATTTAGAAGTTTGGCCAGGGGTGGTGGCTCACAGCTGTAATCCCAGCACCATCGGAGGCCGAGGCGGGGGGATCACCTGAGGAAAGGAGTTCGAGATCAGGCTGACCAACGTGGTGAAACCCCATCTCTACTAAAAATACAATAATTAGCTTGGCGTGGTGGTGGGCGCCTATAATCCCAGACACCCGGGAGGCTGAGGCAGGAGAATCACTTCAACCCAGGAGGCAGAGATTGCAGTGAGCTGAGATGGCACCACTGCTCTCCAGCCTGGGTGACGGAGGGAGACTCCATCTCAAAAAGAAAAAAAAAAAAAGTTTGAAATCAGCTGAATGGCGAAGAACGGAACATCAAATAAACATAGCGACTTTTTTTTTTTTTTTTTTAAGACAGTGTCTCACACTGTCACTCAGGCTAGAGTGCAGTGGCACAATTTCAGCTCACTGCAACCTCCACTTCCCAGGTTCAAGCGATTTCTCTTGTCTCAGCTTCCCAAGTAGCTGGGACTACAGGCACATGTCGCCATGCCCAGCTAAGTTTTGGATTTTTAATAGAGACAGGGTTTCATCGTGTTGGTCAGGTTGGCCTTGAACCTCTGACCTCGAGTGATCTGCCCACCTCGGCCTCCCAAAGTGCTGAGATTACAGGTGTGAGCCTACTATGCCTGACCTAAATAAACAGTGACTTTGCAACAAGGCAGGAGTGTCTCAAATGCCACCCTCCAAAGGAGAAGCCATTTTTCTTCTAGATATATCACATGTCTGGTTCTCAAATTCACCTGTTCGTGGGAGTTCTTCCCAATGTAGTTTGTTTTGAGGTTATGATCTCAAGATAGCTGACATGGAATAACCAACTTTCTTGTAGGGCTGGAAATAAAAGGATTTCTCTACCTAGTCTCCTTCTTTCAGATGCCACGGTCTTGATCTTTGGTAATCATATGTTTCTAGATTCAGTTTTATATATGTATAGAACCATCATGGTGTGTGTGTAGGGGTAGCATTTAGGATTGCCTGAGTTTCCAAATATGGTAGGTATGGGACTGGCGCTATGACAATCTTGTGAATCCTATTTATTCTTTGGAGTCTTTCTTTTATTTTGTATTTATTTACTTAGGACATGTATCATTGTGATGCTTAATTTGAGGTGTCAACTTGACTGGATTAAGGAATACTAAGAACTGGGTGTGGTGGATCATGCCTAGAATCCCAGCACTTTGGGAGGCTGAGGTGTTCGGATCACTTGAGGCCAGGAGTTCGAGACCAGCCTGGCCAACATGAGAAAACCCTGTTTCTACTAAGAATAGAAAAATTAGCCAGGCATGGTGGTGTGTGCCTGTAATCCCAGCTACTTAGAAGGTTGAGCTACGAGAATTGCTTGAACCCAAGAGGCGGAGGTTTCAGTGAGCCAAGATTGCTCCACTGCACTCCAGCCTGGGCGACAGAGCAACACTCCATCTCAAAAAAAAAAAAAAAAAAAAAAAAGCATTCCATTGTATGCATAAACTTCATTTTGTTTATTCATTATCTATCAATGAACCTTAGCATTGTTTCCACTTTTTGGCTATTGCAAATAATGTTGCTATACACATGTGCATACAAGGCCAGACATGGTGTCTGAAGCCTGTAATCCCAGCACTTTGGGAGGCCAAAGTGGGTGGATCACTTGAGCTCAGGAGTTAGAGACCAGCCTGTGGGACATGGCAAAAACACGTCTCTACAAAAACTATAAAAAACTAGCTGAATATGGTGGCGTGCACCTGTAGTCCCAGCTACTCGCGAGGCTGAGGTGGGAGGATCACCTGAGTTCAGAGAGTTGAGGCTGGAGTGAGCCAGGATCATACCACTGCACTCCAGTTTGTGCGATGGGAGTGAAACTCTGTTGCAAAAGAAAAATCTGTTTGAATCAATACCTTTAATTCTTTTGAGTATATACCTGGAAGTGAAATTGGTAGAGCATACGGTAATTCCATTTTTAATTAATTAATTTTTTTTTTGAGATGGAGTCTCACCCTGTCGTCAGGCTGGAGTGCCGTGGTGCGATCTCAGCTCACTGCAACCTCCACCTCCTGGGTTCAAGCGATTCTCCTGCCTCAGGCTCCTAAGTAGCTGGGACTACAGGCGCAAGCTGCCACATCTAGCTAATTTTATTTTATTGTATTGTATTTTAGTAGAGACAGGATTTCACCATGTTGCCCAGGCTGGTCTCGAACTCCTCAGCTCAGGCAATCCGCCTGCCTTGGCCTCCCAAAGTGCTAGGGTTATAGGCGTGAGCCACCGTGCCTGGCCAGTAATTCCATTTTTAATTTTTTGAGGAGCCCAGACTCTTCTATTTTAGCTGCACCATTTTACATTCCCACCACCAATGCACAAGGTTTCTAACTTCTCCACATACTTGTTAATATATATTCTGATTGTTGTTTGTTTTTTAAGTAGCCATCCTAATGGGTGTGAGGTGCTATCTCATCATGATTTTGATTTGCAGTTCCCTGAAGATTAGTGAGTGATGTTAAGCATTTTTTTCATGTCCTTATTGGCTTCTGTATATCTTCTTCTTTTTTTTGTTGGAGACAGAGTCTCACTCTATCTCCCAGGCTGGAGTTTAGTGGCAGGATTACTGCAGCCTCTGCCTCCTGGGTTCAAACAATTCTCATGCCTCAGCCTTCTGAGTAGCTGGGATTACACGTGTGTGTCACCACACCCAGCTAATTTTTGTATTGTTAGTAGAGATGAGGTTTTGCTAGGTTGGCCAGGCTGGTCTTGAACTCCTGGCCTCAAGTGATCCACCTGCTTGACCTCCCAAAGTGCTGGGATTACAGTTGTGAGCCACCATGCCCAAACCTTATATCCTCTTCAGAAAAAGGTCTATTAAAGTCCTTTGTCTATTTTTTTTTTTTTTTTTAATTGAGACAGGGTCTTGCTCTGTTACCCAAGCTGGAGTTCAGTGGCACAAATATAGTTCACTGCAGCCCCGATGTCCTGGTCTCCTGGGCTCCAGAAATCCTCCTACCTCAACTTCCCACGTAGCTGAGCCTATAGGTGCCTGTTACCACACCTGGCTAATATTTTACTTTTTGTAGAGACGGGGTTTCACCATGTTGCCCAGGCTGATCTCAAACTCCTGGGCTCAAGTGATCCTCTTGCCTTGGCCTCTCAAATTGCTGGGATTACAGGTGTGAGCCACTGCACCTGGCCTCCTTTGGTTCATTTTTTTTTTTTTTTTTTCCTGCATGATCTCAGCTCACTGCAAGCTCTGCCTCCCAGGTTCACGCCATTCTCCTGCCTCAGCCTTCCTAGTAGCTGGGACTATAGGTGCACGCCACCACGCCTGACTAATTTTTTGTGTTTTTAATAGAGATGGGGTTTCACCGTGTTAGCCAGGATGGTCTCAATCTCCTGACTTCGTGATCTGCCCGCCTCGGCCTCCCAAAGTGCTGGGATTTGGTCCATTTTTAAATCAGGTGTTTGTTCTTCTGCTGTTGAGTTGTAGGAGTTCCTTATATATTGTAGATATTAATCTCTTATCAGATAGATGATTTACAAGTATTTTCTCCCATCCCATATATTACCTTTTCACTCTGTTAACTGGGACCCTTGGTGTACAGAAGTTTTAAGTTTGATATACTCCCTTTTGTCGATTTTTCCTTTTATTACCTGCGCTTTTTTTTTTTTTTTTGGAGAAAGAGTTTTGCTTTTGTTGCCCAGGCTGGAGTGCAATGGTGCGATCTCAACTCACTGCAACCTCCACCTCCCACGTTTAAGCAATCCTCCCATCTCAGCCTCCCGAATAGCTAGGACTACAGGACACATGCCACCATGCCCAGATCATTTTTGTATTTTTAGTAGAGATGGGGTTTCACCATGTTGGCCAGGCTGGTCTCAAACTCCTGACTTTAGGTGATCTGCCCGTCTCAGCCCACCAAAGTGCTGGGATTACACTCTGCCCAGCCCCTGTGCTTTTGACGTCATATCCAAGAAATCATTGCCAAATTCAATGTCACGAAGCTTTCCCCCCGTGTTTTCTACTAAGAGTTGTATAGTTTTATCTGTTACATTTAGAACTTTGGTACATTTTGAGTTAATTTTTGTGTATGGTGTTAGGTAAGGCTCCAACTTCAATCTTTGCATATGGATATCCAGTTTTCCAGCACCATTTGTTGAGAAGACTGTCCCTTTCCCATTGAATGGTCTTGGCATCCTTGTTGTAAACCATTTGATTATATTAATGTATGTCAGGGCTTACAGTTTATTTTAATTTTTTTTTCTTTTTTCTTTGTTTTTTTTTTTTTGAGACAGGGTCTCACTCTGTCACCCATGCTGGAATGAAGTGGTGTGATCTCAGCTCATTGCAACCTCTGTTTCCCAGGTTCAAGTGATTCTACCCCCTCAGCCTCCTGAGTAGCTTAAGACTACCAGCACATGCCACCATATCCAGCTAATTTTTGTATTTTTAGTAGAGACAAGGTTTCATCATGTTGGCCAGGCTGGTCTTGAACTCCTGACTTCAAGTGATCTGCCCACCTAGGCCTCCCAAAGTGCTGGGATTACAGGTGTGAGCCACTGCACCCGGCCAGGGCTTACAGTTTATATCCGTGCTCTCTATTCTATTCCGTTGGTCTATATGTCTCTCTTTATGCCATTACCACACTGTCTTGATTACTGTAGCAGCGATTACTGTTGTTTAAAATCAGAAAGTTTGAGGCCTCCAACTTCATTCTTCTATTTTGAGGTTGTTTTGGCCATTCAGGGTTTTCTGAGAGTCCACAGGGATTTTAGGATGGATTTTTCTTTTCCTGAAAAACAAACAAACAAGCCAACAGTATTGGGCTTTTGATAAGGATTGCATTGAGTCTGTAGATAATTTTGGGTATATTGACATTTTAACAATATTAAGTCTTCCAATCCATGAGATGTCTTCCTACTTACTTATGACTAAATCTAAATCTTTCAGCAACGTTTTGTAGTTTTTTTTTTTTTTTTTTTAAGATGGATTTTTGCTCTCGTTGCCCAGCCTGGAGTGCAATGGTGCGACCTCAGCTCACCGCAACCTCCTCCTCCCACGTGCAAGCGATTCCCCTGCCTCAGCCTCCTGAGTAGCTGGGATTTCAGGCTTGTGCCACCACACCTGGCTAATTTTGTATTTTTCAGTAGAGATGGGGTTTCTCTATGTTGGTCAGGCTAGTCTGGAACTCCTGACCTCAGGTGATCCACCCGCTTCGGCCTTCCAAAGTGTTGGGATTACAGGCGTGAGCCACTGCACCCAGCCTTGTTTTGTTTTTTTGAGACAAGTTCTGGCTGGAGTGCAGTGGCACCAACTCTGCTCAGTGGTGGCTTACAGGCATGAGTCACCATATCCAGCTGTAGTTTTCAATATACAAGTGCTTCATCTCTTTGGTTAAGTTTTTTCCTCAGTATTTTATTCTTTGTGATGCTATTGTGAGTGAAATTATTTTAATTTATTTTTTTGGATTGTTTATTGTTAATGTATAAGAATGCAACTGATTTTTGTATGTCGATTTTGTATCCTGCAATGTTGCTGATTTTATTAGTTCTTTTTTTTGTGGAGTGTTTATCATTTTCTAAGTGTAAGATGATATCATCTGTGAACAGATGCCTTGATCCTTTCCAATTTGGATGCCTTTTATTTCTTTTTCCTGCCTAATTGGTCCGGTAGAACTTCCAGTACTCTACTGAACAGAAGTGGTGAAAACATGCATTCTTGTCCTTTCCTGATCTTAGAGGAAAAGTTTTCAGTCTTTCACTATTAAATATGATGCCAGGTGTGAGTTTTTCATATATGGACTACATTGTGTTAGATATTGCATTTTTGAAAGGAGTAGCTTTTTGTGGTCATTTTATTTAATTGTATAACCTTTAGTGAGTTACAGTGGACAATATGACTAGGCGTGTTTTTGATGGCAATCAGAATATGGAGCGCATTTTTGGCTTAGGTATATCATGATCTAGAAGTTAATGGGCTGCTGTAACCCATATTAGAGTCTGCTGAGGCCAAAATAAAAACGGTCCACAAGACAGCTCTACAAAAGAGCAGTGGCTGGTATTGAGGGAATGGATTCATGAATGTAGAAGCCAGGAACGTTCTGATACCTGCCTGATGTCTTCTCACAGGAGGAAGCAGGAGTTAGCTGTGCTCCGGCAGATTTTAAGCTGAAAGGGTTGCAAGACTGAAAATCTGGAAAATGTTTAGGGGAATCTCCATTTCCCTGGCCTCAGTTAGATTCTAGAGTAACACTCCTGTTCTCTCTCCAACCCCTTATCCACTCAATCATCTCTTGAGAAGAGGACTAGTTTGCTTCATTGGTGACTTAAGTACAAGGGCCTGGGCATGTTTGCTCAGTTCTTTCCCTGCCGTCTTCCATGGTGTTTGCTTGGAGGTCATTCTGGCCTTTGCCCTGCTCGGTGGCAAGCTCTGAAGCCTGCTTCACACACATGTTGGATGTCCAGGGATGCATGTGGCCCAGCAGGTAAGTCTATATTTGTTCAGGGGTAAAATATTGGCAAGTCCTTCTAGATGCACCCTTAAACTATGTTTTCCCATCAGCTTGTTAACAACACTGACGTTTTGATTTCTGTCAGCTTTTGATTTATATCTGTCTGCCTCCATTTTCTTATTCTTCCACTGATTCCAGACCTAGGAAAGGAAGAAAAAAATATTATTTTGGCTTTCTAGGCACTATAGAGTAGTATGCAACATTTAAAAAGAAATAAGTAGGCCAGGCGCGGTGGCTCATTCCTATAATCCTAGCATTTTGGTAGGCCGAGGTGCGTGGATCACTCAGGCAATCCTCCTGCCTCGGCCTCCCAAAGTGCTAGGCTTACAGGCGTGAGCCACTGGGCCCAACCGGGCCTTGATTTTTATTGACTGCTTTCTGTGACATGCACTGGTGGGTTGGCTGGGTTTAATGTATAGAATTGGGCCAGAAAGAACTGTGCTTTTAAACACAGCTGCTCAATGTCTTTATTTGTGAAGTATCAAAGAACCCAACTAATGTTTGATGTGCATAGACTAAATCTAGGGATGCCACCAGAGCGAGGACACTATTACCTGTTGTGCAGTCCTGCTGCAGCTTCGAGGAGGACTCTGCACCTGCAGATCCTTAAAAAAGCTCTGTCTGGGTGTCAGATGGAAGAGGGGTGAAATACAAGAATATAAAAACTCTCAACTTTCTATCGTCCTTTACCTCCACCACGAGAGGGCGCCTGGATTTCCGTCAGAGACCTGACTTGGGCCTGGGCGGGAGGCCAGGCTGGAATAATTACTTCCAGGTGTCAGGGGCTCTGTGCCTCTTCCCAGAGGCCATAGAAATGAACCCTTCAATTGGCCAAATGGATTATGTCATTTTGACTATTGATTCTGCCCTACGGCTGCTGGTTCTAACCCAAGTTTATAACAGTCACTGCGTTAATAATTGCATTTAACTCTTGATTGTCTTAGCTTTCATTTGAGAATTCTTTGAGCTGGCTGCTCAAAGAATTTCTTATGTGTTTACTTTTAGGCCATGTCATCAGCCTTCTGCAAATATGGCAAAAACTGAGTGGGAGAGGAGGGTATCATTTGTCCTCAGTTTTGTCACTAAAGACTGCATCACAAAAAAGGCCCATCCCTTTGTAAACAGAAAGAAAAGAGAAAAATGGCACAGAAATTCCTAGAAGCAACATTCCATCTTTTGTTTGTTGGTTTCATTTGTTTCATTTTGAGGTTGTGAGCAGATGGCCCAGCTGCATCAATAACAGAGTCAGAGCTTACTAGAAAAGCATGGAGATTTAAGAGAGTGGGCGATGTTAATAGCTCACCCCATCTCCCTTTGCACTATTTCTCCAAGTAAAGTCTGCCTCCTGCCTGCATCTGAGCTGCTTGTAAAAATGCAGCTTTCTGGCCTGCAACGCAGCCTAAGGAATCAGAATCCAGACTCCTGAATCTGCATTTTTAGTAAGTTCCCTAGTTGATTTCTTTATTCTTTTTTTTTTTCTTTTTTGAGGCAGGGTCTCACTCTGTTGCCCAGGCTAGAGTACAGTGGCATGATCCCAGCTCAGCTAACTTCTGCCTCCTGAGCTCAAGTGATCCTCCCACCTCAGCCTACCGGTAGCTGGTATTACAGGTGGGCACCACCATGCCTGGCTAATTTTTGTATTTTTAGTAGAGACAGGGTTTCACTTTGTTGCCCAGGCTGGTCTCAAACTCCTAGCCTCAAGTGAGCCACCTGCCTTGGCCTCCCAAACTGCTAGGATTACAGACATAAGCCACCACACCTGGTCCCCTAGTTGACTTCTTATGGCTATACATCACATTTGAGATTAGAGGTAAGCCTCCTGGGGTGAGGCAAGAGGGGAGATATGACACCCAGGGATAATATTTCTGCACCAGGTTTCAGGACCTTACCCTGAGACAAAGGTCACATATCCCAGGAAGCTGCCCTATGGAAAAGAAAGCAGCCAGTAGCTGGGCCTGAGGATGAACAGGAGAGGCTTTGAAGCTACAGAAGCTGGACTCAGCCTCACTGGGAGCTACAGAAGCTGGACTCAGCACCACTGGGAGCCATCTGGATGGAGAAATGGGAACTCCAAAAGAGAATGTGAGGATTCCCTGCTCTCTGCCACTTAGAAACACCCGGCATCCCCAAGTGCAATGTCCAACAGTGTTGATTCTATCTGCAGAGCACCTCTGAAAAATTACTTTCCATAGTGCAGGAAAACTCCTTAATTGCACTTCCTAGAGTTTCACCAAATACAGCTTGATTTGTGTGGGATTTTTGTTTTTTTTTTTTTTTGAGATGGAGTCTCGCTCTGTTGCCCGGGCTGGAGTGCAGTGGCCGGATCTCAGCTCACTGCAAGCTCCGCTTCTCGGGTTTACGCCATTCTCCTGCCTCAGCCTCCCGAGTAGCTGGGACTACAGGCGCCCACCACCGCGCCCAGCTAGTTTTTTTGTATTTTTTTAGTAGAGACGGGGTTTCACCGTGTTAGCCAGGATGGTCTCGATCTGACCTTGTGATCCGCCCGTCTCGGCCTCCCAAAGTGCTGGGATTACAGGCTTGAGCCACCGCGCCTGGCCTTGTTTTGTTTTTAAATCTTCTTTTTAAGTGCAAGTCCCCTTGGGAAAATGGAGCTCTTGTTCAGACCTTGGAGAAGATTTGCTTATTACCTCTCATTAGATAGTTGTGATCTCTTACCCTAAGAAGCAAATGAAGCATTGTTGTTGAATTGAGAAAAAGAGGTAATTTTAGAGCCTGGGGAAGCTTAAGGTTTAGAAGAATGGGAATAGAATATTAATTCTAGGCTGGGTGTCGTGGCTCATGTCTGTAATCCCAGCACTTTGGGAGGCCAAGGCGGGAGGAACACTTCAGCCTATTAACGGTGGTGGATGGTGGGGGTCTGCAGCAACCTCAATTCTTGCCTCCCCAGAAGAAAGAATTTGACCAAGGGGCATAAGGCAGAAAGGAGAGACCGAGGCAAGTGTTAGAGCAGTAGTGAGTTTGTTAGAAAGCTTTAGAGCAGGAATGAAAGGAAAGAAAGTACACTTCAAAGAGAGTCAAGCAGGGGACTTGAGGGATCAAATGTGTGGTTTGACCTTTTGACGTGGGGTTTTATATGTTGGCATACTTCTGTGGTCTTGCGTTACTTCTCCCTTGATTCTTCCTTTGGGGTGGGCTGTCCGCATGCGCAGTGTGTTTACTGGAATTGTACGCATGCTCACTTTGTATCTCTATCTGTATTTCTCTTCATGTCTGTCTCTGTATCTATCTATCTATCTATCTACATATACATATCTCCAACCTGGGCAATATAGTAAGATCCTGTCTCAAAAAAAAAAAAAAATGAACATGATGAGAGAGAGAAAGTGGCAGAGACAGAGAGACATGAAGAGACAGAGAGACACAAAGGGAGAGAGACAGTGAGACAGAGGGAGAGACTTCATTGGCTCACGCCAATGTCAGGGCTGGCAAGTCTAAAATCTTCAGGGCAAGATGACGGGCTGGAGCCCAAGGGAAGAGTTGATGTGGCCATAGTCCAAAGACAGTCTGGGGGCTGAAGTTCTTCCTCAGGATGCCTCAGTCTTTTTCTCTTAATGTGTTTAACTGACTGGATGAGACTCACTGACATTATGGGGAGTAATCTACTTTACTCAAAGTCCACATCTACAGATTTAAATGTTAAGGAAGGCATCCAAATGCCTTGACAGCATTGATTTGGGGAGGCAACGGTAATAAATAGGAAATAAAGCAAAAGAAATAGAACAAGGACAAAATACCTTCACAGCAACATCCAGACTGATGTTTGACCAAAAACTAGGTACCATGGCCTTGCCAAGTTGACACATAAAATTAACTTTCACAGGCTCTTAATCTTCAACCTGGACAGGACACATCTCACTTCTGCCCATGGGTCATTGACTAAAGTATATCACATGGTCACATCTAACTTCAAGGGGGCAGAGAAATGCAAATCCTACCATCTACCCAGAAGGAGAAGAGTCAGAACATTTGTGAACAGCCCTAATGGCCACCATAATCCTCATTTCACTAAGGGAGTGCAAGCACGTTCTGAGTCAATGTGGCATCCCTTTCTTTCCCTGGGTTCCACCTACAGAGGTGGTAGGAGGACTCACATATGCCATGGCAGTAGATGATTCCTGGACCTGGTTCATTATCTATTCATGTTGGCATGTCTTGAGACATCCATCTGTTTGCAGTCGTCTGCCTACCACATTTCAGTTTACAGGGCTCCATGAGAGCCAGTCACTTTTGTGGGCATATCGGCACCTTTCTGGGACAAGCAGGAATTATACTGTTCTTCCTGGGCCATCCTAGGTCATAAGAAATTATTTGAGGATGGGGTGGTGGAGTTTGCTGGTTGCCCCCAATGTCTGTTCTCTTCTTCTCTAGATATTGTTATTACTTTTTTAGAGACAGGATTTTGCTATGTTGCCCAGGCTGGACTCGAACTCCTGGGCTCAAGGGATTCTCCTGCCTCAGCCTTCCAAGTAGCTTGGACTATAGGTATGCACCACTGTGCCTGGCTTAGAATACTCAATTTTTAGCTGGGCACACATCCAGAATAATGAATACAATTCCCATACTTCTTTGCCGCTTGGTAGAGTCACAAGTCTAGGGTCTGGTCACTGGGATATAGGCAGCGGAGAATATATATATATATATATATATATATCATCTATTATGGGACCTTAAAGGCCAAGGCTGGGCTTTTCTTCCTTATTTTCTTCTTCCTGCTGACTGGAGCATGGATGAGATGACTGGACAATGGGCAGTCATTTTGGAGAATGAGGAGACTTTGGGAATGGAGGTCATACATAGTGAAGCAAAACTTGGGAGTGCTACAGCAACCCTCGATCACCAATCTGCTATGTGAAAGGCAAATTTACTTCCTGCCTGTTTAAGCCACGTGCTTGATTTTCTGTCACTTGCAGAACGTAATGTAATGATAGCACAGCAAGAATTTCCATACCTGGCTGGGCGCGGTGGCTCATGCCTGTAATCTTAGCACTTTGGGAGGCCGTTGCGTGTGGATTGCCTGAGGCCAGGAGTTTGAGATCATCCTGGCCAACATGGTGAAACCCTGTCTCTACTAAAAATACAAAAAATTGGCTGGGCGCGGTGGCTCACGCCTGTAATCCCAGC
>NW_012116722.1:1600461-1609159 GCF_000951035.1 Colobus angolensis palliatus
GCACACCTGTAATCGCAGCTACTCAGGAGGCTGAGGCATGAGAATCTCTTGAACCCAGGAGGTGGATGTTGCAGTGAGCTGAGATCGTGCCACTGCATTCCAGCCAGGGTGACAGAGTGAGACTATCTCAAAAGAAAAAAAAAAAAATTTCCATACGTGGTAGGAGATAGCTCCCTGAGCATTGATGAGGCCTCTCCCTCACTGAGTGGTATGAGAGGCAGTGAATCCGTAGCTCCCAACCGCCCTGCACGTTCCCGCCTCTATGGCTACACCTCAGAGAGGAGCTAAGGATACATCCCCTCACCTGCTTGAATCCTCGTGTGTATCTTTGGCACTCTGTTTGCCGGCTCAGATGCCAACGGAAGAGAAAGTAGTCCTGAGGTGTATACAGCTTGTCATTCACGTCACTCTTTGACCCTGCCCTGGACTTTGATGAAATGACTTGTCTTTATTCAGGTTCCTGCTGAAGTGTCCTGAAATGAGGATTTGAGTGCAAGTATGAATCGTTGATTCAGGAGATAATTGCAGGAAACTCCAATAGGGAATGGAGAATAAGATGGGGAGGTAAGAGCCGGGCGCGGTGGCTCAAGCCTGTAATCCCAGCACTTTGGGAGGCCGAGACGGGCGGATCACGAGGTCAGGAGATCGAGACCATCCTGGTTAACACGGTGAAACCCCGTCTCTACTAAAAAATACAAAAAACTAGCCGGGCGAGATGGCGGGTGCCTGTAGTCCCAGCTACTCGGGAGGCTGAGGCAGGAGAATGGCGTAAACCCGGGAGGCGGAGCTTGCAGTGAGCTGAGATCCGGCCACTGCACTCCAGCCTGGGCGACAGAGTGAGACTCCGTCTCAAAAAAAAAAAAAAAAAAAGAAAGAAAGATGGGGAGGTAAGGGAAGCCAGTGAAGTGTGCGGGTGAGTGAGCAAGCACCTTTCTCCCACAGGCAGCTGGCGCTCACTCCTGGGGAGAGCACTAGGAATTGGGCAGGGCGTGCCTTAGAATGATCCTGAACATCATCCTTCCTGAGGGTCGAGGACTTTGAGATCCATAACCACCAACTCTCTGTTGTCCAAAGGTTGCTTCTACAGGCATTCACTCTCCAGCACTTCAGGATTGCTCCAGCTGCAGGCCAAGCAGCTTCCCGTGGCCAGATAAGAGTCTTTGATAGAATTTGTGGGTGTCGGAGGTGAACTGCCTTCAGAGTGTAGCCACAAGTGTCAGGGGGATCTGGGCAGAACATTCATCCATGCCGGCTTTCCTCTAATTTATTCTCCACTGTGAAAGTAATGTTATTAGGCCAGGCACGGTGGCTCACACCTGTAATCCCAGCACTTTGGGAGGCCAAGGTGGGAGGATCACGAGGTCAGGAGTTCAAGACTAGCCTGGCCAACATGGTGAAACCCCGTCTCCACTAAAAATACAAAAGTTAGCTGGGCATGGTGGTGCAGTCCTGTAATCCCAGCTACTCGGGAGGCTGAGGCCAGAGAATTGCTTGGACTGGGGCCCGGGAGGCTGAGGATGTAGTGCGTGAAGATCACCCCACTGCACTCCAGCCTGGGCTACAGAACGAGACTCCGTCTCAAAGATAAAAAAAAAAAAAAAAGAAAAAAAATCAATGTGATTTGAGAAGGGGAAGAAAGCCTTTCCTTCAAGAAAGAAATGAACTTTACATAAAGTGAAAACACGAAATAACTACCTAGAACTTCTGTTTTCCAGGTTCCACACAGTAAGTTCTTTGCCGGGAATAGCTACATAATTTTCAGGGCTCAGTGCAAGATAAAAAGGTTTGGGCCCTTATTCAAAAATTATTAAGTATTTCAAGATATTAACTGTAAAGTGTTAACTAAGTGCAGGGCCCTTCTCTGTACAGGAACGTGCAAATGTGCAGGTCACACATCCATAAAACCTACTGGGCTCCTACTCGGGAGAATTGATAATATCTTGTAAATTGCAGGGTTCTTTGGAAGATCTGTTAGTCCAAGCTCAAAGTTTCCATCTTGGATCTTATGCTTCTCCCGTCAGCTTTCTTTCATAGATTTTATCCTCCCTCTGATTTCTGACACTGAAAATCCAAGAAGATTAGAGCTCTCTCGAAAGTGCCTCAGAGCCCGTCTTCCTGTTTTTGACATGAAACAGCCCCTTTCCTGGATTAACTTCATGCTAGATGAAGTCATGCAATATGGTTAGTGTGGAAGACAGGGCTGTTTTTTGTTGTTGTTGTTTTGTTGTTTTAAATTTGTTAGTTGTAATGAACTCGTATGCTGTTCTGCAGGTCCCCGGCTCTCCTTTTTTTGTCTCCTGAGTTTTGTTCCGCCTTAGTCTAGGGGTTGAGGAAGCTGTTTAGGTCAGGCCTACAGAAATTCTGGCCATGAGCTAGTGCATGGTCCAAGTGAGAAATAATGGCAACTGGAACGGGGAAGAAGCCTTGGAGATAGAAAAGGGCTGATTCAAGAGAGAGGAAAAATGTACAATCAATAGGAGTAGGTGGTGAATTGAATAAGAGAAACAAGGGTATCAAGGACTTCCAGCTTGAATAAAACATTGTTCCTCTTGTTCATGTGCTGGATCAATATTTAACGAATTTCCCCCATGTATCAGGCACTGTCAGACTGTTTCAGATATTTAACCCCTTCCCCCCTCATCATTATTGTTATTATTTTTGAGACAAGGTCTCACTCTGTCACCCTTTCTGGAGTGCAGTGGTGCAGTCTCAGCTCACTACAACCTCTGCTTCTCGGGTTCAAGTGATTCTCCTGCCTCAGCCTCCCAAGTAGCTGGGATTACAGGCATGCACCACTATGCCCAGGCTAATTTTTGTATGTTTAGTAGACACGGGGGTTTCACCATGTTGGCCACATTGGTCTCGAACTCCTGACCTCAAGTGATCTGCCCACCTCTGCCTCACAAAGTGCTGGGATTACAGGCGTGAGCCACTGCACCCGGCCTGATCAGGAGGTGGATATTAAGACTCTCCCATGAGAGGGCTCCCACCCTATACCATGGGGGAAGGAATGTTGATGTCATGAAGCTTCCATAAAAACCCAAGGGGACATGGATCAGTGAGCTTCCTGGTATCTGAGCTCCTGGAGGTTCCTGGAGGGTGGCGCCCAGGGAGGGCATGGAAACTCTGTGCCGCTTCCCCCACACCTCGCCCTATGCATCTCTTCTCCTGTATCCTTTACTATATCTTTTATAATAAACCAGTAAATATGTTTCCCTGAGTTCTGTAAGTCACTCCAGCAAATTTATTGAACCCATAGAGGGGGGTCATGGGAACCCCAACTTGAAGGGGGTCAGTAAGAGGTTCTGGAGGGCCGCCCTTGCAACTGGTGTGTGTGTGTGTGGGGGTTCGGGGGGGCAGTCTTAGGGACTGAGTCCTCAACTTGTGGGATCTGACACCATCTCTGGGCAGATATAGTTGGAACTGAGTTAGAGGACCCTCCCTGGTGTCCATTGCTTGGTGTGTGGGGAAAAACTCCCACAGATTTGGTCACAGAAATCTTCCGTGTTGATGATTGTTGTGGTGTGAAAGTAGAGGAAAAACATGGTTTCAGGAGAACTTTTCCCTACACAGTTTGATACACTGAACGTCCCTAATTTTGGTGAACACCCTTAAAATTAGTGCTTTTGGGGGAAGAAGGGATTAGATTGATGGGTTTTTCTAGGAATAAAGAGAAGAAAAGAAGCTTGAGAAGCTTTTTATTGGCTGGGCATGGTGGTCCCATGCCTGTAATCCCAGCACTCTGGGAGATGGGAAGATTCCTTGAAGCTAGGAGTTGGAGACCAGCCTGGGCAACAAAGCGAGACTACCACCTGCCCCCAATCTCTACAGAAAAAAAAAAAAAAAAAGCTAGCTGGGTACGGCGGAGCGTGCCTGTAGTCCCAGCTAATTGAGAGGCTGAGGTGGGAAAATACGTGAGCCCAGGAGTTTGAGGCTGCAGTGAGCTGTGATTGCACCACTGTATTCCCACCTGGGTGACATGATGAGACCCCCATCTCAAAAACGAACAGGCTGGGTGCGGTGGCTCACACCTGTAATCCCAGCACTTTGGGGAGCCAAAGCGGGTGGATCACTTGAGGTCAGGGGTTCAAACCAGCCTGGCCAACATGGCAAAACCTCATCCCTACTAAAAATACAAAAATTAGCTGGGCGTGGTGGCACGCACCTGTGATCCTAGCTACTGGGGTGGCTGAGGCATGAAAATCTCTTGAACCCGGGAGACAGATGTTGCAGTGAGCCGAGATTGCACCAGTGCACACCAGCTAGGGCAACAGAGTGATACTCCATCTCAAACAAACAAACAACAATAACAAAACAAACAACAACAACAAAAAGAACCTTTTATTCATGGAACCCAATAGACAAGGTGGAGAGACACACACACACACAAAATTAAATTCTACAGAGGCATCCACCTATCCCTGTGCCCAGTCTGCCACCCAGAGGTTTGGTTTCAGTTTTTAGTAATTACCTGTGTGTCTAAATATACACACTGCTTGCTGTTTCCTGGTTTATTATCTTTAGACGTTATCTCTTGACTTCCTGTTGTGAAAGATAAGGATTTAACTTGTTCACACTCCTGTTCCAGTAGAGCTGTATCATTATTTTTAGTTCCTCTACTGGTTTCTAACAGTAAGTAATGGACTGGAATCTCTCCTGTTCTAGTGATTTCAAGGAATATCTTCTTCTCCCTCTATTGAAACAGAAAGAAAGCTTACCTTTCCATTAAACACTTCTGTCCATCTTTTACTTCCCAGTTTCTGACATCTGTCATTTCACTTTCACCTCGTCAGGCTGATAAGCTTTACATTCTGTTCTGTATCCATAGTTGACTCCTCCATGCTTTGTCTGTAGAGCTGGATTCTAAAAGGTGAGCATCTCCAGGGGAGGATGGGAGTGGGGATCAAGGTTTGGGGGTTTCTCTGAGAGAGGGCCTGACCTGAAGGGGCCACCTGGACAGGAATAAGGGGCTTTTCCTTAAAGGGTTTTGTTCAAGACTCCAGGAACTGGGTGGGAGCTGAGTTGTTATCTGCAGATCAGTGGTCCTTACAGGTCCTTACCTGCCCCCAGGGTCTCGGCTGGCTCTGCTTCCCACTGACATCCCTTGAGAACCATCTCTTTAATAGTAGCCAGCATCTCCTTCAATGTCAGTGCAATCTAGTGACTCCTGTCCATCTCCAAACCTTTGCTCAGCCCCTGTATTACTTTTCCTGTAAGGTGAACCCACACTTTGTAACACCCTGTGACTTCAATAAGCCCCAGAAAAGGAAGCTGTAACCTGAAATTCATGGGGCGGAATCCCCCTACATTGGTCTTGGAGTTTGATAGGGTGGAAAGGTACCAGCTTATGACTTCCCTATCCACCCACCTAGGACCGGAGCAGTGGCTATCTAGACATTTTCCCTCTTACACAGACCTTTCTTTTCCTTTCTCTCTCTCTCTTTTTTTTTTTTTTTTTGAGACAGAGTCTCGCTCTGTCACACGGTTGGAGGGCAGTGGCATGATCTCGGTTCATTGCAACCTCCAGCATTCAAGCAATTCTCCTGCCTCAGCCTCCTGAGTAGCTGGGATTACAGGCAGCTGCCACAGTGCCCAGCTAATTTTTGTATTTTCTTAGCAGAGACGAGATTTCACCTCGTTGGTCAGGCTGGTCTCCAACTCCTGACCTTAAGTGATCTACTTGCCTTGGCCTCCCAAAGTGTTGGGATTACAGGCGTGAGCCACTGTGCCCGGGCCACAGATGTTTCACTGAACTCTTTTTTTTCCACCTCACTTCACCATCTGCCTCTCCTACCTACAGAATGTTGGGAGGCCTTTCTCTTGGTGTTTGACACATTTTATGGCAAATTTTGGCCAGATAATCTTTTAAAGGTTGTTTGTTTAGCAGACATCTTTGGAAGCTAGAGACATGTCTCCCTCTGGGTCAGACGTCAGTTTTGTTTCCTGACCTCTGTTGTTGTAGGAAAAGGGGTCCTTGGGAAGTTTTCACTTTTTAAAGTGTCTCCGGAAAAGTTTCTTGTCAAGCCCTGGATGTTAGAGCCAGGCCAGTAACCTTTGATATGCAATGCAAGCCATTAGAAACTGGGTCCACCCAAACATGGAGATTCCTTCGGCCTTCTTGCCCTTTCTCGACATGTTCCTGGCAACATGGCCGCCCCAACATATCCCCGCGTGTGTAGAACATCTTGGTGCCCTATATTTGCATATTAAAAGGCTGGGGTGGGAAGGCCAGCTTTTTCTCGGGCCACGTGAATGACATGCCTAGTCAAACCAATCCCCTGAGCCCTATGCAAATCAAACACCGCCTTCTCTAGCCTCTGCTTATATACCTGGCTGGTATCCCTGGCAGGTGGAGACCTCCCCTTTTGGCTTTGGAGGCCCCCTCCCTTTGTGTCTGTACAGGGAGCTTCTTCCTTCTGTTGTCTCCTTTCCTTCTTGCCTATTAAACTCTCCACTCCTTAAAACCACTCCACGTGTGTCCATGTACTTTTATCTAAACCGACATGAGGACCAAGAATTCTGGTATTCCTCCACTATTCAGAGCCATATCACTGTGATAAAGACAGTGTCAGCCAGTCACGGTGGCTCATGCCTATAATCCCAACACTTTGGGAGGCAGAGGCAGAGGCAGAGGCAGAGGCAGAGGCAGAGGCAGGAGTTCGAGACCAGCCTGGCCAATATGGTGAAACCCCATCTCTACTAAAAATACAAAAATTAGCCGGGCGTGGTTGCGGGCAACTGTAGTACCAGCTACTCGGGAGGCTGAGGCAGGAGAATGGCATGAACCCAGGAGGCAGAGCTTGCAGTGAGCCGAGATTTCACCACTGCACTCCAGCCTAGGCAACAGAGTGAGACTATGTCTCAAAAAAAAAGAAAAAAAAAAAAAAGATAGTGTCTTCCTCTGGGGCAAAGTTGGAGCAGGTGTGCTAGCGGTTCCCTTGGAAAACTGGGGATTTCAAGAACTCAGTGTTCCTCAGGGGCAGTACTCACCTGACCAGCACTGGTATTGCCCCCATGAGGCTTGAGGGCAAGCAGAACTGATGCGAACATTGGGGTCATGCTGTCTGCTGTGCTCTAAGTAGTAAATGACATCTATTTGGGAAAGTGGGGCAAGTCAGCGGACCCAGCAGCTGCTATTTGGGGACGGCTTGGCCCCTTGACACAGACTCTCTGAGGGGCTGCCCACTTTCTTCCCTGGGTCAGGCACACCCTGTATTTTAAAGGTGGGGACATCCTCCACTCTCAGGCCTCTGAAACCTTTAGCTGTTGACACCTCCTTTGCATTCTCCTCCTTTACAGTCATTTTAATGAGGCATCGGGTGGTGGGAGTGGTAATTATTCATGTGTGTGCTCAGATTACCTAGTTAAAGCGGAGCTCATTTGCATTTCAATATACTAAAGAAATATATCAAGAGAAAACTTTTTGAGATTTTCAGCAGCTTTGTAAATAGAATACAACATTCAATAGTAAATTGCAAAACATAATACATTGTAAAAAGGGACATTTTTGCTGATTCCAGAATTTCTCTCTCCTGCATAGCTTCTCAGATTTACGCCACAGGGATCAGCAGAACCTTTTGAAGATCAGAGGCTGAGTGGTGTTTTTCCGAGGCTGTGAAAAGTAAAGAGCAGGGACATGATGTGCTTGCTTCACTGCAAATTTGAGATTGTGACTGCAGATTGGTTTGCAGAACGTCATTCCATGAATTCCCATATGCAGGGGCTGGACAGCAGAAGCCTGCAAGTACTAGACTCCTTTGTAGTTAGGCTTTCTCAGGAGACCCCACTCCACCAGAACACCCACTGGGTGAGACTTCAAGGTAGAAGTGTGAGACCCTGGCTGAGGGGTCGAAGGCAGCATCTTCTGAAAGCACCCCAGGGGAGGTTTTATTTTTTCTGACACAGGTGTGGTGAAGTTTCTATTCTTTCATTTCTGATTTCATGGGTATGGTTACGGCTAACCTGTACAGCATCTTTGTATTAATTAGAAAAAGACACCTAATTTTGCCTGAAGCACCTCAATTCCATCTGTAAAATACATGAACTCCTTGTATTTTAAAGGCAGCGACTTCCTCCACTCTCAGGCCTCTGAAGTCCCTTACCTTGATACCTCCCTTGCATTCTAATATATCAATCATTAGTATACCAGTATATTAGAATAAGACTCCATCTACTGGAAATTGTAAGATGTCTACAATGTGACTACCATGCCCTGGGATTATAAAGAGAATCCTGGTCAGAGATGCCAAGAGGCATGTGGTGGCAATAGTGAGGTTCTTGTTAGAAGATCCTACCAGGGTGATTCCCTAGTTCAAAGCTGGTCCCTTAGTCCTCTCAAAAATGCATTAGCAGGCTGGGGATGGTGGCTTATATCTGTAATGCCAGCACTTTGGGAAGCAGAGGTGGGCAGATTACTTGAGGTCAGGAGATCGAGACAAGTGTGGCCAACACAGTGAAACCCTGTCTCGACTAAAAATACAAAAAAATTGGCTGGGCGTGGTGGCGGGCACCTGTAGTCCCAGCTTCTAGGGTGGCTGAGGCAGGAGAATGGCGTGAACCTGGGAGGTGGCAGAGCTTGCAGTGAGTGGAGATCCAGCGTGGGTGACAGAGCGAGACTCTGTCTCAAAAAAAAAAAAAAAAAAAAAAAAAACAAAAATTAGCTGGGCATGGTGGTGCAGTCCTGTAATCCCAGCTACTC
>NW_012116722.1:1610447-1623859 GCF_000951035.1 Colobus angolensis palliatus
CAATGAGCCGAGGTTGCGCCACTGCACTCCAGCCTGGGCGACAGAGCGAGACTCTGTCTCAAAAAAAAAAAAAGAAAGAAAGAAAGAAAGAAGGAAAAACCATGTTGTGGGTCATGCTGCTAAGATAGGCTGGATCCGCCTGGGCACGCTGGCTCATGCCTGTGGTCCCAACGCTTTGAGAGGCTGAGGCCGGTGGATCACAAGGTCAAGAGTTCGAGGTTTCATCAACATGGTGAAACTCCATCTCTACTAAAAATACAAAAATTGGCAGGGCATGGTGGCGCATGCTTGTAGTTCCAGCTACTCGGGAGGTTGAGGCAGGAGAATTGCTTGAACCCGGCAGGCGGAGGTTGCAATGAGCTGAGATCCTGATTCCTTGGATTCCTGATCTCTACCTCTTCCAGTGCTCTGCCTTCTCTTAACCCCTTGCCCTTTTCCTCAATTTAAATTGCCAGTCCCTCAGCTTTATCCTGTTCTTTCCTGGATGGACCCAGGGCTTTGAGCCAGGAGAGTGCTGGAAAAAGAGGGCCTGCTCTCAGGGAGTCGCAGAGGGAGGGATCCAAACATTGGACACGTCCCAGCTTCACACATTTTTAGGTTATTATGTTATTATTTTAGATTATTAGGTTATTGCAGTGCCACTGCAATCCAGCCTGGGCAACAGAGTGAGACTCTGTCTCAAAAAAAAAAAAAAAATAGACTAGATCCAACGTGGCACTGGATCGGACCTAGGTTCCTCCTAGGAGCTCATTGTGCACTCATTGGCATACTCAACACACCCCCACCAGCGCCATGACAGTTCCAGGAACACCTGTATTTTGTGTAAAAATGGGTAGCATCACAGTTCTGAGAAATTACCACCTTTTTCCAGGAATCTTCGTGAATATTCCACTCTTTGGTTAAGAAATCCGTAAAGACAGAAACCCTAAATCCCGTCGCACCACTCTCTTGAGTATGCATGCACTCTTTTTCCTTATGTGTGTACTTTTCCCTTTGCAATAAATATCTGTACTTACACAATTTTCTGACTTGACCTTGAATTCATTCCCACAATGACATCAGGAGCCTGGACACCGGCTGGGGTCACGGTCCCACTGGCCTTTGGAGACCCTCCCTAGCCCACCAGTATCAGTTTTTCTGCCCTATTTTACCAGTTTCCCTCTAGGGTTTCCTCTCTGGTGTGGAAAACCTCAGTTTAGAACTGTTTGAGCCAGATTGTCTCTTCTTCCTTTGTTATTCACCTTTTAGCTATTTTTTTTTTTTTTGCAAACTGCTGGTAAAGGCTATGGGGAGGAAAGGACTAAGTCCTTGATTTGGTCATTGATTTAAAGACTATGTCCCCCTATACAGCTGTCATCATCTTCTACTTGCAGATGGAAAATACACAGGCCCCGTGAAAGACAGCAAAGAAACATCTTGCCTTCCCCTTCTCTCCCCGTTGGATTCCTGATCTCTACTTCTTATGGGGCTCTGCCTTCTCTTAACCACTTGCCCTTTTCCTCAATTTAAATTGCAAGTCTCTCAGCTTCATCCTGTTCTTTCCTGGATGGATCCAGGGCTTTGAGCCAGGAGAGCGCTGGAAAAAGAGGGCCTGCTCTCAGGGAGTCGCAGAGGGAGGGATCCAAACATTGGACACCTCCCAGCTTCACACATTTTTAGGTTATTATGTTATGTTAAGAAGCCTGTCTGCCTCATTTTGTTATTCTAGTCTATTTTGCATTCAACCCCAGGAGGAAGAAGGGTAAAGGAGGAAAAAAAAAATCCTTCCTGCCACGAATAAAATGTAGCAGATGTTAGCTGATGATTACAAAAAGACAGTAAAGCAGGCCAAGAAACCCTGGGAGGGAGGGGGTGGACCACAGCAGAGCGCGGGGGAGTGGGTGTTCGTGGAGCTGAATGTTCAGGGCAGATGCTCCGGAGGATTAAATTACACCGAGAGTGAGGCTGCCGGTGCCGTCCCTCAGCCCTGCTCTGAAGCGCTGGGAGCTATTTCAAGCCAGTGAGAAAGAGGGTCTGCACTATTTGTCTCTAGGAGGCACTTTATTTCCTTCCCTGTTTTGGAAAATGATACCTAGCTCTGCATGTACGTGGGTGCCTTTTTTAATGAAGTGCTACTCAAGGACCCAAAAGAAGGAACAGTGGTTAGATGGGACATCTGTGGGTTTTGCCTGTTCTGCAGCCATTTCCCCCTCCTCTGGTAACAGCACTATGATTTGGTGGCGGGGGAGGGCTGGGGGGTACACCTTTTTCACTGTAAGTCCCTGTGGTTCAGGTGAGACTGATTCCATCCTACCCAATGCCCCTGCTCCAAGCTGGGCACTTATGCCAGCCTCAGCCATTGATTGCCCTGGAATGTTCATGTGACTTAAGTTAGGACGAGGAGAGTCAGCTCCAGGACTTTTGCTGACACTGTTGTGAAAGAGGGGCTTTCTGCTGCAAATGCCAAGCGGATGGTATGTAAGTCTGGAGCTGTTCCTGGCTTATTCTGTGAAAACCTATGGGAGAATGAAGCCAACTAGAAGAGATCCATTTGAGCAATGAAGAAAGAAGTTTCCTGAGGACATTGAGCATCTGGATCCGGCTACAGCTGAAACTGATCCTACCCTAGGACTTTGCAGGTATATGTGCCTCGAAGTCTTCCCTCACCTCTTTATTCTCACCACTTTGAGTTTGGGTTTCTGTCCCTCGCACCTAATACAAGTGCCTTCAGAAAGCCCGGGAGGCTTGTCCAGGTCACTGTGCTGGGCAGAACAAAATGAGGGCAGCTATCTGCCATTGCCTCGATGCTGCTCTCTCTGCGGATGAAGCCTGGAGGCTTATTTCCAGGTCATGTTTGACTCTGAGTACACAGCTGCCTCTGAGAAAGATTGCCAGGCAGGAGTCAGCAGCCAGAACTCAGCTCAACAATCGTATTCAGTTGTGCTATTGTACAGCAGTGCTCTCCAAGGACACCCTTGAATAGAAATGAATGCACATAAAGGTCCAACACGCATTCAGGAAGCCAGAGTCTACACTTGCACCCATATGCAAAGGAATCATTGTTCTCAGACCCCCTGGTAGAGACAGCTCTCAGCTCACTGACATGAACTGATGTGAAAATGTTCTTTAAGTGGAAAGCAGCAGGAAGCAGCTGTTAAGGCGGTGGGCGATTAGAAAGGAGAGACCACTTTACCGTTTATCCTTTGTCCAGCATACATTGATTGAGCGCCTTCTATTGTGCTAGGGACAGAAATGATAATAAAAGACAAAGTTCGTGCTCTCAGGAAGCATGCACTTGAGTCAGGGAGTCAGCAAGAAAAATTAACTGGTAAATAAATGTAATTGTGATTATTTAAATGGAAATAATAGGAGAGTGCCATCTACCCAACAGCATAACTCTCTTCTTCTTAGTTTATAGAATCTGGATTTTATTCTAAAAGGCAGGATGCTCAGGTCCCTCCCCCAGGCTCAGGATTAACTATGATACATCTAAGCCAGTGATTTCAAATTTTGGCTTGCATGAGTCACCTGGTGGGCTTGTTGAAACCCAGAATCCTGGGCCTCACTCCCAGAGTTTCTGATTCAGTAGGTCTAGGTGAAGCCTAAGAATTTGCATTTTTTTTTTTTTTTTTTTTTTGAGACAGAATCTCTCACTGTGATCTTGGCTCACTGCAACCTCTGCCTCCTGGGTTCAAGCAGTTCTCCTGCCTCAGCCTCCCAAGCTGGGACCATAGGCGTGCATCACCATGCCCAGCTAATTTTTGTATTTTTAGTAGGGACGGAGTTTCACTATGTTGGCCAGGGTTGGTCTTGAACTCCTGGCCTCAAATGACCCACCTGCTTTGGCCTCCCACCGTGCTGGAATTACATGTGTAAACCATCGTGCCTGCCAAAGAATTTGCATTTCCAACAAGTTCCCAAGTGATGCTGTTGCTGTTGGCCTGAAGATTACTAATCACAATCAAGCATGGTCATTTGGTTTACCTGTTCTAGTATTTGGTTTAGGGTTAGGCACATGACCAAATTCTGACTGATTAAATGAGAGGAAAAGTCAATGGAGTTTTAGGATAACTTTTTGCTTCTTGGTAAAATGTGAGAAGGGAAGGAGGCCTATCTTTTCATCCCATCCTGTGTTGCAGAACTTTATCCTTAGTTCGGCTAAAACTGGGTTCTTGTCACACAACTAGGAAAGATTAGGCTTGTGGACACACGGAAGGGTGAGGAAAATGGAATTTATTAGGAAAAGAGGAAAAAGAAAGAAAAACTCTCAGCAAAGTGAGAGGGGGTCTTTCCAACAACCTCCCACCTCACAGACTGAATCCCAGGTTACCACACAGGCACTGAAGAGGCCAGACTCCTCCCCGCCGCAAACGGTGTGAACTTCCCAAGGCTCCACCCGATCCTCTCAGTGCACAGGCAGGCATTATTCAGAATCAGTTGGGAAAGAGCAGACTTCATTCTCGACCAGCAGACAGGTTTTTCAGCCTTCAGGCTGTTTTAGGCTGGAAGGCAGGGTTTCACTCGGGACTCTTGGCTGTCTTTGGTCTCTGTCTCCTGAAATGAGGTTATGTGGGGAGCTGCTGTTTAGAGCTACTGGTATCATGTGAAGAAGTGCACTTGGCCAAGAGGCTTGCAAAAGTCCTGATCCAGACCCCTGACATTGTTGAGGAGCTGAGCAAACCCTGGAACCACCCACCTCGGACTCCTTGTTGTGGAGAAATTAAATGTTGTTATTCCCGTTTTCCATCAGAGTTGGAAGTATCCCAGCTGATTCAGAGGGCTATCAATCTGAAGCTGAGTAGGATGGAGTATCAGGAAAGGCTTCCAACAGGAAGTAGACTCACTCTTCTCCAGCCCTTTAGTGAGAACGATTCCCATTTGTGCTTTGGCAAAATGACAAATGATGACAGCCCGTAGACTCACTTTGTAGACTAACTTTTGAATAGCCTAAACGAGGAATTTTAAATTTATGAATGTCAAGGGCTTATTTCATGTGTAAATAACTGTGTTGGAACAGAGATTGAGAAAACCATTAATTTTATCTGTGGCGAAGTCCAGGAAAAATTTGTGAAGGAGGACTGGGCCTGGTGGCTCATGCCTGTAATCCTAGCACTTTGGGAGGCCAAGATAGGTAGACCACTTGAGGTCAGAAACTTGAGACCAGCCTGGCCGACACGGTGAAACCCCATCTCTACTAAAAATACAAAAATTAGCTGTGCATGGTGATGCATGCCTGTAATCCCAGCTACTTGGGAGGCTGAGGCAGGAGAATTGCTTGAACTGGGGAGGAGGAGGTTGCGGTGAGCCAAGATCACGCCACTGTACTCCAGCCTAAGTGACAGAGCAAGACCTTGTCTCAAAAAACAAAACAAAACAAAACAAAAAACAAAAAAAAAAACCTTTGTGAGGGAGATGACATTGGGCTAGGCTACTAAGAGCTGATGGCGCGGGTTAGGGATTAACGTAGTGCTGGAATCTAGCAAAGTGTGTGGTGTATAATAAATACTGATATGCTTCCAGGGCTTACCTAACCTTAAGAATATATCATCCAGAGGAAATGGCATGGACAGCAGCCAGAAGGTGTGACAGTTTGGTGTCTCTGGCTATGAGTACACAGCTTGGTGTGGTGATCTAGAGGTAGTATGGGTTACACTGAGCCATGATATGAAAAAAGCGGGGAAGCGTTGGATTAGATTAAATTGGAAACCAAAATCACAGGTCTCAGTTAGGTTAACAACAACAGCAAATCCCAGTCCTCAAAGACTTCTGAAACTTGGAAGGTTGAGTTTCAAGAGGGTTGCCTCCAGAAGAACCCTTGCCTAACAAGGGTTGGATTGCCTCTCCTCTGCCTAAGGAGGCAGTCCCTCCCTTGGAGTATGAATTGCTTCATGACCTACTTCTCGTTTTGCTATGCCAGTAACCTAAATCCAAATACAATATGGCCTGGGGTGGAGCAGGGTGGGATTGAGCAGGATGTGAAATGACCAAGGATATGATAATAGAAAATGATCATTTGTGCAGCATGCTGGGTTAAATGTGAGATTGCTTAGAGTTCGGCGTGGGCAGCCCAGGGGTTCCATTCACCCAGAACACAACACAGCAATGAGAACACTATTGCTACATATCTGTAACCTGTTGCTTATTTACATTTTCAAAAACCCTAAGAATGAATTTTGAGGATGTATAAACAAGGTTCGTGGAATATAGTTTTAGCTTGGGCTAGATTTAGTGATGTGAGTGTAGTTATATGCTAGAGAAGACAGGAAGATCACTTCTCTTTGTGAAAATAGCCTTCAAAATAATTTAAAACAATGTTGATTAAAACAATTCAGAAAAGTATAAGAAAGAAAATTAAATCACCTGAAATCTCATTACATTGATAATAGCTTAATAATTGTTCTAAGTTTGCTGCAGTTGGCTGATGTAGCCCTGGATCTACTGCTGGTCCACTTTCGATAATAGGGAAAGGCCAGAAATAGCTTGGCATGACAGAGAGCAGTGGATCTCAGGCTGGGCGCAGCGGCTTCTGCCTGTAATCCCAGCACTTTGGGAGGCCAGGGCAGGCAGATCACTTG
Organism: Colobus angolensis palliatus; assembly: GCF_000951035.1. Lineage (NCBI taxonomy): Eukaryota > Metazoa > Chordata > Mammalia > Primates > Cercopithecidae > Colobus > Colobus angolensis. The sequence continues at coordinate 1,617,002 of NW_012116722.1, forward strand.
AGGCCAGGAATTTGAGACCATCCTGGGCAATATGGTGAAACCCTATCTCTACAAAAATTAGCTGGTCATGGTGGCACGCGCCTGTAATTCCAGCTACTCAGGAGGCTGAGGCAGGAGAATCGCTTGAGCCCAGGAGGTGGAGATTGCAGTGAGCCATGATTGTGCCACTGCACTCCAGCCTGATGACAGAGCAAGACCCTGTCTCAAAGAAAATGCTTAAAAAGGGAGCAGTGGATCTCAAAGCTGGCTGCACATTGAAATCTCCTGGGTGAGTTTAAAAAGCTCTGGTGTCTGAGCAATTCAGCCAGAATCTCTGAAAGTATAGAGCATATAGGCATCAGTATGGTGTTTTTGGGGTTTATTTTGTTTTTGTAGTGTGTGTGTGTGTGTGTGTGTGTGTGTGTGTGAGAGAGAGAGAGAGATTGAGAGAGAGACAGGGTCTCATTCTTTTGCCCAGACTGGAGTGCAGTGGTGTGATCCTGGCTTACTGCATCCTCCAGCCCCCTGTGCCCAAGTGATCCTCACACCTCAGCCTCCTGAGTAGCTGGGACCACAGGTGCACACCACTATGCCAGCTATTTTTTTGTCTTTTTAGTAGAGATGGGGTCTCGCCATGTTGCCATGTTGCCCAGACTGGTCTCAAACTCCTAAACTCAAGCAATCCTCCGACTTTGGCCTCCCAAAGTGCCTGGATTAGATTACAAGCGTGAGCCATTGTGCCCAGCTGGCATCAGTGTTTTTAAGCTTCTAGATGAGTCTAATAAGCAGCCTGAGTTGGCAACAACTGATATAAACAGAAGAATTCTAAGACGTTAGGAGACAGTTCTGGATTGGCTCTTTCAATTGGCCTGTGTCAATCAGGAGTCCAGTCCAAAAAACACAAACTATTCTAGATATTTCAAGCAGAAAGGGATTGAATGCAGGGGACTGGTTACAAAGGTTTTGTAAGGGCTGGAGTTGCAAAATGGAGACATGGGTTTATCTAGAGATCAGGGACCTGCCACCACTTGGGGCTAACACCTGTGGGTTCACACTCACTGCTATGCTGCTCCAGATGACAAGTGGCCTGAGTAGGAGCTGTGCCACGATTGGAACTGGTATTCTGCTGCAGCCCATTTCTTGTCTGCAATTGGCTGCTTCTGCCAGAGCCAGAGAAGGCTAGGAGTCACCTTCTTCCTACCTTCTATCTCCCTTCAGTGGCAGAACCTATCTATCCAGTACCCAGCTGGTGAGAGAATTTGGGAAATGTAATATTCCAATGGCTCCAAAAAATACACAGAAGGGTATGGAAAGGGGGATATGAAGGCTGAATATCAGTCAACCAATATCTGAATGTCAATCAATATCTGACATGTATTTCTTGCCCACTTACCCGCTGACTGCATCTCCTTCACAGAGCGTGGAAGACTCTTACTTCACTGGGTTTTGAAATTGAAGAGCCCATCTTTACCAAATGCTGACATATTTGGGTGCCATGGCAGGAGATAAAGACAGGACATCTGGGCCAGAGGTGGTTTGTTGAGGGCTGGCGTGTCTTAGGTGTTCTGTTTCATTACTATTATGTCGCTATATAAAATTATCTTCATTTTGCAGATGAGGAAACGGGCTCAGAGGGACAAAGGACAAGATCCCATAGTTCAGAAGGGGCAGGGTGTCATTGGCACTGTTTGCCTGACTACAAAATTCAGTTCTCACACCATTGCACTGCCAGGGTCCCAACCCCAGAGGGCGAGGCCACCAGCACCAGACCTCCTCAGGGAGCAACTTTATGGAATGGGTGTGGGAAAGGAGGCCTGGGGGCAGGGGACTCTGCCTGTCACTGCTCTCACAATCTCTTAAGCTCTTCTTGCCTGTGGGTGCCAGGACTGACACCAGAAATCCCCTGTGGCCTTGCTGTCTCCCCTGCAGAGGATCATAGGCGTACGTCCTGTCTCATCACCCCCACCCTTTCCGGCCTGGCCCACATGCCCCTGCTTCTTAGAGAGTCATGGCAGTCTGGATGTCAATGTGGGCAGAGCTTGAGGACACTCTAGGCGCAGCTGGTTTGGGCCGGCAGATGAGGTGAGGGGGCTGGGAGGATGTCCCTGCTTCTCACAATTCCAGGGAGAGAACAGAGCAGGAGGGTAGGCTTTGGGCAAGGTCCCACCACGGTGGACTTGGCTGAGCCAGCAGGCTGCCGCAGTCCTCTCCGCCCACAGTGGCCTCATTGTTTCCAGTGGCCAAGCAGTTTGGAGAAGGTCCCTTGGCCACTGCTAGGCCCCTAAATAGGGGCCAGCTTATCAGAAACATATCAGAAGTCTGCAGGCTAGAATTGCTGGTAGGAAAATGCCAAAGTTGAAACTTGTTTTCTATTATCAGCAGGTATCTTGGAGTGAACTGTGGCAGAGTACAAGTGATGCCAATTATTTAATGACTGTAGGCGCTTGGGCACGGTTACATGAGGCTCCAGGGCAGGCTTGGGAAAAATATTTGACAAGGGTCTGATCCTCCAAGACTCTGCTATGGCATCCGTGGTAATGAGATCAACAGATGACCTGTGCAGGTTTTCTGTGATGTGAATAACTAACTCAAACCAAACAAAGCTTCAGCTTGGTGAACAGAGACCTGATTTGAACCACCGTGGTAGACATAGCTTATCTTCCAATTCACAGGTCTGAGATTGGTAACAGTACCAGATGCACAGAATGGAGAGGACACCAAATGCCTACAAGGAAGGACCCATATAACAGCTCAATTACATACTTGAAACCTCCTTCTTGCCTTTCTCAGAGGAACTATTCATCTGGATAGCTGTGTACGGGGGCAAGGCAAGACATAAACTTTTCAGAGAATAGTGAATATTGGCTCTGAACTTACATGAGATACATAAATCTATTGTAGTTCCTGATTACAGTGGGTCTAATGGTCATCAGTGGTAAGTAGGATTTTAACCTGGGTCTATTTATAAAAAGCCCAGTAATTATTTCTCCAGATCCTAAATACAGCACAGGGTTGGACTGGTAGGTCCCCAGTAGTGGCTCTCTGACACACACAGTAAGAATGACTGTCGTTGGAAGAGCCAAGAGGGAACCACTGAAGTTTCTCCTCACTACCAGAATAATAAATCAAAACCAATACCACACCTCCAGGGGAATCACGAAGATTAGTCTTAGTTGAAGATTTTGAAACTACAGCTAAATTCCTCAGAATGGCCAGTATGAGGATAGATGGATTCTGGAAACAACAGTGGATTAAGTAAGCCTCATTAGTTGATAACTCCTCCTACAGCAACTGGCCAAGACATGGTTTCCATTTTGGAGCGTATTAACACAGTCCCTGGCACCAGCAACTGATCTAGCAAGTGTATTTTTTTTTTTTTTTTTGAGACAAGAGTCTCGCTCTGTTGCCCAGGCTGGAGTGCAGTGGCACAATCTCGGCTCACTGCAAGCTCTGCCTCCAGGGTTCACACCATTCTCCTGCCTCAGCTTCCCAAGCAGCTGGGACTACAGGCGCCCACCACCACGCCTGGCTAATTTTTTGTATTTTTGGTAGAGACGGGGTTTCACCATGTTAGCCAGGATGATCTCAATCTCCTGACCTTGTGATCCACCCGCCTCGGCCTCCTAAAGTGCTGGGATTACAGACATGAGCCACCACGCCTGGCACAAGTGTATTTTTTTACCCATTCTGGTAAAGGGTATTCCAGAAATAGTTAGCTTTCACCTAGTAGACATATATACTTTTACCATACTGCCTTGGGGATATATTGAGTCTGGTAGGGATCATGACCGTCTCACCATTCCATAAGACATAAGGCTGGTCTACATTGAATACAGCACACATATAAGGCCTGGGGAATAAGAAGTAGCCAGTATCACAGATGTTGATCTAGATATCTTAGACCCATATATGCTAGCGGGTGAGGAACAAATCCTATGAAAATACAAGGACTTGCTACTTCAGTTAATCTTCTGGGGGAGGGTTGGGCGCCATAGCTCATGCCTGTAATCCCAGTTTTTGGGGAGGCCAAGGTGGGAGAGTCACTTGAAACTAGGAATTTGAGACTAGCCTGGGCAACATGGTGAGACCCTGTCTCCACAAAAAAATTAAATATTGGCTGGATGTAGTGGTGCACACCTGTACTTCCAGCTACTCAGGAGGCTGAGGTGGGAGGGTCACTAGATCTGGAGAATTCAAGGTTACAGTGAGCAGCGATTGCACCATTGCACTCCAGGCTGGGTGACAGAACAAGACCCTGTCTGTAAAAACAGAAAGAAAAATAAGTGCTAGGAGAGGACCTAGTGGACTGAAATATCGATAGATAATCCTCTCCAATTAATAGGGCTCCTTGCATATTAGAGGTAACAGAGAACACATTTGGTGCCCTGCTTCAACCCATTTACTTGGTGAACCCAGTTATGCTAGCCTTATTTGGGTACAAAACAAGAGAAGTCTCTCTAGCTCATCCAGACTGCAGAAGAAGAGGAGGTACCAATTGGTCTGTATGACCCAGCAGATAAAATGATGGTCCAAGTGTTTGAGGGAGATAAGTCTTCAGTTAAGGAACTCACTTCACAAGGAAAGTAAAAGAAAATGAGATACCATGCTAACAGTTAACTAGTTTTATCGTGTACTTAGGAACTTGAAGCATCCGATACCTAGAAGGAAATACAGGTACAGGAAATACAGGATTTGGCGGTGGTGTCTTTCAAAGTTTTACCTCATTACTCAATTATAAAATGTTTGCTTCCCATGTGTGCAACTCTGGGCTTTGCTGTCTTGTTTGGTTTTCTCTCTTATTTATTAATTTATTTACTTTACTTTTATTTTATTTTATTTTTTGAGACGGAGTCTCGCTCTGTCACCCAAGTTGGAGTACAGTGGCACAATCTCGGCTCACTGGAACCTCCACCTCCCAGGTTCAAGTGATTTTCTCATTTCAGCCTCCTGAGTAGCTGGGATTACAGGCATGTGCCACCACACCTGGCCTATTTATTTATTTTTAATTTTTAAAAAGTTTTGTTAAAAAATCGAGATGTGGTCTCACTACATTGCCCAGGCTGCTCTCCAACTCCTGGGCTCACACGATCCTTCACCTTCCCCTCTCAAAGTGCTGGGGTTACAGGGATGAGCCACCATGCTCAGCTGGTGGTCTTACTCTCTAAGGGAGGAATACTTGCCATAGGGGACACAATAATGGTTTCTGTCCTAGCCATGAGCAGGCAAAAAAGGGTAATGGGGTGGGGTAAAGTGTAAAAAAGGCTGGGGTGAATGGCACTGTGAAAAGGGAAATGAGGTTGCTCCCACACGACGGGAGTAGGGGTGTACACAAGAAACCCAGCAATTCATCAGGAATTGCTCCTTGTTTTATTATTTATGTCCATGCCCAGCAGTTGTGGTCAGTGGAAGATTATTTCAACCTTCCATTGGCAGGTGCACCGAAGCTGAGATCATTTAGAAATGCAGAGTTGGACAGACAAATTGCCATCTATTTGAGGTGCTGGCCAGCATTCAGGGGGACAAGGAATTGGATAATGGAGGAGAGAACACTTAATGATTAGTGGTGGTCTAGTGACCAGATAGAGTGTTTCCTTCTAAGTGTCTACTCCTTCAATAAGCTGATGTGTAAATACAAGTATCACACATAAACACACACGCGTGTGTATGTATATTCTTGAATAATAAAGTGGTGGGTTTTTTTCTCCTTTGACCACCCTGTTCAGACCAGGGAACGTGGGTATACCATGGTTCTCAGGAGAAAGCCAGAAATGGACAGAGTAGACTCAGCTTCCAATTCTAGAGCTGAGAGTTTAACCTAAGATGGAAAACTGGAAAGGATTTGCAAATGGCAGGAATCCTTTTTTCCTGAGTCTTTCTCACCCCACCTAGGAAAAATCCTTCAAGTCAAGAAGAATAAAGCAGTTGAAGAGTTAGGAAGACTATAAGGGCCATACAGTACATCCCCAACCTTCACTGTCAACGGGCCTGGGTGATAAGAACCGCTCTTTATGTCCGCAGATCTAAGAGCAAAATGGACTTCTGCTTTGCATCTCACCTAGAATTTTAAGAAGGTGGCAGACTGGCAGATGTGACCCACCACCACATGAGGAGAACAGAAGAGATGGTGGCCTCGTGAGACTAGTTAGAGACAGTCAGGAATTATCCCTTAAGTTTCCTGTGGCTCCCAAGTGGTAAAGGAGAGCTGAAATTTCCCGTGGGCCATGAGAGAGGGAAGGAGTACAGCTGACAGGAATTGGTTATGGAGAATGAATTTATACCGGGAGAACTGGGCGTGCTTAGGTTATTTTTTTTGTTAAGATAATCAATGTGAAAACATTCTTGCTATAGAGTTTTGATATTTTTTATTTTTTAGGACGCTGTATTTTTGAAAGTAGGGTTTGAAGAGAATTTTACTATAGGTAACCCCACTGACAAAATGAAGTCAATCTATCAGTTAATAAATAAAACTTCCAATAATATTATTTTCATTATTTTAGTACCTCCTTTCTTTTTTCTTTTCTCTTCTTTTTCTTTTTATTTTTTTAGGTGGAGTTTCACTCTTGTTGCCCAGGCTGATGTGAGGTGGCACAATGTCAGCTCACTGCAACCTCCGCCTCCCAGGTTCAAGCGGTTCTCCTGCCTCAGGCTCCCGAGTAGCTGGGATTACAGGTGTCTACCACCATGCCTGGCTAATTTTCTGTATTTTTAGTAGAGATGGGGGTTCACCATGTTGGCCAGGCTGGTTTTGAATTCCTGACCTCAGGTGATCAGCCCACTTCAGCCTCCCAAAGTGCTAGGATTACAGGTGTGAGCCACAGCTCCTGGCCCCTTCCTTCCTTCCTTCCTTCCTTCCTTCCTTCCTTCCTTCCTTCCTTCCTT
>NW_012116722.1:1623909-1627411 GCF_000951035.1 Colobus angolensis palliatus
CTTCCTTCCTTCCTTCCTTTGTCTCTCTCTCTCTCTCTCTTTCTTTCTTCTTTTTTTGAGACAGGGTTTCGCTCTGTCACCTAGGCTGGTGGGCAGTGGCGCGATCTCCACTCTGCAAGCTCCGCCCCTGGGGTTCACACTATTCTCCTGCCTCAGCCGCAGGAGTAGCTGGGACTACAAGCCCCGCCACCACATTGGGCTAATTTTTTGTATTTTTAGTGGAGACGGGGTTTCCCCGTGTTAGCCAGGATAGTCTCGATCTCTTGACTTCGTGATCCACCCAGCTCGGCCTCCCAAAGTGCTGGGATTACAGGCGTGAGCCACTGCGCCCGGCCCCGGTACCTCCTTTCATTCAAAAGTTTTCTGGTTTGGATGATAAATTAGTCACTCTAACTATGTGGGACCTGGAAAGGGAGCAGATGAAACATTTTTTGTTATTCTTGTCCCTTTAGCCCCCTCAAAGTCATAAAAGATTGAGTTGAAGATCAAAAAGTCTGGAAATGATGTCTGAGTATGGTGGCTCATGCCTATAATCCCAGTACTTTGGGAGGCCAAGATGGGAGGATTGCCTCAGCCCAGAAGTTCAAGATGAGCCTGGACAGCGAGACCCTGTCTCTACAAAAATTAAAAAATTAGCCAAGCATGGTGGGGCAAACCTGTGGTCCCAGCTACTCAGGAGGCTGAGGTGGGAAGATTGCTTGAGCCTGGGAGGTTGAGGCTGCTGTGAGCCAAGATCATACTACCACACTCCAGTCTGGGTGACAGAGAGCAAGACCCTGCCTGGAAAAAAATAAAAAAATAAAAAAAAAGATTGGAGAGAAATGATTTCTTTGGAGAAAGTGGTTAATGGGCCATACTTGCAAGAGAACTATCTAAAAAGCTTGACAAATGTCCCCCATCCTAGCCTACTACAGTTTGAAAAATCCCCAGGGCAAAACCACAGTTGGTGATGCCTTTCACCCGGCTTTAAAAAGGAGTCCAGGATCCAGAATATATAAATAACTCTAACAATTCAACAACCAAAGCACAAAAGCCCAGTTTAAAAATAGGCAAAAGGGGACAACCAAAGCAATCCTAAACAAAAAGAACAAAGCTAGATGCATCATACTACCCGAATTCAAACTATAAGGCTACAGAAGTTAAAACAGCATGGTACTGGCACAAAAAAAGGTGCATAGACCAATGGATAGAGAACCCAGAAATAAAGCCACACATCTACAACCATATGATCTTTGACAAAGTTGACAATAACAGGCAATGTGGAAGGGACTCCCTATTCAATAAATGGTGCTGGGATAACTGACTAGCCATTTGCAGAAGAATGAAACTGGACCCCTGCCTTTCACCATATACAAAAATTAACTCACGATGGATTGAAGTCATAAACGTAAGACCTTAAACTCTACAAATTCTAGAAGAAAACCTAGGAAACACTATTGTGGACATTGGCCTCGGCAAAGAATTTATAATGAAGTACCCAAAAGCAATTGCAACAAAAAAATTGACAAGTGGAACCTAACTAAAATAAAGAATTTCCACATAGCAAAAACAAACAAACAAAAAACAAACAAATCAAAAAACTATCAACAGATTAAATAGCCTACCTACAGAATGGGAGAAAATATTTGCAAACTATGCATCCATCAAAGGTCTGATATCCAGAATCTATAAGGAACTTAATTCAACAAGCAAAAAACACACAACCTCATTAAAAAATGGTCAAAGGACATGAACAGACACTTCTCAAAAGATAATATACATGGAGGGTGGTTCCAAGATGGCCGAATAGTAACAGCTCCAGCCTCCAGCTCCCAGCATGAATGACACAGAAGACGGGTGATTTCTGCATTTCCAACTGAGGTACCAGGTTCATCTCACTGGGGCGTGTCGGAAAGTGGGTGCAGGACAGTGGGTACCGCACACCAAACAAGAGCCAAAGCAGGGCAAGGCATTGCCTCACCCAGAAAGTGCAAGGAGGAAGGAAATTCCCTTTCCTAGCCAAGGGAAACCGTGACACACAACACCTGGAAAATCGGGTCATTCCCACCCTAATATTGTGCTTTTCCAAGGGTCTTAGCAAACACCACACCAGGAGATTATATCCCACACCTGGCTCAGAGAGTCCCACACCCACAGAGCCTCCCTCATTGCTAGCACAGCAGTCTGAGATCTAACTGCAACGCAGTAGCGAGGCTGGGGGAGAGGCGCCCGCCATTGCTGAGGCTTGAGTAGGTAAACAAAGCAGCTGGGAAGCTTGAACTGGGTGGAGCCCACCGCAGCTCAAGGAGGCCTGCCTGCCTCTGTAGACTTCACTTCTGGAAACAGGGCATAGCTAAACAAAAGGCAGCAGAAACCTCTGCAGATTCAAATGTCCCTGTCTGACAGCTTTATTTATTTATTTATTTATTTATTTTTTGAGACGGAGTCTCGCTCTGTCGCCCAGGCTGGAGTGCAGTGGCGCGATCTCAGCTCACTGCAAGCTCCGCCTCCCGGGTTCACGCCATTCTCCTGCCTCAGCCTCCCAAGTAGCTGGGACTACAGGCGCCTGCCACCTCGCCCGGCTAGTTTTTTTGTATTTTTTAGTAGAGACGGGGTTTCACTGTGTCAGCCAGGATGGTCTGGATCTCCTGACCTCGTGATCCGCCCGTCTCGGCCTCCCAAAGTGCTGGGATTACAGGCTTGAGCCACCATGCCCGGCGGCAGCTTTAAAGAGAGTAGTGGTTTGCCCAGCATGGAGTTTGAGATCTGAGAACGGACAGACTGCCTGCTCAAGTGGGTCCCTGACCCCTGAGTAGCCTAACTGGGAGACACCCCCCACTAGGGGCAGACTGACACCTCACACCTCACACGGCCGGGTATCCCTCTGAGATGAAGCTTCCAGAGGAACAATCAGGCAGCAACATTTGCTGTTCAGCAAAATTCACTCTTCTGCAGCCTCCACTGCTGATACCCAGGCAAACAGTATCTGGAGTGGAGCAAACTCCAACAGACCTGCAGCTAAGGGTCCTGACTGTTAGAAGGAAAACTAACAAATAGAAAGGACATCCGCACCAAAACTCTATCTGTACATCACCATCATCAAAGATCAAAGGTAGATAAAACTACAAAGATGGGGAAAAAGCAGTGCAGAAAAGCTGAAAATTCTAAAAATCAGAGTGTCTCTCCCTCTCCAAAGGAACGCAGCTCCACACCAGCAACAGAACAAAGCAAGACAGAGAAAGACTTTGATGAGTTGAGAGAAGGCTTCAGATGATCAAAATTCTCCGAGCTAAAGGAGGAAGTTCAAACCCATTGCGAAGAAGCTAAAAACCTTGGAAAAAGATTTGATGAATGGCTAACTAGAAAAACCAATGTAGAGAAGTCCTTAAATGACCTAATAGAGCTGAAAACCATGACACTAGAACTATGTGACAAATGCACAAGCTTCAGGAACTGACTCAATCAACTGGAAGAAAGGGTATCAGTGATTGAAGATCAAATGAATGAAATGAAGTGAGAAGAG
>NW_012116722.1:1629112-1629789 GCF_000951035.1 Colobus angolensis palliatus
TAGCACTCCTCAGCAAATGTAAAAGAACAGAAATTATAACAAACTGTCTCTCAGACCACAGTGCAATCAAACTAGAACTCAGGATTAAGAAAATCAATCAAAACTGCTCAACTACATGGAAACTGAACAACCTGCTCCTCATGACTACTGGGTACATAATGAAGTGAAGGCAGAAGTAAAGACGTTCTTTGACACCAATGAGAACAAAGATACAACATACCAGAATCTCTGGGACACATTTAAAGCAGCATGCAGAGGGAAATTTATAGCACTAAAAGCTCACAAGAGAAAGCAAGAAAGATCTAAAATTGACACCCTAGCATCACAATTAAAAAAACTAGAGAAGCAAGAGCAAACACATTCAAAAGCTAGCAGAAGGCAAGAAATAACTAAGATCAGAACAGAACTGAAGGAGATAGAGACACAAAAAACCCTTCAAAAAAATCAATGAATCCAGGAGCTGGTTTTTTGAAAAGATCAACAAAATTAATCCACCACTAGCAAGACTAATAAAGAAGAAAAGAGACAAGAATCAAATAGACGCAATAAAAACATGATAAAGGGGATATCACCACCGATCCTACAGAAATACAAACTACCATCAGAGAATACTATAAACACCTCTATGCAAATAAACTAGAAAACCTAGAAGAAATGGATAAATTCCTGGACACATA
>NW_012116722.1:1635374-1661413 GCF_000951035.1 Colobus angolensis palliatus
GACAGACTGGATTAAGAAAATGTGGCACATATACACCATGGAATACTATGCAGCCATTAAAAAAGGATGAGTTCGTGTCCTTTATAGGGACATGGATGCAGCTGGAAATCATAATTCTCAGCAAACTGTCGCAAGAACAGAAAACCAAACACCACATATTCTCACTCATAGGTGGGAATTGAACAATGAGAACAGTTGGACACAAGAAGGGGAACATCACACACTGGGGCCTACTGTGGGGTGGGGAGAGGGGGGAGGAATAGCATTAGGAGATATACCTAATGTAAATAATGAGTTAATGGGTGCAGCACACCAACATGGTACATGTATACATATGTAACAAACCTGCACGTTGTACACATGTACCCTAGAACATAAAGTATAATAAAAAAAAACAAAGCAAAAAAAAGATGATATACATGCAGCCAACAAATACATGAAAAATGCTCAACATCACTAATCATTAAAGAAATACAAATCAAAGCCACAATTAGATACCATCTCATGTTACTCTGGTTGGCTATTAAAAAGTCAAAAAATGGGCCCGGCGCGGTGGCTCATGCCTGTAATCCCAGCACTTTGGGAGGCCGAGGCGGGCGAATCACGAGGTCAGGAGATCGAGACCATCTGGCTAACACAGTGAAACCCCGTCTCTACTAAAAATACAAAAATTAGCCGGGCGTGGTGGTGGGCGCCTGTAGTTCCAGCTACCCGGGAGGTTGAGGCAGGAGAATGGCATGAACCCAGGAGGCGTAGTTTGCAGTGAGCTGAGATCACATCACTGCACTCCAGCCTGGGTGACAGAGTGAGACTCAGTCTAAAAAAAAAAAAAAGTCAAAAAATGACAGATGTTGCTGAGGTTGCACAGAAAAGGGAATGTTTATACACTGTTGGTGGGAATGTAAATTAGTTCAGTCCCCATGGAAAAGGGTTTGGCTTACTTAAAGCAGGACTTAAAACAGTCTCAACTTAAAACAGGACTACCATTCAACCTAGCAATCCTATTACTGGGCATATACCCAAAGGAAAGTAAGTCATTCTACCAAAAAGACGTGTGTTCATATGTTTATCACAGCACTTTCACCATAGCAAAGACAATGCATCAACCTAGGTGCCAATGAACGGTGAACTAGATAAAGAAAATGTGGTACATATACACCATGGAATACTATGCAGCCATAGAAAAGAATGAAATTACATCCTTTGCAGTAACATGGATGCAGGTGGAGGCCATTATCCTAAGTGAATTAATGCAGGAACAGAAAACCAAACACCACATGTTCTAACTTATAAGTGGGCGCTAAATATTGAGTACACAAGGACATAAGAAGGAATAATAACACTGGGGACAGAGTGAGAATTAATTTTGAGATAAGATCTCACTCTGTCACCCAGGTTGGAGTATAGTGGCACAATCACAGCTCACTGCAGCCTTAACCTCCAGGGATCAAGTGATCCTTCCAACTTAGCCTCCTGAGCAGCTAAGATTACAGGCATGTGCCACCATACCTGGATAAATTTTTTAAAAAGACAACTTTTTTTTTTTTTTTTTTAGAGACAGAGTCTCACTATGTTGCCCTGGCTGTTCTAAAATTCTTGGGCAAAAGCAATCCTCCTTCCCTGGCCTTCCAAATTGCTGGGATCATAGGTAGGAGCTGCCTTGTCCACTGACACTGGGGTCTGCTAGAGGAGGGAGGATGGAAGAAGGGTGAGGGTTGAAAAACTACCTATGCCCACTACCTGGGTGATGGGATCATCTGTACACCAAACCTCAGTGACACACAATTTACTAATGTGTCATACCTGGACATGTACCCCCTTAACAAAAATTGAGGTTGAAAAACAATGGGCAAAGGATTTGAATAGACTTTCTCTAAAGAAGATATACAAGGGACTAATAAGTACATGAACAGCTGCTCAACATCATCTGGTAGTTTGGGAAAATGCAAATCAAAGCCTCCGTGAAATACTACTTCATGTCTGCTAGATGTGTAAAATAACAAAGAAAGCAAAATAGGAAGCACTGGCCAGAATATGGAGAAATTAGAAACCCTCATATATTGCAATGGGATTGTAAAATGGTGCAGCCATTTTGGAAAACAGTTTGGCAGTTCCTCAAAAATTTAAACATAGAGTCACCATATGACCAGACAATTGTGCTCCTATGTATATGCCCAAGAGAAATGAAAACATATGTCCGTACAAAAACTTGCACATGAATGCTCATAGTAGCATTATTCATAATAACCAACAAATGGAAACAACCCAGATGTCCATCAATAAACAAACATAAATAAACAAAATGTAGTATCTCCAAACCATGGAATATTTTCAGTCATAAAAAGAAATGGTGTTCTGATTCATGCTGCAATGTGGATGAACCTTGAAAACATAATGCTAAGTTAAAGAAGGCAGACACAAAAGACTACATCTTGTACAGTTCCATTTATGTGAAATGTCCAGAATAAGAAAATTCATAGAAACAGGAAGTAGATTGGTGGTTTCCAGAGGTCAGAAGAAGGAGGGAATGCAGAATGATTGCTAATGCGTCAGGGGTTTCTTTTTGGAGTGATGAAAATATTTGAAATTAGAGAGAAGGGATGGTTATGCAACCTTGTGAATATGTTAACACCCATGAAAATGTGCTTCAGTGCCGAATTTTATGATACGTGCATTATATCTCAATAAATTTGTCATTGAAAAAAAAGGTTGCGAGGCTGCCTTAGAAGCAGCTGCGCTCCCCAAGCAGTGGGTCTAAGGTGCTTATTTTCTGGGACCAGAGGTGAAAACTGATGTATGAATTCTGACTTGGCATCATTTATAAAAAGATTTTGCCTGGCACTGTGGGGTGTGACTATAGTCTCAGCTACTTGGGAGGCTGAGGCGGGAGGATTGCTTGAGCCCAGGAGTTGGAGGCCACAGCGAGCTATGATCGCGCCTATGAATAGCCGGCCACTGCACTCCAGCTTAGGCAACATAGCAAGACCCTGTCTTTAAAAAAGAGAAAAAGAGATCTTGCCGAAGAGGACTGCCTGAGAGTGTGATGGGACACAACAGAGAGAGAGTCCGTGTGGAGATGGCCACTCCGTGCTAAGGTTGCCAGTGGTGATGAGTGACCAACCAAAGCAGAGGCCATCCCCCACCTCCAAGTGAAGAGGAACAGTCAGAGAGCTTCCTGGACAGCCCATCGGAGTAACCAGGAGAGAAGCATCAGCTCAAATCATTTAACATGTTCAGAGAAACTCCAAGCCTGAAGGGTTAGAAGTCCCAGAAAGTGCAGGCCATGGAGGAGAGGCTCCCAGAAGAAAAAGAGAAGCAATCACCCTCTTCTTGACTGCAAGCTTCTGCCTTGAGCAGGCCATGCTGAGGAAAGGAAGGTGCTTTAAGTTGACATAAAGTCAAGAGTTCCGATTATTATACTGCATCAGACATATTAGTTTCTAACATTAGTTTTTCATGTGGCTGAAAGCAATCAAAATATTTTCTTTCTTTTTTATTTGAGACAGAGTTTTGCTCTTGTTGCCCAGTCTGGAGTGCAATGGCTGATCTCGACTTACTGCAACCTCCACCTCCCAGACTCAAGTGATTCTCCTGCCCCAGCCTCCTGAGTAGATGGGATTACAGGTGCGAGCCACCATACCCAGCTAATTTTTGTATTTTTAGCAAAGACGGGGTTTCACCATCTTGGCCAGGCTGGTCTTGAACTCCTGGCCTTAAGTGATTTGCCTGCCCCGGCCTCCCAAAGTGCTGAGATTACAGGAGTGAGCCACCACGTCCAGCCGTGATTGGAATATTTTTTACCTCTTAGAATGAAAGATAAACTATGGGGCTTGCCCAGGTTTCATACATACATGGGTAAGAACTAGCGCCACAGAGCATCCGGTGCCTATTCCTCAACACAGATGTAATCTGAATAAATCACTACAGAGAGTGGTAAGTCCTATGATGAAATAATAGTTCAGATGAGAGATGAAGATGTGACATCAAGTATATGGGGAAAAGGGAAAAACATAGGTATAAAAATCGACAAATTTGGCCAGGCATAGTGGCTCATCGGAGCCTGAGGCGGGAGGATTTAAGCTCAGGAGTTTGAGGCCATGGCGAAACCCTGTCTCTACAAAAAATACAAAAAATAGCCAGTTGTGGGCGAGTTAGCGGCCTCCGGTGTGGGATGGCCGCGGAGCCGGGCGGAGCTGGCGTGGGGCTTGCGGGTCCGGCTCTCACGCGGTAGACGGGACCCCGGGCCGGCCCGCTAGGCAGGCCACGCCCCGGTGCGGTCGCCATGCCCAACAGAGGAAAGCGACCCAAGTTCCGGGCCCACGACGCCTGCTTCTGCCGAGTGACCGAGACGGATTACGCCAACTCGGATCCGCCGGTCGTGAGGTCTGGACGAGTCAAGAAAGCCGTACGCAACGCTGTTCAGCAGGAAGTAAAATCCCTTTGTGGCTTGGAAGCCTCTCAGGTTCCTGCAGAGGAAGCTCTTTCTGGGGCTGGTGAGCCCTGTGACATCATCGACAGCAGTGATGAGATGGACGCCCAGGAAGAAAGCATCCGTGAGAGAACTGTCTCCAGAAAAAAGAAAAGCAAGATGCACAAAGAAGAACTGGACGCGGCTGGAGGAGAGGAGTATCCCATGGATATTTGGCTGTTGCTGGCCTCCTATATCCGTCTTGAGGACATTGTGAAATTTTCTCTGATTTGTAAGAATGCTTGGACTGTCATTTGCACTGCTGCCTTTTGGATCAGGTTGTACCGAAGGCACTACAGGCTGGATGCTTCCCTGCCTTTGCCTCTGAGACCAGAGTCAACGGAGAAGCTGCGCTGTCTCCGGGCTTGTGTGATCCGATCTCTGTACCATATATGTATGAGCCATTTGCTGCTCCAATGTCCAAGAATCCAGCCATTCCAGAAAGCACCCCCAGCACATTAAAGAATTCCAAATGCGTACTTTTCTGGTGCAGAAAGATTGTTGGGAAAAGACAGGAACCAATGTGGAAATTTAACTTCAAGTTAAAAAGACAGTCCCCTAGGTTAAAGAGCAAGTGTACAGGAGGATTGCAGCCTCCGGTTCAGTACGAAGATGTTCATACTAATCCATACTAAGACTGCTGCCTACTGCAGGTCACCACCCTCAATTTCATCTTTATTCCGATTGTCATGGGAATGATATTCACTCTGTTTACTATCAATGTGAGCACGGACATGTGGCATCATCAAGTGAGACTGGTGTTCCAAGATTCCCCTGTCCATGGTGGTCGGAAACTGCACAGTGAACAGGGTGCACAAGTCATCCTGGACCCAGTGCACAGCTTTTGACTCTGACTGGTGGCACCCTCAGTACCCATTCTCCCTGAGATCATAGTTACTGCTTCCCATCCCTTGAGGGCAGCCCCGATTCTCGTCCATTAGTAATCAGATTCCAGTTTGGATGGGGCGGCTGGATTGTATATTTGGTTAGTAATGTACATGCTCTTCAGGCTCTAGGGCTCCTGTTAGGGGAGGGAGAAATGTTGAATCAAGAGGAAAAACAATTACTATGATTTGTAAACATATATATATATATATATATATTTTGAGACGGAGTCTCGCTCTGTTGCCCAGGCTGGAGTGCAGTGGCCAGATCTCGGCTCACTGCAAGCTCTGTCTCCTGGGTTTAAGCCATTCTCCTGCCTCAGCCTCCCGAGTAGCTGGGACTACAGGCGCCCGCCACCTCGCTCGGCTAGTTTTTTTGTATTTTTTAGTAGAGACGGGGTTTCACCGTGTTAGCCAGGATGGTCTCGATCTCCTGACCTCGTGATCCGCCGTCTCGGCCTCCCAAAGTGCTGGGATTACAGGCTTGAGCCACTGCCCCCGGCCCTGGAAACAGATTTTAATATAAAAATTTGCATTAAAAAATAGCCAGTTGTGGTGGCACGTGCCTGTATTCCCAGCTACTCAGGAGGCAGAGGTGGGAGGATTGCTTGAGTCTGGGAGGTTGAGGCTGCAGTAAACTGAGATTGCCCTACTGTACTCTGGCCTAGGCAGCAGAGTGAGATCCTGTCTCAAACAAAGAAAGAAACTAATGGACAAATTTGAGCAGCAGATTAGATGTATGAAGTAACAAAGAAGGAGACATCAGAGATGACTTCAAGTGTTCTAATTTGGGAGATCAGGTGATTGATTGTCATAACAGCTGAAGGAAGGAGGGAGGAGCAGATACTAGTGGAGGAAAGGAAGATACAAAGCTTTTTTTTTTTTTTTTTTTGAGACGGAGTCTCGCTCTGCTGCCCAGGCTGGAGAGCAGTGGCATGATCTCGGCTCACTGCAAACTCTGCCTCCCGGGTTCACAACATTCTCCTGCCTCAGCCTCCCGAGTAGCTGGGACTACAGGTGCCCACCACCATGCTTGGCTAATTTTTTGTATTTTTGGTAGAGACGGGGTTTCATCGTGTTAGCCAGGATGGTCTCGATCTCCTGAACTTGTGATACACCTGCCTTGGCCTCCCAAAGTGCTGAGATTACAGGCATGAGCCACCATGCCCGACCCCTCAAAGTTTTGTTTTGGACATGCTGAGCTTGAGGTTCATGTGTCACAGAAGGGTCAGAAGTCTGGAACCAGTTGAAAGTACAGCCTAGAGCTTCAGGTGGCAATTCAGGTGGAATAGATTTTTAAATTTTCAGGATGTTGGCCAGGCATGGTGGCTCACGCTTGTAATCTCAGCACTTTGGGAGACCGAGGCAAGCAGATCACCTGAGGTCAGGAGTTTGAAACTAGCCTGGCCAACATGGCAAAACCCTGTCTCTACTAAATGTACAAAAATTAGCTGGGTGTGGTGGCAGGCACCTGCAATCCCAACTACTCAGGATGCCGAGGCAGGAGAATTGCTTGAACCTGGGAGGCGCAAGTTGCGGTGAGCCGAGATTGAACCACTGCACTCCAGCCTGGGCAACAGAGCAAGACTCCATCTCAAGAAAATAAATAAACAAACAAACAAATTTTCAGGACCTGGATAGCAAGGGAAGCGCAAGGCTAGATAAAATCACATAGGGAGGAAGAGCATAGGGTGAGAAAAGGGCTTGAGATTGAATTAACATTTAATGATTAGTGGAAGGTGCCAAGACAACTATAAAGGAGAAGGTAGAAAGATCTAGAGAAAAAGAGAACATGTAATCACACAGTCAGTACAAGAAATGAATGAGGATGTCTGAGCCACACAACCAATCCTTTAGTAGCACAAACAAAATAAATATTGGTGATGGCCGATCCAGTAGTAACAAGGTGCTGTTTTCCGTAACATGTTAGCTAATACTCTTGACCAACTGATAAGGAATGTTGCCTGAGCAAATGGTGAACTTGCCCCTTACCTTTACCTGAAATGTGTGACTTAAACTTGCAAGGTAATTGGATTGGGCTGGGCTTTGGACCACGGTTCAGAATGAAGTGAATTGTTGACTTCCCGATCATTTATAAGATCCCGAATACCTTAACATGGTGTAGAAGGCCCTTCCTGCTGTGGCCCCTGACTCTTTTCTAATCTTATCTCTCACTGCTTCCCGTGCTCATCCTACCCTTCAAGCAATCCAATTACTTGAATATGCCAAGGGCTCCCTCACGCCTGCATGCCTTTCACTATGCTGTTTCTTCAGCTCAGAGTACCAGTCTCTGGTCTAAAACCCTTTGCCAACTTCCCCTAGTCTTGGAATCACTTCAAATCCAATTGCGTGCGACACTATCTTTACCTACTGATGAAGAGAAACAACGCCACAATAGAGCTTCACAGGACTTAAACTCCCCATGAGAGAAAGAGTTCAAACCTTAGCGAAACCCCAGCTTTTTAAAATTTTGCTGGATGCTGTGTCCCATTTGATATGCATGCCATCAGACTATTTGACTGAAGCCAGATGTTTTTTTTTGAGACGGAGTCTCGCTCTGTCACCCAGGCTGAAGTGCAATGGCATGATCTCAGCTCACTGCAACATCCACCTCCCGGGTTCAAGTGATTCTTGTGCCTCAGCCTCCCGAGTAGCTGGGACTACAGGTGCACGCCACCACTCCCGGCTGATTTTTTGTATTTTTAGTAGAGACAGGGTTTTGCCATGTTGCCCTGGCTGGTCCTGAACTCCTGACCTCAGGTGATCCACCTGCCTTGGCCTCCCAAAGTGCTGAGATGACAAGCGTCAGCCACCACACCCGACCCAAAGCCAGACTTTTGAACTTACTCACTTATAATCATGTTTCTCCCTCTTTGTGAAATAACATGAAATCCTTCTCCCCACCTCAGTTTCATGAAAACCTTCCCCTTCTTCACCTGAATATTACAAAATCTCTCCTCCCCTGAGTGTCACAAGACAGTTCTCAGCCAGGCTGTTTTTTTTTTTGGTCAGCCAAGAATGAAAAAAAAAAAAGAAATAAAAGAATGCTTATCACATAACCTCTGTTGTTTCTTCCTTAAAATTCATAACCTGAGTCTAATCATGAGAAAACACCAGAAAAATTCAAATTGAGAAATAGTCTACAAAATACCCGGCACTCTTTGAGAGTGCCAAGGTCAAGAAAAACAAGGGAAGACTGTGAAACTGTCACAGATTAGAGGGGACTAAAGAGATACGACAAATGATGCAATGTGGTATCCTGGAACAGAGAAAATAATATAGTGGAAAAACTGGAGAAATTGGAAGAATCTGAGTTTAGTAGAATAGTTAATAGTATTGTACCAGGATCAATCTTTTATTTTTGAGAACTGTACTGTACCATGGTATGTAAGATATTAACATTAAGAAAGCTAAGAGAAAGCCAATAATCTGATATGTTAAAATAACTAAGGTGTGGTAAGGCATGGTGGCTCACGCCTGTAATCCTAGCATTTTGGGAGTCTAAGGTGGTCAGATTGCTTGAGCCTAGGAGTTCAAGACCAGCCTGGGTAAAACGGTGAAATCCCAACTCTACACAAAATGCAAAAAATTAGCCACACTTGGTGGTGTGTGTCTGTAGTCCCAGGTACCCAGGAGGCTGAGGTGGGAGGATCACCTGAGTCCAGGAGGAGGTCAAGGATACAGTGAGCCATGTTCGAACACTGCACTCGAGCTTGGGTGACAGAGTGAGACCCTGTATCAAAAATAAAATAGTATAATAAATAATTAAGATGTGAAGGCTACCCAGTTTCTAGGTGGCGATCAGCCCCCTTCTTCCTTCCTTAGTTCCTAGTAATGACAAGTCCTGACATTAAAAGTTTAATTTCCACTCTACCTCTTTGACTACATCTCAGGCCATCTTGCCTTTGATGGATCCCACCCTTGTCATCTGGCCTTCTAGTTCCCAAGACACTCTGAAGCTGGCTCCACTGCACGGTCACTGTGCTTGTTGCTTCCCTCTTCTTGGAACCTTTCCCCGCTCCCTCTTTGCAGAGCTGGCTTCTGTCTTTCAAGTCTCAGCTTCATGTCACCTTCTCAGAGAGGCCTGCTGTGACTGCCTACCCCAATAATCTCTGTCACAGCACTTTATGTATTTTTCTTAATTGCCCTAATCATAGTCTATAATTTATTGATGTATTTGCAATCTTTCTTCCTTTAGAATGTTTGCTGTATGAGGGCAGAGACCACATGTATCTTGTTCTCTGTAATATCTCCCCCTGTATTTTCCCTTTTTTTTTTTGAGACAGGGTGACAAACTGAGACCCTTTGCAGTGGGGCAAATATGGCTCACTCCAGCCTTGACCCCTGGGGCTCAAGTGATCCCCCAGGGTCAGTCCCCCAAGTAGCTGGGACTTGGCAGCTACTGGGCACCACCATGCTAGGCCGATTTTTGTGTGTATGTGTGCGTGTGTGTGTGTGTGTGCGTGTGTGTATATATACACACTATATATATGTACTATATATGTGTATATATATACTATGTACTATATATGTGCTATATATTCACTAGATATGTATTATATATATATATATATATTTTTTTTTTCTGGTAGAGATGAGGTTTTGCCATTGTTGCCCAGGCTTCTCTCAACACGTATATGTTGAACTCCTAACTCCTAACTCCTAGTGTGATGATATTAGGAGATGTGGGTCTTTGGGAATTGATCAGGTCTTGAGGGTAGTACATTCATAAATAGAAAAAGTGTCCTTATAAAAGGAGCTCCAGAGAGCTCCTTTGCCCCTTTTGGCTTGTGAGGCCATCTGTGAAACAGTAAGTAGGCTATCACTAGATACCAAATATGCCAGTGTTGTAATCTTGAACTTCCCAATCACCAGAACTGTTAGAAATGAATTTCTGTTGTTTATAAGCTACCCAGTCTATGGTATTCTGTTCTAGCAGCCTAAACAGACTAAGATGCCTATAATAGTTGTTCAGTAGGCTGGGTGCGGTGGCCCACGCCTGTAATCCCAACACTTTGGGAGGCCAAGGCAGATGGATCATTTGAGGTCAGGAGTTCGTGACCAGCATGGCCAACATGGTGAAACCCCATCTCTACTAAAAATACAAAAATTAGCTGGGGGTGGTGGTGCGCACCTGTAATCCCAGCTACTTGGGAGGCTGAGGCAGGAGAATTCCTTGAACTGGGACCTGGGAGGCAGAGGTTGCAGTGAGCCGAGATCATGCCACTGCACTCCAGCCTGGGCGACAGGATGAGACTCCATCTCAAAAAAAAAAAAAAAAAAAAAAGGTTGTTCGATAAATATTTGTTAAATGAATGCCAAAGGATAATTTTCTTTATTTTTTTAGGCTGAGTCTCCCTCTAAGAGTTAAAAACATGCTGTCATCAAATATATAGTGAGCATGTGTCAAATACTAATCTAACACATTTAATGAAGGGACCAGAGACATAATAAATCTGGGTGAAGGAGAATTCATGGAACAGAGGTTTATATAGCAGAAAAGACGTGCTGAAATAAGTTAGCTAGGTTAAAGGGAAATCTAATTTATGTCCTACAGGTGAATAAACTATAATCTTTAGGATTGTCTTTTATACAGAATAGGAATCACTTGCATCTCTAACAGACAAAAACCTACAAATTAACGGGTAACTTCATAGAATCTGGACCCTAATAATAATAATTAACAAGTCAAACAAAGATACATTCTCCAGATGAATAACACTTGGGTGGACCTGTTCGGACAAAGATCTAGCATGACAGTGAAAGGACATACAATTATCTTTTTGCCTTAATTCTAAGATTAGGACATTTTTAAAAATAGAAGACTGAAAAACATAGAATGAATGTACAAGTGCTCCAACTGAAGTTTGGAAAGGGGAGGTCAGTCAGTTCGGGGGCAAAGCATGGGCATCTGCTTCATCAGGTCTTCCCCCAAAACCATCATCACTGGATCCAGCCTTCATTGTTTGAGAGCCAGACAATGTTTCATCTTCTCTGTGACGTCTGTCTAGATTTTCCTCTCACTCCCTATCAGGCAAACTGAGGTGGACAAACCTTGTTATCAAGATGGTGACTGTGGCCTGGCATAGTCACTCACACCTCTAATCCCAGCACTTTGGGAGGCTGAGGCAGGAGGATCGCTTGAACCTAGGAGTTCAAGACCACCCTGGGCAACATAGTGAGATCCTGTCTCTGCAAAAAATACAAAGAGTCTGGGTCGGGCACAGTGGCCTATGCCTGTAATCTCAGCACTTTGGGAGGCTGAGGTCAGGAGTTCAAGACCAGCCTGGCCAACGTAGCAAACCCTCCACCCCCACCCCTCCATCTCTACTAAAAATACAAAAATTAGCCAGGCTTGGTGGTGCACACCTGTAGTCCCAGCTACTAGGGAGGCTGAGTCAAAAGAATCACTTGAACCCAGGAGGTGGAGGTTGTAGTGAGCCAAGATTGCGCCACTGCACTCCAGCCTGGGCAATACAGCGAGACTCTGTCTCAGAACAACAACAACAACAACAATTCACCATGCATGATGGCATGCGCCTGTGGTCCCAGCTACTTGGGAGGCTGAGGTGGGAGGATGGCTTGAGTCCAGGAGGTTGAGGCTGCAGTGAGCCGAGATCGCACCACTGCACTCCAGCCTGGGTGACAGAGCGAGACCCTGTCTCAAAAATAAAAAAGATGACGACTGCTATCAAGGCCCTAGATTTTTTTTTTTTTCCTATGACTTGCATATGCCTGGTTTGAGCCAAGACACTCTATTACCCTTGTTACCCTTATTTCCCAGGCCATATTTTTGTTTGTGAATTATACATAAGAGCCCATGTGAGGATTCTCACAAATAATTGAGATAGGGTGTAAAGGAGAATTTTAAACTGAGAGCCCAGTTTTTTTTTTGTTTTGTTTTGTTTTGTTTTGTTTTGTTTTTTTTGAGACGGAGTCTCGCTCTGTTGCCCAGGGTGGAGTGCAGTGGTGAAATCTCGGCTCACTGCAACCTCTGCTTCCTGAGTTCAAGTGATTCTTCTGCCTCAGCCTCCTGAGTATCTGGGACTATAGGCACACACCACCACACCAGGCTAATTTTTGTATTTTTAGTAGAGATGGGGTTTCACCATATTGGCCAGGTTGGTCTCGAACTCCTGACCTCGTGATCTGCCTGCCTTAGGCTCCCAAAGTGCTGGGATTACAGGCATGAACCACTGCACCCAGCAAGAGCCCAGTTTTTACAAACAACAGATGAGTGCTAGGGGGCAGGACAATGCAAGTATGAAATGAGACCAGCTAATGAGACCAGCTGCACGCTAGTTAGACGAGTATCAGAACTGCTTTGTCCCTTGGTCCCATGAGATACTACTCTATAAAACACGTCCAAAAGCCAGACTCACATGTATGTCTTTTTCTAGTTTATTTATTTATTTTTGAGACAAGGTATCGCTCTGTTGCCCAGCCATTGCATTCTGGCTCACGGCAGCCTTGACCTCCTGGGCTCAAGTGATGCAATTGGGACTACAGGCACATGCTACCACACCTGGCTAATTTTTGTATTTTTAGTAGAGATGGGTCTCACTATGTTGCCAAGGCTGGTTTTGAACTGCTGAACTCAAGTGATTCTCCTGCCTCTGCATCCCAAAGTGTCTAGTTTCAGAACTTACTTTATTCAGAGGTATAGCTATCTTTGTGACCAAAACTGTGAGCATTGAACCAGCGACTAGCTTGAGAAGAAAGCATTTCCAAGGCAAATAATACTCCAAGCTGAAAACAGTCCTCTTAGTACACCAGTAGGGACCTTTTGGCAAGTGGCATCTTGCCAGAAAATTAACTCAAAACGAATCCCTAATAGCTCAGAGATGGTGGAGGGGAATTTCAGAAACAGTCAGCAGGGCAGGGCTGTGCAACTGCTTACAGGAATTGCCTTACTCACACTTTGATGTTGATTCTCTGCAGAGCTTCCGCTGCTTCAAAATTGGTGCAGGAATCAGAAACATTACATCAGGAAGATACTGCAGAGATATTCTACTCCATCTCATTCATTGTACAGGTGAGGAATCCAAGGGTCAGAGATTTTAAGGAATTTGTCCAAAGCCACAGAGTGGAGAACTGTGAGTAGAACTCAGATCACTTGTTGCCTAATTCAGGTGTTTCCAACTCCTTATAAATATGCTAGGGAGGTGTGGCATCCACATGATTTGCTTTCTGGCTGATGTATCTCTATTCCTAGTGCAGAGCTCAGGCATCAATTGGTAAACAAGAGGAAGAGATAGATGTGGCTCTATCTATCTAGTGTATGGGAGCAGCATGTGACATTGTGATGAGATGTGTTAGCACAGGCACAATTTAAAGCAGTGCCATGGCAACCAGCATTCACTCTGGCTCCAGATAGCACCGTGAACTATAGGGTGTAGTTGAAAATGGCTTCTCACTTAGTGAGTGGAATGTTCCAGCCTCTGTTTCCTGCAGTGAGGTGACTCTGAAATCTACCAAGCAATGTAGCAACAAGACTGGTTCAGGTTATTTACCAAGGGTTGGGGGTTTTCAGCATAACTCACAGGAGAAATAAACTTAGCAGCCTTGGGAATCCCCAAGAATTACTGTGCCTATCTGCAAAGCAGTATGGGTTTGCTTCCTCTGAGCAATGCATTGTTTCAGTGTCTTCCCAGAGCACTAATATTTCAAAGAGGTGCCCTGGGCATGAACGGAAGGTAATGGGGAAGGGCACCACTATTTGTTTCTTTCTTAAATATTGCAGAATCTGCTGTTACCCTCCCCACAAATTCTTTTTTTTTTTTTTTTTTGAGACAGGGTCTCATACTGTCACCCAGGCTGGAGTACAGTGGCACGATCACGACTCACTGCAGCCTCGACCTCCTGGGTTCAAGTGATGCTCCCATCTCAGCCTCTCGAGTAGCTGGGATGACAAGTGTGTGCCACCACACCCAGCTAGTTTTGTATTTTTAGTAAGGATGTTGCCCGGGCTGTTGCCCAGGCTGGTCTTGAACTCCTGGGCTCGAGCAATCCACTCACCTAGGCCTCCCAAAGTGCTGGGATTACAGACTTGAACCACCACCCTCGGCCCCCACAAATTCTTAAACCATGGCCGTAGACCAACCAGGGGAGATCTGGAATGAGTTAAGTTTCATCAGTAGGATTGAATATTAGGGTCATTTGTCCTGAGATGCTAAAGTCTCCTTGATTTTAACTTAAATGCTCATGTCATCGTTTCTGAAACAGAACTGAAACAGAGACCACTTATGGTCTCATCTCAAAAATAAAAGAGTATGTACATGCTCTTTTATTTTTATTTTTGTGTTTCTAATTGTGCACATTCGACTAAAGACTTCCAGCTTCCCTGACAAGTAGGTGTAGACAGAGACCAAGTTCTGACCAGCGCACTGTGAATGGAAGTGGTGCAGCTTTCTGGGGTGTGCCCTGTCTTTGGGCCTCCCCCTCTTTTCTTGGCTAGCTTGCAGTTGTATTTGTGGCAAGTCATCTTGGACCATGAGGATGAGGACAACCCCCAGGAATGGCAGCACAATAAAACATACTCTTATATAAAAATATTGCTACTTATTTTATCACTACTAAAAAAAAGAAAGTGAGAGGTATCCAATATGCTAAATAAGGAAGACTACTTCTGAGCAAAACTCTCAAAGCAGAGCTGCACTACCAGTCCTCCTTTAAAAAAAAAAGGCGGGGCGGGGGGGCTGGGCGTGGCGGCTCACACCTGTAATCCCACCACTTTGGGAGGCCAGAGTGGGAAGATCACCTGAGGTCAGGAGTTCAAGACCAGCCTGGCCAACATGGTGAAACCCCGTCTCTACAAAAAGTAGCCAGGCATGATGGTGGGTGCCTGTAATTCCAGCTACTCGGGAGGCTGAGGTGGGAGAATCATTTGAACCCGAGAGGTGGCAGTTATGATAAGCTGAGATCAAACCTTTGCACTCCAGCCTGGGTGACAAGAATGAGACTCCGTCTCAAAAAAAAAAAAAAAAAAATTCTTCCTGTGTTAGCAGCTGAACCAATATTCTGACTAATAGCTCCACTAAAACTGCCAGCAGTCATGTTAAAAGTATGTTTTAGGATGCTTGGGACTACAAGTAACAAACAACAAGCCTTGCTAAAAGTAGCTTACAAAATTCGGAGTTTAACAAATGATGCCATTTTACAAGAAATCAAGAGGAAGCGTGTTCCCTGGGTTGGTTCGGTTTTAGGTTGTTGTATTAATTTCCTACTGCTACTGTGACAAATTACCACAGACTTGGCTTAAAACAGCACAACTTTATTCTTTTATAGTTCTGGAGGCCGGAGTCTAAAATCAGTTTCACTGGACTAAAGTCAGTTGGCAGGGCTGTTTTTTTTCTGGGAGCTCTAGGGAAGATCTGTTTTCTTGCATTTTTTAGTCGCTGGAGGCTGTCTGCATTCCTTGGCTCGTGACTCCTTCCTCAAATCACTCCAGCCTCTGGCTTCCATCATCCCTCCCCTACTTCTGTTGTCAAATCTCCTTTGCTTCCCTCTCACGAGTACACTTGTAATTATGTTTAGGGTCCACCCAGATAATTCAGGATAATCTCATCTCAAGATCCTTAACTCAAATCTATAAGGTAAAATTGATAGGTTCCAGGGCTTAGCATATGGATATCAGCCTACCAAAGTTGAAAAAAGGTTTTCATTTTCCTGCTCTGCCGTTCTAATTTGTTGGTGCCATCTCCTTTCATGGTTTGAAAATCACTTTGGACCAAGGTGGACAGATCACCTGATGTCAGAGGTTCGAGACCAGCCTGGCCAACATGGTGAAACCCTGCCTCTACTAAAAATGCAAAAATTAGCTGGGCACTGTGGTGGCTGCCTGTAATCCCAGCTACTCGGGAGGCTGAGGCAGGAGAATCGCTTGAACCTGGGAGGTGGAGGTTGCAGTGAGTGGAGATCGTGCCACTGCACTCCAGCCTGGGTGACAGAGCGAGACTGCATCTCCGGAAAAAGAAAAAAAATCACTTTGGAGCTCCCAAGCATTACATCCTTACCAGGCCATGTCCAGGCCAGGAAGGGAGGGGTGTTCCCATTCCTGCATCTTTTAGTTATTAATGGAGATGTGCTTTGCCAAAGGTTCCCAGTAGAAGCCACATCAGATCCCGATAGCCAAGGCTGAGTCACCTGCCTGTGCTCTGGCTGCACACTGAACTGAGAATTTGCATGTCTGGCAGTTTTAACCTCTACATCACAATGTCAGTGCTCCCACCAAGAGGTTGAATGACTGCTAGGGAGGCAACAACTCACTTTTATTTATTTATTTATTTATTTATTTATTTATTTATTTATTTATTTATTTATTTATTTATTTATTTATTTTGTAGAGATGGGAGTCTCGCCATGTTGCCTAGACTGGTCTCAAACTCCTGAGCTCAAGCAGCCTGCCCACCTTGGCCTCCCAAAGTGCTGGGATTACAGGCGTAGCCACTGAGCCAAGCCTAACAACTCACTTTTGAAAGTCCTGCAGGAGATTCCACAGGCACGAGCGACTCCAAAGAGCCCTTGTTTTCTAGCAGTCATAAAAAGCATGTGTGAGACCAGGCATGGTGGCTCATGCCTGTAATCCCATCTCGGACATAGTGGCTCATGCTTGTAATCCCATCCTGGCACTTTGGAAGGCTGAGGTGGGCAGATCACCTGAGATCAGGAGTTCGAGACCAGCCTGAGCAACATGGAGAAACCCAGTTTCTACTGAAAATGCCAATATTAGCTGGGCGTGATGGTGTGCACCTGTAATCCCAGCTGCCTGGGATCTGAGGGAGGAGAATCACTTGAACCCGGGAGGCAGAGGTTGCAGTGAGCCAAGATTGCACCATTGCACTTCACCCTGGGCAACAAGAGTGAAACTCTGTCTCAAGAAAAAAAAAAGAAAAAAAAAAAAAACGTGTGGTGAGAAGATCTGGGGGCTAGGGTGGTGGCGTGGTAATGGGGTGATTTAAAAAAACCTTTTGACTGGAGATCTAGAATTTGAACTAAGCCAGGAACACATTCTCATCTGTAGTGCTTCCAAGGCATCTGCATGACTGAATTGTATTTCCCTCCAAATGAGTATGTTGAAGTCCTAATCCCCAGTACCTCAGAATGTAATCTTTGCAAAGGTAATCAGATCAAAATGAGGTCGCTAGGGTGGGCCTTTGTCCCATATGCCTGGTGTCCTTATAGAAAGGGGAAATTTGGAGACAGATATGTACACAGGGAGACTGTCATCTGAACATGAAGATGGCCATCTATAAGCCAAGGAGAGAGACGTGGACAGATCCTTCCCTCATAGCTCTTAGATGGAACTAACACTCCTGATATTTAGATTTTGGACTTCTAACCTCCAGAGCTATGAAACAAACAGTTCTGGGCTGGGCGCAGTGGCTCATGCCTGTAATCCCAGCACTTTGGGAGGCTGAGGTGGGTGGATCACCCGAGGTCAGGAGTTGAAGACTGGCTTGGCCAACATAGTGAAACCTCCTTCTACTAAAAATACAAAAAATTAGCCTGGCATGGTGGCGGGTGCCTGTAATCGCGGCTACTTGGGAGGCTGAGGCGGAGGTTGCAGTGAGCTGAGACCATGTCATTGCACTGCAGCTTGGGCAATAAGAGTGAAACTCCATCTCAAAAACAAAACAAAACAAAAAAGTTCCTTTTGTTTAGGCCAGGGGCCATCAATCCCAGGGTCATAGAACAGTACCATAGACCAGTTAGGAACTGGGCTGCATTTCAGGAGGTGAGGTGAACAGTGGGCAAGCGAACATTACCGCCTGAGCCCCGCCTCCTGTCAGATCAGAGCTGGTATTATATTCTCATAAAAGCACAACCCGTATTGTGAGCTGTGCATGCGAGTGATCTAGGTTGCGTGTTCCTTATGAGAATCTAATGCCTGATGATCTGTCACTGTCTCCCATCACCCACAGATGGGACTGTCTAGTTGCAGGAAAACAAGCTCAGGGCTTCCATGGATTCTACATTATGGTGAGTTGTATAATTATTTCATTAAATATTACAATGTTATAATAATAGAAATAAAGTGCACAATAAATGTAATGTGCTTGAATCATCCTGAAACTGTCCCCCCACTTCCCTGCTGCTCTTGATCCAGGTCCATGGAAAAATTGTCTCCCATGAAACTGGTCCCTGGTGCCAAAAAGATTGGGGACCACTGGTTTAGACCACCTGGTTTGCAGTACTTTGTTACAGCGGCCCTAGCAAACTTAAAAACCCCGACTTTCTCACTTCTCCCGCACCCTCCAAGGCTATACCAGCCCCGTGCTCCTACCCAGTATGCACCTGGCTCTCCCCGGGTTTCCTGATCTCCAGGTGGTCTCTTATGCAGTGTTTTGAAAACTCTTTTGATAGCACCTTTTTCTTGTCATGAAGCCTCCTAGATTCCACAGAGAAAATGTGCTCTCCACTGTTGTGGAGAATTATTATTAAATCCATTCCCTGCAACATTATATGGGGTTTTGTAAGTCATTCATAAACATACAATATTTTTATTTTGCTGCCATATGTTTTGTGTAAATAGTCATGTTTATTTACTAAAGAGTATTCTATTTAGCTGTCAACCCATGGATGGCAGAAAAGACGTTTCATATTTGTGTGTGTGTGTGTGTGTGTGTTTAAAGCACCAAACATAATATCCAACAATTTTTGTTATGATACACATGTTCTTTCAGGATAGTGTGTGATAATCAAATTGTTCTTTTATTCATTCAACTGACATTTGAATCACTTTCTCTGTGCCTAACTATTCTACCATGGGCTGTTGTTACAAATCTGAATTTAAAAAGGTCCCTGGCTGATTGTGAGAGAAGCAGACATTATAAGTGAAGAAATAGTGTAGCTATGACGGAGACATGAGATAGTGGGATGACTCGCAGTGATGCTCTATGGAACCCAAGGGCCACGAAGCTTCAGAAAGTAGGGCAGCAGGAAATGAACTACCAGGATCCAGACTTACTGGTCATCCCTCATTTTCCCATTTCACACTTTCTTTTTTTTCTTTTTTTGAGACAGAATCTCACCCTGTCACCCAGGCTGGAGTGTAGTGGCATGATCTTGGCTCACTGCAACCTTTGCCTCCTGGGTTCAAGCAATTCTCCTGTCTCATTTCATTAAATATTTCATTAAATATTACGAAGTTATAATAATAGAAATAGCTGGGATTATAGGCGCGCACTGCCACACCCAACTAATTTTTGTATTTTTAGTAGAGATGAAGTTTCACCATGTTGGCCAGGCTTGTCTCGAACTCTTGACCTCAAGTGATCCTCCTGCCTCCGTCTCCCAAAGTTCTGGGACTACAGGTGTGAGCCACTGCACCTGGCCCCATTTCCCACCTTCTTCCCTCTGTGGCTTCTCTCTATTTCTAGAGAGAAACACGACAGAAGTCAGCTGCTCTAGAATCAACAGACTGCTCTCCAGTTGGCGTCGCACCACAGAGCGGTGGCGTCATACGTGCATACATATGCTACAGCCAAAGGGGAAGGCTCATCAATGCAGGAGGCACCCACAGGTGCCTCTCAGAGGTGGTGGAAGAGGAAGTGGGGGCAGGCAGAGGTAGTGGTTGTAATATGAGTCACTTCTGTTAACTGTACCCACTTTTAGACAGCTTAATCCACTTTGACTCTGGAAAAGTGTGAACAGAAACCTTGCTGGGTTTGGAGGAGAGAGAGCCTCCCGCTGCTCTTCCCAGGGGTGTCCTGGAACAGGCTGCCGTGGAGGCTCAGGGCAGGTCTGGTGATGTGGCGCTGGTCCAAGTCCAGACCCTGCTGTGTTTTGGATGGACTAGGAAAAGTTCCTGTACAGAAATAAAAGCGACTGGAGATTACGTGTGGGAATTACTCTACCCTTATCCTGAGTATGTCTGTACTTCAGTCCTGGTGCTCACTTCAAGAAAGAGGAGGATGGGATTGCCATTGCTCTAGCAGACTATTGTTACTCCCAGAACTCACTTAGAGGTTCCATTTCCATAACCAATTACAGAGCAAATGCTTTTTCATAGGAATTGGTCTTTGCGGGGTTGACATTTCAGGTCGCGAAGACCCTGAAGCTTTAGGAAAGCTGAACTTTGCTGTTGAGAAATTTAGAGGGGTAGAAATTGCAACCCTATCTTAGCTGCAATTAGCTGGCATTTCTGCCAAATGCTAATACATATTTCACCCTAACTTCCAGTGATAAATGACATTGATAAGAATATATGGGTAGTAGCTGTGAAAGTTCATCTGGTTTTAATAGTGAAACATTGTCCTTTTCTCTGCTGATTGGAGAACAGGTCAGACATGAGGCTGGCCTCACCCAGGAAGGACTCACATGGTTCCTTCTCTCTCCAGGAACGGTAGGAAAAAGGCAATGTGTTTTGAAATACTGGGTTTTCCCTGGCCCGGGAGAAAGTGGATCAAAAGAATTGCTGTTTCCTTCCCTGTTGTTGGGGTCCTCTAGTTTGAAAGGATCATGGTGGTGTTTCCTAATGGGCCATTAAAGGCAATGTTTAGGAATAGAGAAAATACACAAAGAAAGAAGAAGGAAAATCAGACATTTGACAGAAAAGCCCAGGATTCCCTGGAGAAAAGTTGGAGGTAGTGCTGAAAGAGTCTGCTGTGCCAGAGGTGCCCCACCAGTGGCCCCACCAGAGGACTCTTTAGAATGTTCTTTTTTTTGAGACGGAGTCTCGCTCTGCGGCCCAGGCTGGAGTGCAGTGGCCGGATCTCAGCTCACTGCAAGCTCCGCCTCCCGGGTTTAGGCCATTCTCCTGCCTCAGCCTCCCGAGTAGCTGGGACTACAGGTGTCCGCCACGTCGCCCGGCTAGTTTTTTGTATTTTTTAGTAGAGACGGGGTTTCACCGTGTTAGCCAGGATGGTCTCGATCTCCTGACCTCGTGATCCACCCGTCTCGGCCTCCCAAAGTGCTGGGATTACAGGCTTGAGCCACCGCGCCCGGCCTAGAATGTTCTTGAGCTAAAATCCTGCCAACCTTCCCATGTAGCTGGTGCAATTTTCACTCCATATTCTGCTTTCTTTATTTTCTACTGCAACTGAATTCTGAGTTCCTAATCCACTGGGACTCGCACTTAATAGCCTGTCTGTCTACTGGCATTTGTTTGCATTGTACAAGTACAACCAAAGGCTTTAGACTTTTGGGAGCTGCAGTCAGGAAGAAGTCTATCTGTCTGTCTCTCTGTTTTTTAGCCTCAGTCTTCTTACACCCTTTCCAAATGGCAACGGGCACAAAATGGCCTATCTACTGGAAATGGGCAATGAGCAAAAGAGACACATACATGGAAACGATGAGCTAAGAATTTAAAATATTATTCCGCACACACGTAAGTGGCAACTTCATGTCCCCTGTTCAGAAGTAAAGCAGTTGGAACTTCTGGAACCAGAATCATCTGTGCATTTGCTAAAAATGTAGATTCCTGTGCCCCACCCAAATTCTGCACCCGAAAATTCTGATTCTGCCTGAATCAGAATCTTTCCAGGCAATTCTTATGTGCACCAAAGCCTAGATGCAGCCTTAGTTGAACCATCTACTGTGTTTTAATACTGAGTTGTGCTTGTTCTCAAGCCGGTTCAGAGCACTTTAATGTGCATTCAAATCATGCTGAGGTCTTGTTAAGTTAGGTGGTGGGAAGTGAGATTCTGCATGTTTAACAAACACTTGGGTGATGCTGCCACTGCTGGCTGGAGGATCACCCCTTGGGTGGCAAAGTGCTAGAGAGACTATTTTTATTTCCTTTGCACTCCTGTGAGGCCATCTTGAGGCTTCTTAGGTCCCTGGGGCCAGTGATCTGCTGGCACTGGGATTGGAGATTGCTGCACCTTCATGGGTACTGTGCTTGTTGACTGGGCTCTATCTCATGCTCATACAGATTTGCCCCGCCTTCTGCTTCCCCTTCCATCTCCTCAGCCAACACCCCTATTCCCACCCTCACTCTTCTACCCCCACTCTGCCTAAAGGGCAGCCCTGTTGCCATAGCCTGGTCTTCCTCACACTGTGGGTCTACTCTGACTATAGATACATAATTGAATATCTTTAGAGAATCTTCAGATTTGCTAGTACGATAAAGTCCTTCTTCCTCCTAGGAGTAAAGGGGAAGTGGGACTCAAAG
The DNA here is from genome assembly GCF_000951035.1 of Colobus angolensis palliatus. Classification (NCBI taxonomy): domain Eukaryota; kingdom Metazoa; phylum Chordata; class Mammalia; order Primates; family Cercopithecidae; genus Colobus; species Colobus angolensis. The sequence continues at coordinate 1,657,843 of NW_012116722.1, forward strand.
CAAGCATGTAAAAGTGAGTCAGGAGTTCTTTTTTCTCTTTACAGCCACCAGCAGTGGGTGGCCCCAGGGTAATTGAATGGAGTGGAAGATGTTACCATTTCCTACACTGTCCTTGACCTTGAAAGAAGAACTGAATCTGTGGGACCTACTGCCACTTTCTATAGGTGGAGGGGAAGGGGAACCCCATTGCATGGCATAAGCTTATCCCTCAAGTCCTTGGTGAGTGGGGATCGGGGTAAGGGGGAAGAATTATAGGGTATTAGAAGTGGTGAGATTCTTTTCTCCAGCCATGGAGAACTTCTGATGTCCAACCTAGCATGACTTTAATCGCTACTAGTTAATAGTAAAAAAGAAGGTCTAAAGTTGAGGTCTAGGGAAAGACTGGCTGGTAGTGCTCTTCAGGCTTGCAGTCACATTGAAAGGTCTAATGGTGGCCGGGCGCGGTGCCTCATGACTGTAATCCCAGCACTTTGGAAGGCTGAGGTGGGCTGATCACCTGAGGTCAGGAGTTCCAGATCAGTCTGGCCAGCACGGTAAAACCCCATCGCTACTAAAAATACAAAAATTAGCTGGGCGTGGTGGCAGGTGCCTATAATCCCAGCTACTTGGGAGGCTGAGGCAGGAGAATTGCTTGAACCCAGGAGGCAGAGGTTGCAGTGAGCTGAGATTGTGCCACTCCACTCACACAAGATCGTGCCATTGCGGCAGAGCAAGACTCCGTCTCAAAAAAGAAAAAAAGACAGAAAGAAAAAAGAAAGGCTTAATGCCTAGAGTGAAGCCAGCTGTAGCCAGTGGACTGTCATGACAGTAGATCTGGATAAAAATTCCTGACTGTACAGTTGTTGACTATGGCTCTGGGCCAGAGTAAGATCTCTTAGGCCTGGGAAAGTAACCATAGATGTCACTGGCCCTGAAGCCAAGCAGAGCCAGTACCTCCCAGAGCAGCAGCTTGCAAACTAGGGTCTGCTGAAAGCTCTTTCAGCATCACCAGGGGAGATTCATAACAGTACTGCGAACACCCACCCTACAGAGTCTGATTCAGCAGGGCCTCTTGGGCTATATTTAAAAAATATATTCTATGGGCAATTTAACAGTAAGTTAAATTGCAAGTTTTGACTTTGTCAGGTTTAGGAAGCAATGTCTTAGCACGATGGTTTCCCAAATTTTTAGCAGAGAAAAATTTATTCACTAGAAAAATAATTATTGAGCAATTACTATATGTCATGTATTGCTGTAAGCCCTGGCCAAAAAGTGATAAATAAGACTGATGAGGTGGCTGGGCCCCTGCAATCCCAGCACTCTGGGAGGCCGAGGCAGGCAGGTCACTTGAGGTTGGGTATCCAAGACCAGCCTGGCCAACATGGTGAAACCCCCATCTCTGCTAAAAATACGAAAATTAGCTGGGTGTGGTGCTGAGTGCCTGTAGTCCCAGCTACTTGGGAGGCGGACACACGAGAATTGCTTGAACCCTGGAGGTGGAGGTTGCAGTGAGCCAGGATCGTACCACTGCTCCCCAGCCTGGGTGACAGAGCAAAACTCTAGTCTCCAAAAAAAAAAAAAAAAAAGAAAGAAAGAAAGAAAGAAAAGAAAAGAAAGACTGACAAGGTTTCCATTGAACTCTAAGATAGATAAAAATGAGGAGTGGATTTTTCAGGAATGTTAAAGACTCATTGGAAGAAAATGCTTTTTGTTGTTGAACCCCCAAAGTACCATCAGGTTCCGTGATACACAGTTTGAGAACCATATTCTTGGGAAGGAGCTTGGAGCAATAAAACTAGAAGATGGCAGAAGGAATATCCAACACAGTGGGGTTCAAATGACAAACCTAGAAGGCTTTTCCACTTCCTTGTTGATAAAGTGGGGACAATGACGTCTACCTCAAGCCTTACTGAGAGTAAGAAAAGAACTGAACACATATATTGTGGAGCTCAATGCTGGGTGTGCAGTGGGACCCTGCTGCATTTTTGTTCTCTTTCGTTTCTCGTTGCTTGGGAGCAGGTGACTTCACTTTGATTGGGAGTAAGTTTGAGGAGAAAACAAGACATTCCTGGAAGTGTGTTGCCGTTTGAGGCTCAGGTGGGATAATGAGGAGCACAAAAAGCAGAAGCCAAGAAAAGGCCCTGCCACGCTACAGCCAAAAGCAACCACAGATGTAAAATGGTCTGTGGATCTGGCAGTTCTCCTAAAACGTTAAGCACAGAGTCATCATATGACTCATCAGTTCCACTCCTATGTATATACCCAAGAGAACTGAAAAAGATGTCTGCACAAAAACCTGTACATGAAAGTTCACAGAAGCATTATTCATAATAGCCAGAAAGTGGAAACAACCCAAATCTCCCTTAACCAATGAATGGATAAACAAAATACAGTATACCTATACAGTGGAATATTATTCAGCCAAAAAAAGAAATGAAGTGCTGACACACGCAACAGCACGGGTGAACCATGAAAACATTATGCCAAGAAAGAGGCCAGGCACAAAATACCACATATTATAGAATTCTTTCATATAAAATGTCCAGAATAAGAAAATCTATAGAAACAGAAATTAGGCCAGGTGCAGTGGCTCACACCTGCAATCCCAGCACTTAGGGAGGCTGAGGCAGGTGGATCACCTGAAGTCAGGAGCTCGAGATCAGCGTGGCCAACATGATGAAACCTCATCTCTACTAAAAATACAAATATCAGTCGGGTGTGGAGGTGTGCGCCTGTAGTCTCAGCTACTCAGGAAGCTGAGGCAGGAAAATCGCTTGAACCCAGAGGCGGAGGTTGCAGTGAGCCAAGATTGTGCCACTGCACTCCAGCTTGGCCAGAGAGCGAGAGTCTATCTCACAAAAAAAAAAAAAAAAAAAAAAAAGAGGAAACAGAAATTATATTAGTAGTGTCAAGGGACTAGGAGAAGTAGGAAATGGGATGACTGCTAATGCACATGGAATTTCTTTCTGAGGTGATGAAAATGTTCTGAAATTAGATAGTGGTGATCGCTCTACAATCTTGTGAATATGCTAAAAGTCACTGAATTGGACACTTTAAAAGGTGAATTTTATGGTACATAGATTCTCTCTCTCTGTCTCTCTTTTTTTTGTTTTCTGAGACAGAGTCTCACTCTGCCGCCCAGGCTGGAGTGCAGTGGCGTGATCTCTGCTCACTGCAACCTCCGCCTCCTGGGTTCAAGGGATTCTCCTGCCTCAGCCTCCTGAGTAGCTGGGATTTGCCACCACACCTGACTAATTTTTCTTTTTCAAGACGGAGTCAGGATTTCACCGTTTTGGCCGGGCTGCTCTCAAACTCCTGACCTCAAGTGATCCACCCACCTCGGCCTCCCAAAGTGCTGGGATTTACAGGCGTGAGCCACCACACCCAGCCCATATCTCAATCTTTAAAAAGAAAAGAAAGAGGCCGGGCACAGTGGCTCAAGCCTGTAATCCCAGCACTTTGGGAGGCCGAGATGGACGGATCACGAGGACAGGAAATCGAGACCATCCTGACTAACACGGTGAAACCCCGTCTCTACTAAAAAATACAAAAAACTAGCCGGGCGAGGTGGCGGGCGCCTGTAGTCCCAGCT
>NW_012116722.1:1662128-1681264 GCF_000951035.1 Colobus angolensis palliatus
GCCTCCCAAAGTGCTGGGATTATAGGCATGAGCCACCGCACCCAGCCTGCCTGATACGCTTCTAATCATCATTATTTTCAGTGCAACATGAATTGTTTACATATGCTTATATTTCTGCTATAATGATGATTTGGTAATTTGGTAAGCTCTTCTTTTTCTTTCTTTTTATTTTTGAGACAGGATCTCACTTTGTCACCCAGGCTAGAGTACAGTGGCACCATCATAGCTCACTTCAGCCTCAACCTCCTGGGCTCAAGCCATCCACCCATCTCAGCCTCCTGAGTAGCTGGGGCTATAGGTGTGTGTGCATGCCACCACACCCCACTAATTAAAAAAAAGTTTTTTTTGTAGAGATGAGTTCTCACTATGTTGCCCAGGCTGGTCTTGAACTCCTGGCCTCATGCTTTGCCCACCTCGGCCTCCCAACGTGCTGGGATTACAGACATGAGCCACTGCACCTGGTCAGGTAAGTTTCAAATGTTTCAATTTTTTTCCCCAAGACTTAGTTCTAGAAGCTTTATTTAGGCTATTCAAAATACTGCTCTAGGTCCTTGTGCAATGTGGGCTGATGATCTTGGGGGACTAGAAATGCCCTGCACATTAGCCCCCAGACAACCAGCACAGGGACCTTGACTGGGCAGAGCTTCTTCTTCTTTTTTGCTTTGCTGCCCATGCTGGAGTGCAATGGTGCAATCTTGGGTCACAGCAACCTCTGCCTCCTGATTTCAAGCAATTCTCCTGCTTCAGCCTCCCGAGTAGCTGGGATTACAGGCATGAGCCACCATGCCCGGCTAATTTTGTATTTTTAGTAGAGACAGAGTTTCTCCATGTTGGTCAGGCTGGTCTTGAACTCCTGACCTCAGGTGATCCACCCGCTTTGGCCTCCTAAAGTGCTGGGATTACAGGCGTGAGCCTTCTTGAATAAGTCTTACAGGCTCCTGTAGGGTGGGTGAGAAAGGTATTTTTGGGAGAAGCCACTTGAAATTTACATGCTGTGCAAAAATGTGTTATGGGGACAGAAGGTGTTTTTAAGCATGAAAAGTTTGGATCATTGGCGGGAATAAAGGCCTGCCAGTGAATTGTGGTTCCACTTTCAGCCTCATCACTGCCTTCGGGTTTTCTCCTGTGAATGGTTCTGACAATGTGCCATTTTACAGAATGTGTCTCTGTTGCTTCCAAGCCGCCACATATGCTCTGCTGCACATTTGGGACTACCACATCAGGTTTTAAAAACTGATTAAAAAAAAAGTAAAACTTTTGAAGTTTGCCTTTAGCATTTTGCAAGGAGGTTGCTCACCAGCTGTTTGTTTATAGTCTCTGGTGATTGTTTTTGCACATTATCCATGAATAGAATGCAATTACATCATTATAATGACAAGTAGTAAACTGAATTCCCTGTAGGGCATTTCTAGGGGAAGAGTTGTACTGCCTCTAGCCCGAATGCCCCAAAGAGACTGTATAGTTAGATAATCCTGTGGCTCCAGAGAAGTGTGAGTCCTGTGGTACGTTGCAAAAGCCTAGGGCTTTTTGCAGCTCTTGGCAGGTGTTTAGTCGCAAATCTCAAAGTTTCGTGGTCACTCAGGAAACCTCCTTTCTGCTGAGATCGACATTGAATTAAAACAACCCCAATGATCTGTTTAGAATTCAGAATCTCATTTATTCTTTTTTTTTTTTTCTTTCGAAACAGAGTCTCACTTTGTCTCCCAGGCCGGAGTGCAGTGGCACTATCTTGGTTAACTGCAACCTCCACCTCCTAGGTTCAAATAATTCTTGTGCTTCAGCTTTGCAAGTAGCTGGGATTACACGTGTGAGCCACCACACAGGGCTAATTTGTGTATGCTTTAGTAGAGACAGGGTTTCACCATGTTGAGCAGGCTGGTCTCGAACTTCTGACCTCAGGTGATCCACCTGCCTCAGCCTCTCAAAGTGCTGGGATTACAGATGTGAGCCACCGCGCCTGGCCTTTGTTCATTTTTTATGACAGATTTATTGAGATATAATTCATACCTAATAAAAGTTATGATGAAAGTTACCCCCTCCTTTTTTTTTGAGACAGAGTATCACTCCCGTCACCCAGGCTGGAGTGCAGTGGTGCGATCATAGCTCACTGCAGCCTTGACTTCCCAGGCTCAGTGATCCTCCCACCTCAGTCTCCTGAGTAACTGGGACTACAGGAGAGTGCCACTATATGCAGGTAATTTTTTGTATTTTTTGTAGAGACATGGTTTTGTCCTGTTTTCCAGGCTGGTCTTGAACTCCTGCACTCAAGCAATCTGCCTGCCTTGGCCTCCCAAAAGTGCTGGGATTACAGGCGTGAGTCACTGTGCCTGGCCGAAAGTTAACCTTTATAGGCATACCTCTTTTTGTTTTTTTTGAGACGGAGTCTCGCTCTGTTGCCCAGGCTGGAGTGCAGTGGCGCGATCTGGGCTCACTGCAAGCTCCCTCTCCCGGGTTAATGCCATTCTCCTGCTTCAGCCTCCCAAGTAGCTGGGACTACAGGTGCCCGCCGCAGCACCCGGCTAATTGTTTGTATTTTTAGGAGAGACGGGGTTTCACCGTGTTAGCCAGGATGGTCTCGATCTCCTGACTTCGTGATCCACCCACCTTGGTCTCCCAAAGTGCTGGGATTACAGGCTTGAGCCACGGCCCCCCGGCGGCATACCTCTTTTTGTATGCAGATACTGTGTTTTTTAAAAATCGAAGGTTTGTGGCAACAAACCTTGGAGAAAGTCTATCAACGTCACTTTTCTTTTTTCTTTTTTTTTCTTTTTTTTTTTTTTGAGACGGAGTCTTGCTCTGTCGCCCAGGCTGGAGTGCATGTCCGGATCTCAGCTCACTGCAAGCTCCGCCTCCCTGATTTACGCCATTCTCCTGCCTCAGCCTCCCGAGTAGCTGGGACTACAGGGGCCTGCCACCTCGCCCGGCTAGTTTTTTTTTGTATTTTTTAGTAGAGACGGGGTTTCACCATGTTAGCCAGGATGGTCTCGATCTCCTGACCTCGTGATCCACCCGTCTCGGCCTCCCAAAGTGCCGGGATTACAGGCTTGAGCCACCGCGCCCGGCCTCAACGCCACTTTTCTAAACAATTTTTTTTTTTTTTTTTGAGACTGAGTCTCACTCTGTCACCCAGGCTGGAGTGCAGTGGTGTGATCTTGGCTCACTGCAACCTTTGCCTTCCAGTTTCAAGTGAACCTTCCACCTCAGCCTTCTGAGTAGCTGGGACCACAGACAATTATGCACGCCACCATGCTCAGATAATTTTTTATTATCCGAATAATAAAAAATAATAATAAAAAAAAGATGGGATTCTGCCGTGTTGCTCAGGCTGGCCTCGAATTCCTGAGCTCAAGAGATCTGCCTGTTTGGGCCTCTCAGAGTGCTAAGACTATAGGCATGAGCCACTGTGCTCAGCCCTGGCTAATTTTAATTTTTTTTGTAGAGACGTTATCTAGATGCTATGTTGTCTAGTTTGCTCTTGAGCTCCTGGCCTCAAGTGATCCTTCTGCCTCATCCTCCCAAAGTGCTGGCATTACAGGTGTGAGCTATTGCACTCGGCCAGTAAATTTTCAGTGTAGATGAAACAGCCTTATATTGGAAAAAGATGCCACCTAGGACTTTTATAGCTAGAGAGAAATCAATGTCTGGCCTCAAAGCTTCCAAGGACAGGGTGGCCCTCTTGTTAGGGGCTAATGTGGCTGCTGATTTGAAGATGAAGTCAATGCCCATTTATCATTCCAAAAATCCCAAGGTCTTTAAGAATTATGCTGTATCTACTCTGCCTGTGCTCTATACGTAGGACAAAGTCTGAGTGACAGAATATTTGTTTACAGCATAGTTTTCTGAATATTTTAATCCCACTGTTGAGACCCACTGTTCAGACAAAAATATTCCTCTCAAAATAGTATTGCTTATTGACAATATGCCTAGTTACTCAAAAGCTCTGATGGAGAAGCACAAGGAGATTAATGTTTTCATACCTGTTACTAACAAAATATCCAGTCTGTAGGCCATAGATCAAGGAACAATTTCAACTTTCGAGTCTCGTTATTTAAGAAACACATTTTCTAAGGCTATGGCTGCCATAGGTGGTGATTCCTCTGATGGATCTGGGCAAAGTAAATTGAAAACTTTCTGAAAAGGAGTCACCATTCTAGATGCTATCAAGAATGTAACAATTCTTTCAGCTGCCATGGCTGCCATGTAGAGATTAAGATTAGCAAAAGAGGCTTCTGGCTGGGCACAGTGGTTCACACCTTAATATTAGCAGTTTGGGTGGCTAAGGTAGGAGGATTGATTGAGCTCAGCCTGGGCCACATAGTGAGAACCTGTCTGTACTAGAAATTGAAACAATTAGCTGGATGTGGTGGTGCATGCCTGTAGTTTCAGCTACTCAGGAGGCTGAGTTGGGAGAATTGTTTAGGCCTGGGAGGTCAAGGCTGCAGTGAGCCATGATTGTGCCATTGCACTCCAGCCTGAGCAAAAGAGTGAGACCCCGTCCCCACCCCCCCAAAAAAATCATGATTCATGAGAGGAAGTCAAAAGAGCTACATTAACTATGGAAGAAGGTGATTCCAATTCTTATGGATGACGTTGAGGGGTTCAGGGCTTCAGTGGAAAAGTCACTACAGATGTGGTAGAAACAGCAAGAGCCTGAAGATGTGACTGAATTGCTGCAATCTCATCATGAAACTTGAACAGACGAGGAGTTTTTCCTACTCCTCCTTCTCCTTCTGCTCCTCTTCTCTCTCCTCCTCCTTCTCCTTCTTCGTCTTCTCATGAGCCACTGCACATGGCCTGGAGTTGCTTCTTATGAATGTGCAAAGACAGTGGTTTCTTGCAGTGGCATCTACTCTTGGTAAAGATGCTGTGCACATTGTTGAAATCACAACAAAGAATTTAGAACACAATGGAAATTTAGTTGATAAAGCAACAGCCAGGCTTGAGTGACTCCAATTTTGAAGGAAGTTCTACTGTGGGTAAAATCAAACAGCATCACATGGTACAGAAAAATCTTCCATAAAAGGACTAATCAATATGACAAACTTCACATTGTCTTACTTAAAAAAATTGCCACAGCCACCACAACCATCAGGACCCACCACCCTGATCGATCAGAAGCCATCAGCACCAAGGCAGGATCCCTCACCTGCAAAAAGATTATGACTTGCTGAAGGCTCAGATGACTGTTAGCATTTTTAGCAATAAATGATTATTAGTAGTATTATTATTTTGAGATGGAGTCTCACTCTGTCGCAGAGGCTGGAGTGCAGTGGTGCGATCTTGGCTCACTGCAACCTCTGCCTCCCGGGTTCCAGCAATTCTTCTGTCTCAGCTTCATGAGTTGCTGCGATTACAGGCGTGTGCCACTATGCCCGGCTAATTTTTGTATTTTCAGTAGAAACGGGGTTTCATCATGTTGGCCAGGCTGGTCTCAAACTCCTGACCTCATGCAATCTACCCTCCTTGGCCCCCCAAAGTGCTGGGATTACAGGTGAGCCACCGTGCCCAGCCAACAATAAATTATTTTTAAATTAATGTATGTACATTGCTTTTAAAGACATAATGCTATTCTACACTTAATAGACTACAGTATAGTATAAACAAAAGTTTTATATGTAGTGGGAAATAATTTTTTCTTCTTTTGAGACAGGGTCTCACTCTGTCACCCAGGCTGTAATGTGGTGGCATGATCTAGGCTTACTGCAACCTCTGCCTCCTGGGTTCAAGTGATTCTCCCACCTCAGCCTCCCCAAAGAGCTGGGATTGTGCAGGTGCATGCCACCATGCCCAGCTATGTTTGTTTGTTTGTTTGTTTTGGAAACGGAGTCTTGCTGTGTAGCCCAGGCTGGAGTGCAATGGCGCGATCTCAGCTCACTGCAACCTCTGCCTCCCGGGTTCAAGCGATTCTCCTGCCTCAGCCTCCTGAGTAGCTGGGACTACAGGTGCCCACCACCACGCCCGGCTAATTTTTCGTATTTTTAGTAGAGACGGGGTTTCGCCATGTTAGTCAGGATGGTTTTGATCTCCTGACTTTGTGATCCACCCGCCTCGGCCTCCTAAAGTGCTGGGATTACAGGTGTCAGCCACCGCACCTGGCTAATTTTTGTATTTTTAATATAGACAGGGTTTCACCATGTTGGCCAGCCTGGTCTTGAACTCCTGACCTCAGGTGATCCATCTGCCTTGGCCTCCCAAAGTGCTAGGATTACAGGTGTGAGTTATGTGACTTGTTTTATTGCAGTATTCGCTTTACTGTAGTGATCTGTAATTGAACACAAAATATCTCTGAGGTATGCTTTCATACAATTCAGTGATATGTATATATTCATAGAATTGGAATCATTGCTATCTAATTTTAGAATATTTTCATCACCCCAAAAAGATACTTTGTATCCATTAGCAGTCACCCCTCATTCCTCCTCCTTCCTCTCAACACCTGGCAACTACTAAACTACTTTCTGTTTCTGTGGGTTTGCCTATTCTGGACATTTCACGTAAATAGAAGAATACAATAGTGGTGTTTTGCATCTGGCTTCTTTCACTTAATCTAATGTTTTCAAGGTTTATTTATGGTATAGCATATGTCAACACATTTATTCATTCCTCTTTATTAAAAAATGTTAATTGTGGTAAATACACATAACAGAAAATTTACCATCTTACCCATTTTTTTTTTTTGAGACGGAGTCTCGCTCTGTTGCCCAGGCTGGAGTGCAGTGGCCAGATCTCAGCTCACTGCAAGCTCCGCCTCCCGGGTTTACACCATTCTCCTGCCTCAGCCTCCCGAGTAGCTGGGACTACAGGCGCCCGCTACCTCGCCCGGCTAGTTTTTTGTATTTTTAGTAGAGACGGGGTTTCACTGTGTTAGCCAGGATGGTCTCGATCTCCTGAGCTCGTGATCCGCCCGTCTCGGCCTCCCAAAGTGCTGGGATTACAGGCTTGAGCCACCGCGCCCGGCTTTCCTTCCTTTTTAAGGGTAATACTCCATTACATGTATATACCACAGTTTATCTATTCATCCATCAATTGACATTCAGATTGCTTCCACCTTTTGGCTACTGGGAATAACGCTGCTATGAACAAAGGTGTACAAATATCTGTTTAAGCCCCTCCTTTCAATTATTGTCTTATTTTATTTTATTTTTTGAGACAGGGTCTCACTCTGTCACCCAGGCTGGAGTGCAGTGGCATGATCTTGGCTCACTGCAACCTCCACTTCCCGGGTTCAAGTTATCCTCCCACCTCAGCCCCCAGAGTAACTGGGACCACAGACATGCACCACTACACTTGGCTAACTTTTTTTTGTATTTTTGGTACAGAGGGGTTTTGCCATGTTGGCCAGGCTGCTGACCTGACCTCAAGTGATCTGCCTGCCTCGGCCTCCCAAAGTGCTGGGATTACAGGCGTGAGCCACCACATCCGGCTCCTCCTTGCAATTCTTTTGGGTGTATACTCAGAAGTGGAATTGCTGGGTCATATGGTAGTTCTATTTTTAACTTTGTGGGGAACTTCCATACTGTTTTCTATAGCAGCTGCACCATTTTGCATTCGCATCAACACAAAGGCTCCGATTTCTTCCAGATGTCTGAACACTTGTTCTTCTCTTCTCGTCTCGTCTCTTTCTTTTCTTTTGGATAATAGCCATCCTAATGAGTGTAGATGGCATTCATTCATTCTCTTTTTTTTTTGCGACAGGGTCTCACTCTGTCAGCCAGGCTGGAGTGCAGTGGTGCCATCACAGATCACTGCAGCCTCAGCCTCCTGGGCTTAAGCAATCCTCCCACCTCAGCCCCTCGAGTAGCTGGGACTACAGGTGCCTGCCACCACGCCTGGCTAATTTTTGTATTTTTTGTAGAGATGGAGTTTCACCATGTTCCCCAGGCTGACCTTGAACTCCTGAGCTCAAGTGATCACCCATCTCAGCCTCCCAAAGTACTGGGATTACAGGCATGAGCCACTGCGTCTGGCCTGGCATTCCTTCATTCTTAATTGACATCTGACACACTGTGCTAGGTGGACAAGAGGGTGGGCTATCAGTAAAAGAAACGTGTGAACAAGGTATTAGATATAGTCCTTGCCTCAATCTTATAATCCATTTAAATCATAATTTGAACTTCAACATGTATTAAGCAATTATCTTGTGCCAGGCACTGTGCTGAGTGCTTACTTAACCTGTTTTCTCTCATTCAGTTTTTTCAACAGCCCTTTGAGTTAGATAGATTGTCGCACCATCTTCCAGGGGAGGAAAGTGCAACACATCAGTGATTTGCCAAATGTCTTCAGGCCAGAGTTGAAAGCCCGGCTGTGTATCTTTCACTCTGAAGCCTGTGTTCTTACTTTCAACAGAGGATGATATTAGCCCGATCTTGTTAATCTGACTTGCAGGGTTGGAGTAGCTGGCCTTGGTCTTCATAGATCAGGACAGGGCTTGCCAAGGCCCACATTTGAAATGGTAGTCTTCTGCTGTAATACACTTTTACCCCACTAATGGAGCTAGAATAAAATTCGTAAGTAGAAGGGGTGAAGAATTCTCACCTGAAGCCGTCCATCCTCTCCATTGCTATTTTTACGGAGGAGGGAACAAGGCCCCCAAGCCTCCAGCTTGTGTCTTATCCAATGTCGTATAGATAGTTACGAGAGGTGGGAGATCAGGAGCAGAACGCTGGCCTATGGACAAGTCTGGTTGCTGTTTATCCTAAGATTGCATTGTTGTTTAACTCTTATACCGATTATATATTGTAAAATAGAAATCAAAATGGAGGCTGGGGCTGACCTTTGCCTCTGAGCCAGTGGCCTACAGCCAGCTCAGCAAAACTCATTAAGCCCCATTTCCTGAAATACTCACTAAAATTATAATGAACTCTTGAAATTTATTTCGTCCTTCGGCATGAATCAACACATTGTAGCCAATCAGCTACAGCCTAAGTAAGCTGCTTGCCCAAAAAGGAAAAGATACTTTAAAATAACCAATGAAAATTAAGCTCTATGAACTTCCTCTTTTGCTCTTTATAAGCCTTACTCTAACCTTTACAAGAAGGCCATTCTTTTTTTTTTTTTTTTTTTTAACAAGAAGGCCATTCTTATCTCTTGGTTGTGAAGTGCCTATGTGTGAACAGTTTGTTTCTTCCTCAATAAAAAGTTTATATCAGCCAAGTGCAGTGGCTCATACCTGAATTCCTAGCATTTTGGGAGGCTGAGGCAGGATTGCTTAAGGCCAGGAGTTTGAGTCCAGTCTGGGGAACACAGGGAGACCTGTCTTTAAAAAAATTGAAAAAACAGGCTGGGTGTGGTGGCTCACACCTATAATCCCAGCACTTTGGTAGGCTGAGGCAGGTGGATTGCTTGAGGCCAGGAGTTCAAGACCAGCCTGACCAACATGGTAAAACCCCGTCTCTACAACAAATACAAAAATTAGCTGGGTGTGGTGGCACATGCCTGTAGTCCCAGGTACTTGAGAGGCTGAGGTGGGAGAATTGCTTGAACTGAGGAGGCGGAGGCTACAGGGAGCCAAGATTGTGCTGCCGCACTCCAGCCTGGGCAACAGAGCAAGACCCTATTTCAAAACACACACACACACACACACACATACACACACACATACACACACCACAAAGAACAAAGAACAAAAACCAAAAAAACAAAATCACCCAACAAAAAATGTTTATGTTAAACTGAATGAAACCAGAATATGCTACTTCAAAATGTATCTTTTTGACATAAAAATTATTTTAGGCACATGTACCCTAGAACTTAAAGTATAATAATAATTTAAAAAAAAATTATTTTAGATATAAAGACAATTAGGAGACAGCAAAAGGAGGAAAACTCTCTCTATCCTTCCTGTTCTCTGTCTAAAGACAGGAGATAAATTCTCCTTTACTGGAGACAGTTCTAAACTCTTAACAGACCAACGATAGCATAGAGGAGTCTGCAGATAAACCTCACTCCGTTAATTTCCTCCCATCTACTTACCTTTCCACAGTTTTCTGCTGTTGCAAGCCTAGAACTGCTTTCTTTTTTCTATCATTTCCGCACAATTTTATTGTTCTTTGTTAAAGATGCTATATAAGCCAGAGTTCTAAGCCACAGCTTTGAGATATGTTTCCTTGAGGTTTCTTCTGTTTGATGTGTGCCATGGACATTCATAAACTTGTTTATTTTTCTCCTGTTAATCTGTCTTCTGTTACAGGTGTCCCAGCTAAGAATTATGTGGGGTTGAGGGAAAAATTGTTTTTTCTCCCTGGAAAAGTAAAGCTCCCTGAATCTTCCTGTGACTATGTATATATAATAGAAAAGAAATACAGTTTACACACACACATATACACACACACTATTCTCACTGTGAGTATATAAATTGCTGAATTTTCTTTCAATTATATATACAGAAAAGAAATATATGTGTATATATATACTACTTGTGAATATATGAACTTTCATTTGAATATGTGTGTGTGTGTATATATATATATATATATATATTTTTTTTTTTTTTTTCCTTTTTCTCCCTGTGAGCCATTTTCTTCCTTGTTTGGTCAGCAACCACAGAGGCACCCAGAGATAAATCATGCTGGGAATCCCATTTCCCTTCATCAAGATTAGCCTAGGGCAGGTAGTGTGACCCAACTCCAGATGATAAGATAAAAAGGGAAGTCTGTTGTGCACCTGGAAAATATATATATATTTTTTTCCTGAAGAAAAAAAGTAGAGCCTATCAGGCAAAAGCTTTTTTCCTTATGCCTCTACTTTCCTTTTAGGCATTAGTGTGAAGACAGAGAGCTTGGCATGGTAGCAGCCATGATGTGTAGGCCTAAGGACTTGCTGCAGAGAGGCTGTCAGAGAGGGTCTGTGTCCTTGATGATTTCACTGAGCCCCTGATTCAGTCCTGGAGCTGCCAGCTTCCAGAAAAAAACAAAACAAAACAAAACAAAACAAACCACGTTATTTTATTTTTTAGAACAGTTTTAGATTCACAGCAAAATTGGGAGGACGATACAGAGGTTTCCCATATACCTCCTGCTTCCAAACGTGTCGGGAAGTCAGAGCCCACCTCCTATCCTCCTTAAGCTCTAATGTGGACTCTTCTGCTAGATCTAGAATCCAAATTGACACAAGGCAGATTAACTAGAGAAGAACATACACATTTTATTAGTTTTACTTGTCCGTGGGGATCTTCACGAGAGAGTAAAGTCCAAAGAAGTCGCCAAAGAAAGATGCTTTTATACTTTTATTGTAAGTGGCACAAGGGCAGATATAACCAGGCCTGTGGGCATTTGTGTCTTTCTACAAGGTCAGGTTTTCATCGACACTGTCTCAATCATAGGAGCCGCGAGTCCATGGAGACCCCAATGAGGCAATTCTCCTAGTACTTTCGTTCACTCAGTAGTTAGAGCTGCATGCACACCGGCTCAAGCCATTCCACCCATCAGTCAATATTGCAAACCATACATAATGGTACACTTAATCAATATATAAATGTTACAGATAAACATTCCACAACAAAGTAACATTTTACATCAAGAGAAAAGGGATAAGGAAAGGGTAAACAAACCAGCCCAGGGAGAGTGATATAGACAAAAAGAATATCCTGGTCTGGCCTGAGAGGTCCGTAGGTCTTGCAAGGGGGAGACTTTGAAGTGGGCAGAGCCTTTGCCTGGCAGATGCTAGGTGCTTATCACAAGTGACAGCAAGATCATGTCTTTCTTTTCTTTTCTTTTCTTTTTTGAGATGGAGTTTTGCTCTTGTTGCCCAGGCTGGAGTGCAATGGCGCGATCTTGGCTCACCGCAATCTCCGCCTCCCCGGTTCAAGTGATTCTCCTGCCTCAGCCTCCTGAATAGCTGGGATTATAGGCATGCTCCACCATGCCCGGTTAATTTTGTATTTTCAGTAGAGACGGGGTTTCTCCATGTTGGTCAGGCTGGTCTCGAACTCCCAACCTCAGGTGATCCACCTGCCTCAGCATCCCAAAGTGCTGGGATTACAGGCGTGAGCCACTGCACCGTGTCTTTTTTTTTTTTTTTTGAGACAGAGTCTCACTCTGTCGCCCAGGCTGGAGTGCAGTGGCACGTTCTTGGTTCATTATAACCGCCTCCTGAGTTCAAGCAATTTTCCTGCCTCAGGCCCCTGAGTATCTCATGTAGCTGGGATTACAGGTGCCCGCCACCACACCCAGCTAATTTTTGTATCTTTAGTAGAGATGGGGTTTCACCATGTTGGCCAGGCTGGTCTTGAACTCCTGACCTCAAGTGATCCACCCATTTCAGCCTCCCAAAGTGCTAGGATTACAGGCATAAGCCACTGTGCCTGGCCAAGAAGATGTCTGTTAAGATGGTCATTTCAAGCTGCTGAAATTCTGCTCTTTTCCTGGACACAGAGTCCTCCAGTAAGGACTGATAGTAGAAGACTGTGCTTGGTTATGTCCAAATTTGGATGGATTCAATCTTTATCAATCAGACAAAACATCTAGTCCCTGTTGGCAAAGTACCTTATGAAATGTAAGATGGAGTCTTTTTCTAAGATGGAGTTACTTATGTCAAGGGTGCCCTACACAACTTTTAAGACACAGAACAATAAGTTTGAGAAGAAATAACAGGACAAAGAAAACCAGAAAATCTGGCTAGGGGCAGTAAATTTTCTAGGGGAGTCACTAGGAGATATATTGGGAAGGTGCAAAACTAGTGAAAGATAAGAATTACTTCATTTAGTGCGCGCGTGCATGCACGCGCACACATACACACACACACACACTTAGGGTCTCACTCTGTCATCCAGGCTGGAGTGCAGTGGTGCCATCGTAGCTCACTGCATCCTCAGTTCTGGTCTCAAGGGAACCTCCTGCCTGGGCCTCCCAAAATGCTGGGATTACAGGCATGGGCCACTCTTCTCAGTCCCTGTCAAGTCTATTTATTCAGGTCCATTGCAGCCCTCTGTGCCCAGTGTCTGGTGACAAGGCCTATGTTCTTGCCCTGGTGTGGCGAGGGTACCCCTCCCTGAGGAGTCTTTATGGCTTGCTGTATGCAGGAAGAGAAATGTCAGCTAGGCTTTTCTGAAACTACAATTCCTCCAATGTTTTCAACATGATGTAATCAATATACCAATCCAGCATGTTTTTGGATGGCATGTCCTTCACTCCTTCACATGTGTAGCCGCCAGTCATCAACATCCCCTATCAGAGTGGAACATTTGTTATAATTGACGAACCTACCTCGACACACCATAATCACCCAAAGTCCTCAGTTGAATTGACATTAGGGCTCACATTAGGTGGTGTGCAGTTTATGGGTTTGGACAAACGTGTAATGTCATGTATCCACCATTACAGTGTCATACAGAGTAGCTTCACTGGCTTAAAAATCCCCTGTGCTCTGCCTAGTCATCCCTCTCTTCCCTGTAACCCCTGGCAACCACTAATATTCACTGTCTCCATAGTTTCTCCTTTTCTAGAATGTCCAGACTTCTTTTTGTTGCAGATGAATAAAGGTCTACAATGCTTAAGCCACTGTTGTTCAGGCATTCTACTACTCGCAGCTAAACACTTCCTAACTGAATTATTTCCCAACCGGATTTTAAGTTCTTTGAGGCAGAGACACTGTATTTAATTTATTTGTATTTCTCATAATACTATGGAAGATTTTCTTACATAGGGTAGGCACAAGTTTAATAAGTAAATGGATAAAAGGATAAATAATAGCAATCCAGTTTGGGCATCCTGTAGTCAGACTCCATATTACAATAGCCTAATGAAATCAACAAATCTTAAGAGCTGGAATGGACTATACTGTTCTGGGTCACTGAGCCCAACCCTCTCATTTTACAAATAAGGAAATACATACACAGTGCTTAATTGATATTTGTTAGTGACAAATACAGTGCTAGGTCACCCTGCTCCCAGGCTAGTAATCTTTCCATTACATTGTGCTTACTTATCTTGGCTCTTGGTTCCAACCCAGGCTTCTCCATCCCAGAATAGCTCCAGGCTCCCCACAATAGTGCTCCAATATTTGTGGCCTAGGCCTACTTGAGGATCTAGCCAACCGTTCTGACTTTGAACTACCAGCAACAGCCAGCAAGTACAAGGGGCTTGTGTAAGCATTACGGAAATGCTTGGGAAGGAAATGTGGGGTTCTAGCAGGAGTTATAGTTTTAGGGCAGACTTAAACAAGATGGGAGCAGACAGGTAGGTGGAAGGCAGACCTGCCTTCCCATTTACCAAGTTCCGATCATCTCAGAGAGGCTCCCTATGGGCAGTTGCCTATCTTTCAGCCCTGATTCAGATCCTATTGTACTTGGTAGGTTGTAGGATTACTCTGATGGTCAATTGTATGTGTCAGCTGGGTGAAATGCCAGTCTAGATGTTGCTGTGAAGGTATTTTGGATGTGATTAACATTTAAATCAGTAGACTTTGAGTAAAGCAGATTACCCTCCGTAGTGTGAGTGGGCCTCATCCAATCAGTTGACAGCCTTAAGAAAAAAGACTGAGATCCCTCAAGGAACAGAGAATTTTGCCTGCAAGCAGCCTTGGACTTGAGCTGTGGCATGGACTCTTCCCTGGGTCCCCAGTCTGCTGGTCTGCCCTGCAAATGTTGGACTTGCCAGCACCCATAATCTCTCTCTCCACACGTGCTGACACACACACACACACACACACACACACAGACACACACACTATATCCTGTTGGTTCTCTGTTTTTTGGAGAATCCTAACTAACAAAGCTACCCTGAAGTCTAAAGATGTATGGCCATTGTACTCCTTATCAGTTGTTAGGGTAGCTATTTACAACTGGTGGGGATGGCTTAGCCCTCAGACTGTGTCTCACTGGGGACCAACAGGAAGCATGGAAAGAAATACAGTGCACCTTGACAGCCCTGTTTAAACAGCACCTGGAATCGTCAACAGCCTGCCCTTAAAGAACCTTTTTTAAAGTGGAGTTTTCTTTCCCCATTGTAGCTTTCTGTCTGTTCTATTCATCCTTCTGCTGTGGTTTGCTTTTCTCAATCTTATGGGGAACCTGCAAAACAGCTGCCTCCCCGACGTCCCAGACTTCTTCACAGGGAGATAGTCAAGGAAATGATGACATGCCTTGGGAATTAATGGTCCATCTCCGTCCATTCCCAGAGCTAATCACTGAGCCAGCTATACAGGAGGCATCAGGGGAGGTGCTTTAAGGATGCTCAGAGACCTGGCTTGAAGCAATGAAAAATGGGTGTTACTGAGAGGAGAGAACTGCAGAGCAGTAACTGCAGGCAGAACTAGCATGGGTGGGGATGGGGGCTAGAGGAAGGGGAGAAGGTGGGGATGGCAGGCCTGAGCCTCCTTATAAATAGCAACTTGATTACCTTGACAGCCATAAAACAGGACACAGAGGCCGCAGAGAGGGGTGGTCCTGACAGGCGGTTTCTCTCCATGCAATGTACAATGTGCACCATGTTGCACTTCCTCTTTGGTGTCAGAGGTAGTTAAAGGCCTATTATCTATGTGACTACCATGGACACCGGATGCATAAGAAATGACACTAATCACTTCCCCACCTTATTGTGAGCATCCATGGAGAGGATGTTGCATTGAAGCACTTGAAGCTGCACCAGCGTCCATTTTACTATTATCTTTGGTTCCTATAAAAAACTAACTCCTTTTTTTTTCTCTATAAATTACCCAGCCTTAGGTTTTCTGTTACAGCAACACTAAATAGACTAAGTATCAAAGTCTAAACAGGAATTTTTTTCTTATTATGATTAAAAAACATATAACTTCTCTTGATAAGGCTGTCCCAGAGAAAAAACAAAACAGTCTGAAAACAGGAGAAAAAATGAATCCAGGGTTATTTGATAATTACATTTTAAGCTCATGCTCTCTACAAGGGAAGAGGGGCCAATTCATATTACTATATACAATAAATGTATATGTATATTGCATATTTACTATAGACAATAAAATTATATATAGTGTTTATATAATTTCATATATATAAATATAAATAATTTCATTTATACAGCACACATATATCTGAACTTTTTAGGTCTATGTAAAGTTCAACACTTTAAAAAAATTGTCATCTATCTAATGATCTCCATTGAGATTCCCTGAATTGTAGATTTAAAAAGATGTAGCTGTTGGCATCATTTTCAGGTAAGAAGGGTAGGATGAGGGAGCATCTGCAGGTGAGTTGTTGTGGATGGAGAGACATATGGTGTTTTGGAAGTCTCTGTGAGGGGCATAGCGAGTCCCCTGTGTCTCCCCTTCTCCACTAATTTAGGGCTTCCATATAATATATAAAAATCCATTTGTAATCTATTTTTGGTTATTATTCTAGGGTGACTGGAATGATGAGTTACTGTTCTGTGACATGTCATTTTGAAGAATACTAGGAGATATTGGGAAGGTGCAAAACTAGTGAAAGATAAGAATTACTTCATTTAGTGCATGCGTGCATGCACGCGCGCACACACACACACACTTAGGGTCTCACTCTGTCATCCAGGCTGGAGTGCAGTGGTGCCATCGTAGCTCACTGCATCCTCAGTTCTGGGCTCAAGGGAACCTCCTGCCTAGGCCTCCCAAAATGCTGGGATTACAGGCATGGGCCACTCTTCTCAGTCCCTGTCAAGTCTATTTATTCAGGTCCATTGCAGCCCTCAGTGCCCGGCGTCTGGTGATAAGGCCTATGTTCTTGCCCTGGTGTGGCGAGGGTACCCCTCCCTGAGGAGTCTTTATGGCTTGCTGTATGCAGGAAGAGAAATGTCAGCTAGGCTTTTCTGAAACTACAATTCCTCCAATGTTTTCAACATGATGTAATCAATATACCAATCCAGCATGTTTTGGGATGGCATGTCCTTCACTCTTTCACATGTGTAGCCACCAGTCATCAACATCCCCTACCAGACATGTCATTTTGAAGAATACTATTGCCTTTCTTCTCATTCAGAGTTAACAGGAATTCTACGCTGGGAAAGTTACTTTGATGAACTCCGCTGAAGCACTGATAACTCCCCAGAGCTGTGGTTCTCAGTCAGGGACTACTTTTGTTCCCAGGGAACATTTGGCAATATATTGGGACATTTTTTTGGTTGTCACAGTTGGGGCAGAGGTATCACTGACATACAGTGGGTTGAGGCCAAGAGTGCTGCCAAACATTCTACAATGCAGAGCAAAGTCCCCACTGCCAAAGACTTATCTGACCCCAAATGTAATGTTGTCAGGGTTGACGAACTCTGCCCAAGAGCCAATCATCAGTCTTTCAAACTGGCCCCTCTTCCCAACCCTTGTAGGGAACATGAGCTTAAAGGGTAATTATCAGACATTCTTGGACTCATTTTTTCTCCTGCATTTTCAGATTGTTTTCTTTTTTTCCCTGGGACAGTCTCATCCAGAGAAGTTATATGTTTTCTAGTCATAAGAAGAAAAACATTCCTGTTTAGACTTTAATGGTTAGTCTATTTAGTGTTGCCATAACAGAATACTTAAGGCTGGGTAATTTGTAGAGAAAAAAAGGTTTATTTGGTTCATGATTCTGATGGCTGGAAAGTCCAGGATTGGACATCTGCATCTGGTAAGGGCCTCAGGCTGCCTCCACTCATGATGGAAGGTGAAAGGGAGCTGGTGTTTGCAGAGATCACATGGCAAGAGGAAGCAATGGAGAGAAGGTGATATGGTTTGGATGTGTATTCCTGCCCAAATCTCATATTGAAACATAATCCCCAGCGTTGGAGGTGGGGCCTGGTGGGAGGTGATTGGATTATGGGATGGCTTTCTCATGAATGATTTAGCACCATCCCCCTAGGTACTGTCTTTGTGATAGTGAGTGAACTCTCATGAGATCTGGGCATTTAAAAGTATGTAGCACCTTCCCTACTCTCTCTCTCCTGCTCTGCCTTTCACCTTCTGCCATGACTGTAAGTTTCCTGAAGCCTACACAGAAGCCAAGCAGATCCCAGCGCCATGCTTCCTGTATAGCCTGCAGAACCATGAACCAATTAAACCTCTTTTCTTTACAAATTACCCAGTCTCAGGTATCTTTCTATAGCTATGTGAGAACGGACTAATACAGGGTGGGAGGTGCCAGGTTCTTTTTAACAACTGACTGTCTCCCAGGAAGTAATAGAGCTAGAGTGTAACTCACTCACCTTTGAGGGAGGGTATTAATCTGTTCATGATGGATTCACCCCCATGATCCAAATTAATCCCACTAGGCCCAACATCACCATATTGGGGATCAAAATCAACGTTAGTTTTGGGGGGCAGAAATAAGCCATATCTAAACCATAGCAGATACTCTTAATCCTTATTTCTTTTTCACCTTTTACTTTGTTTTACAACCAAACTAACAAAAGAGCCATGCACAGGCAGTCCATAGAATCCAGGTCACAGAGGGGTATGAATAGCAAGGCCTCCTGGGTGCCTCCTGTGTCCTCACGGAGATCTTCTTGAGGTTCCTGCAGGCCTGCTGCAGGGAGGAATCCCCTGGGGTGGCACCTCCTTTTTAAGGCACTTGAACTTTGATGACTTGACAGTTAACCTATAGAAGCCAGGCACAGTGGTTCACCCCTGTAATCCCAGCACTTTGAGAGGCCAAGGTGGGCAGATCACCTGAGTTCAGGAGTTTGAGACCAACCTGGCCAACACGCCGAAACCCTGTCTCTCTTAAAAATACAAAAAATTAACTGGGCATGGTGGTGGGCACTTGTAATCCCAGCTACTGGGGAGGCTGAAGCAAGAGAATCACTTGAACCTGGGAGGTGGAGATCGCAGTGAGCTGAGATTGTGCTACTGCACTCCAGCCTGGGCGACAGAGCGAAATTCCATCTCAAAAAACAAAAAACAAACAAACAAACAAAAAGACTGGGCACAGTGGCTCACGCCTGTAATCCCAGCACTTTGGCAGGCTGAGGTGGGTGGATCACGAGGTCAGGAGATTGAGACCATCCTGGCCAACATGGTGAAACCCTGTCTCTACTAAAAATACAAAAATTAGCTGGGCATGGTGGCGCGTGCTACTTGGGAGGCTGAGGCCTGAGAATCGCTTGAACCCAGGAGGTAGAGATTGTAGTGAGCCGAGATCGCGCCACTCCACTCTAGCCTGGCGACAGAAGGAGATTCCATCTCAAAAAAGAAAGAAAGAAAGAAAGAAAGAAAGAAAGAAA
>NW_012116722.1:1681314-1699360 GCF_000951035.1 Colobus angolensis palliatus
AGAAAGAAAGAAAGAAAGAAAGAAAGAAAGAAAGAAAGAAAGAAAGAAAGAAAGAAAGAAAGAAAGAGAAAAAGAAAGAAAGAAAGAAAAGAAAGATAGTTAAGCAAAAGCAAATAGTAGGAGACATTCAGCTTTTGTCTGAGTGCTCCCCTGGGTGAAGGGATACCTTGCTTCATCAAAATTGTCTAGACTCAGAAATTGAAATGTCTTCAAGGGCTCATAATAGGAGGTAGATTGGTAAATTATACAGCTTAAAATGTCTTCCTTCATATTATTCAGGGTTTGGTATACTCCTCAAGACCTCAAGACCTTGCTTATCTATAAGCTCTCCAGAGATGGGGACCGGGGTGAGAGAAAGTGAGGTGTCTAGTGTGCAAAATTTAAGAAGTAAGGAGGCACTTAGGGTGATGCAAGTCCAGGGTTAGTGTGGGCACCAGGCATCTCTGTTGCTTCATCTGAGCCCTGATTTTGAGGCTCTCCAAACTTTAGGAAGAGCCAGAGCTGCCTTCTATCACTGGAAAGGACACAAGAGGGTATAAAAGGCTTAGAAGACATGCTCAGGGCTATGAATAATTTTTTTTTTTTTTGAGACCAAGTCTCACTCTGTTGCTCAGGCTGGAGTGCAGTGGCGTGTTCTTGGCTCACTGCAAACTCTGCCTCCCAGGTTCAAGCGATTCTCAAGCCTCAGCCTCCTGAGTAGCTGGGATTACAGGCATGTGCCACCACACCAGGCTTATTATTATTATTTTTTTTTGTATTTTTAGTAGAAATGGGGTTTCACATTGTTGGCCAGGCTGGTTTCGAACTCCTGCCCTCAGGTGATCCGCCTGCTTCAGCTTCCCAAAGTGCTGGGATTACAGGCATGAGCCACCGCACCCGGCCGCCATGAGTAATCTTGAACCATCTTTTGTCTAAACCCTTACTGGGTCTCTTGGTCTCAAAGTTTCCCCCCAGCTCTGACGCAGCCTGTTTGTAGTCTAGAGTTATTTTACCTGTTCCCCATGATGTCTGTGTTGTCTTTCCATTTCCAGATTGTTTATACTCTTCTTTCGGGCTCTCCAAGTAATATTTCTCTTTTGACCTGAATCCTATGTTTCTCAGTTTGTTTGCTCCTTTTTCAAGGCAATTGCCAATGTGATCATCCTTTTTTATTTCCTTGCACTTAATAATTTCTAACTTACTATTTATGGTACGTTGAATAATATGTCAATCAAAGGTATCCATGTCCTAATCCCTGGAACCTCTTGATTTTACCTTATAAAGCAAAAGTATTTTTTTTTTTTTTTTGCAGATAGGATTAGGCTAAGAATCTTGAGATGGAGAGATTATTTTAAATTATCTGGATGAGCCCTAAGTGTAATCACAAGTGTCCTTATAAAAAGGAGGAAGAGGGAGATTTCATTATGAAAGTAGGAGATGGGACACCGAAGCAAGAGCCTGGAATGATTCAAGAAAGGGGCCATGAACCAAAGAATGCAGGCAGCCTTCAGAAGTTAAAAAAGGGCAAGGCAATTAATTCTCTTCTAGAGCTTCTAGAAGAAACCAGCCCTGCCAACACCTTGACTTTAGCCCAGTGAAACCGATTTTCCACTTCTGACCTCTGGAAATGTAAAACCCTAAATTATTGTTATTTAAAGCTACAGAGTTTGTGGTACTAGGCTACACCAACAATAGGAAACAAATACAGTATCTTTATGTCACAATAAGTAGTGCAAATGCATTTCTACACTATATACTCCATGAAGGAGTCAGCATCACCTGGGGTTAGCAGTACTGGCTCTGGAGCAGTCAAACCTGGGTGTAAATCCTGGCTGATCCCTGTAGTAGACATTTGCCCATCTTTGTCTATCCAGGCTTTTGAACTTTCTTCCTGCATGAGGCAGAATGTGTTAGTTGCCTTTCTACTGTTCACTCTTCATTTTCCATTACTAACAGCATCCTAATTTGTACAGAGTGATAAATTTCACCATCTTAGAAATAATCAAATTTTAGTCCGGGCACAGTGGCTCATGCCTGTAATCCCAGCACTTTGGGAGGCCAAAGTGGGAGGATCGCTTGAGCCCAGGAGTTCAAGACCAGCCTGGGCAACATAGTGAGACCCCCATCTCAAAAAAAAATCCTGTTTTAAAAAAAAAAAAAATTTTTACAATCTCCCTTGAAATCACAAGCAGCCACCGAAATAGTTCTTGCCAAGTGGTCATTTCTGGGAGAGACTTCAGAGGGGGCCTAAAAAGGTGTTAGTTTGACTGGCATGTGCCTTTGTCCTTTGACTTATCCTTCCTTCACAGAATGCCACATGCTAAGGATGGTGGCGCGGAAAGGAAGATATATCTCGGGTCGCTAATGGAATTGTGAGGATGATCTTCTAGCTCTGGATGGTATCCTCAGGCTTCTTGCTTTGTGAAAAGAATAAAGGCCTACTTTGGTTAAGCCACAGTTTTTTGTGTTCTCTGTTATGTTAACCTCATAATTCATTATTTGTTTCACTCCAGTGGAACTTACCAATTTCTATTTTTGATTCTAGTATTCCAGTGCATTGTATATGTATCTGTCAATAGATTCTAAACTCCCTGAAGGAGACAAATTACCAGTGGATAAGAACACAGCCTCTGGAGTCCAATAGACCTGGTGTATTCATTAGGGTAAGTGGTGCTAGGTGCTATAACAGATAAAACTCAAATTCTTTGTGACTTCACACAATAGAACCTTATTTCTTCACTCATATGAAGTTGTTTTTAATACACATTGCCATTTATGGACATAGGCTCTTACCTTCTCATGATTCTTTGCTGCTTAATCTGGCTAGAGTGGTTTCCTGATGTACACATTTTTGAACTCAGAGAGACAGAGCTACTCACTAGATTGAGCTATAAGAAACTGATGACATATGAACATAAGTACTGTCTAAAGATGGCAGTTTCACATGATTATACCTAACTTCACGTGTAATTTTGAGCAAGGGACTCTTTAAATCCATTTCTTTAGCTATAAAATGGGGTACCAATACTCATTCCCTCCAAGGAGATTATAAAGATCAAAGAAGAGGATGTATGCAGAGAACTTCACATACAGGCTGACACAGAGTCAGTGACTCAAACAGGTTAGGTGTGATTTACCCAATGACTAGCACAGACTCTCTGGCACATGCTAGCTATTCTTTAATTATAGATATGCATGCATGTATGTATAAATTGAGATAGAATTCACATACCATAGGCTGGGCGCGGTGGCTCATGCCTGTAATCCCAGCACTTTGGGAGGCCGAGGCAGGCGGATCATGAGGTCAAGAGATCCAGACCATCCTGGCCAACATGGTGAAACCCCATCTCTACTAAAAGTCGCTTGAACCCGCTCTCCTATTCTCATCGTTTGAACCTGGGAGGTGGAGGCTGCAGTTAGCCAAGATTGCACCACTGCACTCTAATCTGGCAACACAAGGAGACTCCATTTCAAAAAGAAAAAAAAAAAAGGAATTCACATACCATAAAATTCACCCTTTTAAAGTGTACAATTCAGTGAATTTTAGTATATTCACAGTTATATAGTCATCACTGATTCCAGAACATTTTTAGCACCACAGTTAAAAACCTCATACCTGGCTGGGCGTAGTGGCTCATGCCTTTGGGAGGCCAAGGCAGGCGAATCGCCCGAGGTCAGGAGTTCAGGTCAGGAGTTCAAGACCAGCCTGGCCAACATGCTGAAACCCCATCTCTACTAAAAATACAAAAAATCAGCTGGGTGAGGTGGCGCATACCTGTAGTCCCAGCTACTCGGGAGGTTGAGGCAGGAGAATCACTTGAACCCGGGAGGCGGAGGCTGCAGTGAGCCGGGATCACGCCATTGTACTCCAGCCTGGGCGACAGAACAAGACTCTGTCTTACAATAAACAAAAGGAAACCTCATACCTGATAGCAAGACTCTGTCTCTATTTAACAAAGAAAAAAGGAAAAAAGAAAAAAGAAACCTCATACCCATTAGCAGTCACTTTACCTTTCGAATGAATCATCCCTTTTGTTTCAAAACAGCTGGCACAGTACCTTGTTCTTCAAATTCACTCTGTACTTATTGATTTTATTGGCATCTCCTGTAGAGTTGACAAAACATTTCCTGTTTATTCAACAACAATGGATAGTATGTCATTTGTCATTTAATATGTATGTGTGTGTATGTGCGCGCACACACACACACACACACACATACACATTTATGCCCAGGGAATCAGATTCTCCCACATCAAAATAATAAAATGACAAAAATAATAATAACAATAATACTGCTGATAACAATCCTGGTTGTGCATTTAAAATGACACAAGGAGGTTATTGTAATATGATGCCATGGGGCTTTCCACCTCTGAGAGAATTCACAAGGGAGGTTGGAAAGAAGAGCTCCGGTTTCCATGTTCTCACATGCAATCACCTTTTTTCTCTCCCTGTTGGCAGTCACTGCAGCTCAGGTTGCTGAAAGAGAAGAAACTGAGCCAGTGTCTAAGAGGGTGCCTCGAAAGTTACTCGATTGTACTAATCTTTTGATTTTAGAACTTTTATAAATAGCACTCCTTTGAACACACACAAAGAAGGGCAAGTCAAAGTGAAAATAGCCCAGTTCTTCTTCTTAGCTAAGAATGCCTACTTTCTGCACCTATTAGATGCGTCACTGGGGAACTTTGCTTGATTCTGTTCAGAGTCACAGCTGTAAAAGCAGGTGCATTTTTTGCCATTTTACATTCTCAAAGAAAAGTCATCCTGGAAAACAACCCAATTTAGTATTTACTTTACTCTGCATGGTTGATGGTTTCAAAAGATTCATCTTTATTTTGGGAACGGTTCATTGTTTTTAGCTTTGAAACAGCCAATTTCTCTTTTGCACCTGCTGTGGCTACGAGAGCACTGTGCTGGCTTGGGTCCTTCATCAAAAGTGTGAGCTGCTGTCAAGAAGGAGAAAGAAATACTGTGCTGAAATATATTACCTTTTTTTTTCCTTTCTTTCTTTCTTTTTTTTTTTTTTGAGACAGGGTCTCACTCTGTTGGCCAGGCTGGCCAGTGGAGCAATTATAGCTCACTGCAGCCCTGACCTCCTTGGCTCAAGTGATCCTCCCACCTCAGCCTCCCGAGTAGTTGGGACTACAGGCACATGCCACCATGCCCGGCTAATTTTTGTATTTTTTGTAGGTGGGGGTGGGGTGTTTACTTTGTTGCTCAGGTTGGTCTCAAACTCCTGGGCTCAAGTGATCCACTTTCCTCAGCTCCCAAAGTGCTGTGATTAGAGGCACGAGCCACCATTCCTGGCCGTATTTCCATTATTTTAACTTCTAATGTCTGAAAATGAATAGATACAAGAAGAAACATTTAAATGGGAATGTAACTAGGCCAATGGCAAAACGTTAAAAAAAAAAAAGGCAATTAAAATAAAACTTACTGACCAAAGAAAGAAAGAAAAGTAGAAATTAAAATGTTTCACTATTGGGTTCAACGTACATTATTCAGAAGACAGGTACACTAAAAGCCCAGACTTCACCACTACACAATTCATCCGTGTAGCCAAAAACTACTGAAACCTTAAAACTACAAACTACTGAACTTTTTTTTTTTTTTGTAGACGGAGACTTGCTCTGTCACCCAGGCTGGAGTGTAGTGGTATGATCTTGGCTCACTGCAACCTCTGCCTCTGGGGTTCAAGCAATTCTCCTGCCTCAGCCTCCCGAGTAGCTGGGATTACAGGCGCATGCCACCATGCCTGGCTAATTTTTATATTTTTTTAGTAGAGATGGGGTTTCATCATGTTAGCTAGGCTGGTCTCGAACTCCTGACTTTGTGATCCACCCACCTCGGCCTCCCAAAGTGCTGGGATTATAGGCATGAGCCACTGCGCCAGGCCACAAAAATTTTTAAAAAGGTCTGGGGTGGACCAGCCAACTGGTTACACAGTTGTCTGGGATCCCATGGAATGTTTAACCTGACCTCTGATGGGAACAGGAAATTGAGACCCAGAGGGGTAAAATAACTTGCCCTAGCCCTGTTATGGTCAATATCACTGTAGGTCTCTGGATCCAGCTCTTTAGCAACCTTTCCATGCCTCTATGCAGCTCCCCATGTATCAATTCTCTGAGAGAATGCAGCTTGGGCATCTGTAAGTAACTATTAGCTTGAATTCAGGCAGTTTATTACTTCTTCTTGGCTCATAATGTCTAGGACAGCCTTGAATAGGTTCAGAAATCATGTGGCAACAAAATCCCCGCTTGGTATCATGGTATATGGGTTATGTTTAGTATTTGCAAAGCAAACAACTGGGATCAAATTCCAGCACTGCTACTTAGCCACTGTGTGACACTGGTGGCTTTGTGTCCTAGGACTGTAATAAATTGTCACAAGCTTCGTAGTTTAAATCAATAGAAATTTGGCCAGGCAGGGAAGCTCATGCCTGTAATTCCAGCACTTTGGGAGGCCGAGGTAGGTAGATCACTTGAGGTCAGGAGTTTGAGACCAGCCTGGCCAACATGGTGAAACCCTGTCTCTTCTAAAAATACAAAAATTAGCCAGGTGTGGTGGCAGATGCCTGTAATCCCAGCTACTCAGGGGGCTGAGACAGGAGAATTGCTTGAACCTAGGAGGCAGAGATTGCAGTGAGGCGAGATCATGCCGCTGCACTCCAGCCTGGGTGAAAAGAACAAGACTCTGTCTCAATAAATAAATAAATAAATAAACCCTGTCTCTACTAAAAATACAAAAATTAGCCAGGTGTGGTGGTAGACGCCTGTAATCCCAGCTACTTGGGAGGCTGAGACAGGAGAATTGCTTGAACCTAGGAGGTGGAGATTGCAGTGAGGGGAGATCACGCCACTGCACTCCAGCTTGAGCGACAAGAACAAGACTGTCTCAAAAAATCAATCTATCAATCAACAGAAATTTATTATCTTAAATTTCTGGAGGGCAGAAGTTGAAAATCAAGGCAACGGAAGGGCCATGCTCCTCCTGAGAGCTTTAGGGAAGAGCCCTCCCTTGCCTCTGCCTAGTTTCTGGTGCCTGCCTGCAATCCTTGGTGTTCCTCAGCTTGTAAGATGCATTCAAATTTCTTTCTGCTTTCTGTGGTAAAGACACGAGTCATTGTATTTGAAGCCCATCCTAATTTAGTATGACTTCATCATACCGTGATTACATCTGCAAAGACCCTATTTTCAAATGTAGTCACAATCACAGGTACTGGGGTTAGGATTTGGGTATACTTGTTTTTGGGGGGGTTACAATTCAACCCACTAACTTGAGTAACTCCCTTCACCAATCTGAGTACAGTTTCTTCCTTTCTGTCATGGAATAAAACACTTCTCTCCCGGGCTTAAAGTGAACACACTGAGATGACATGCACAAGTGCCCGGCATATACGAGGTGCTCTGAAGATGCTGCCACCTCCTCCTTGTATAGCTTTGTTCCTAAAGTCAAGTTCAGTGATTGCACATAGTAGATATTCAATAAGTTAGGCAGCTGATTGATTTTCTAAATCAGAAGCGTTAATGCCCAGTGGACTTCTCCAGCTAATAGTTACTTACAGATGCCCAAGCTGCATTCTCTCAGAGAATTGATACATGGGGAGCTGCATAGAGGCATGGAAAGGTTGCTAAAGAGCTGGGTCCAGAGACCTACAGTGATATTGACCATAACAGGGCTAGGGCAAGAAGTCCCAGTGGACTTCTCCGTTAATGACCAGAGGACCCAGAGTTCTGGGTATGCATTCTCTAAGTGTCTCTTCATGAGGCAAGACTCTCCCAGTCCCTCTTGGAGAATCACTTTTGATACACTTTACAAAAGTTCTACGTGCTTTCTCCTTAAACCACCATGGATAGCAGCATCCTTTCTGCACATCTAGGGTTCTGTTTGGATTTAGCAGCAACTCCTTGATAACAAGTTATGAGGACAAAATCTCTGCTTTCTATTTGGAATTGACACAAAGACATTTACACTATTGAATCAAGGCTTCTCATTTGGCTTTATAGGTGAGCTCCTGGTCAGAATACTGAAGAATTAATAAAAATTGCATAAATGACCTAAAGAAATGTGAATTTGTATAGATTGTTTAAAATGGGCAAGTTTTATTAGAAAACTATCCTATTTAACAGCATACCTGGTAAATAAGAAAACAAACAAAAAATGGCCGGGCACAGTGGCTAACGCCTGTGATCCTAGCACTTTGGGAGGCTGAGGGGGGTGGATCACCTGAGGTCAGGAATTCGAGACCAGCCTGGCCAACATGGTGAAACCCCATCTCTACTAAAAATAAAAAAAAAATAAAAAATAAAAAAATTAGCCAGGCGTGGTAGCAGGTGCCTGTAATCCCACGTACTTGGGAGGCTGAGGCAGGAGAATCACTTGAACTGGGAGGCAGAGGTTGCAGTGAGCCAAGATCACACTGCTGCATGCACTCCAGCATGGGCAATGGAGAAAGACTCAGTCTAAAAGAGAGAAACAAAACAAAACAAAACAAAAAACCACCAACCAACCAACCAACCAACCAAACCAAAGCAAACAAAACAAAAAATAGAAGAGAGAGAAAAAAAATATCCTCCAGAAGAGCAGTTTGAATTCGTAGAGGAAATAGCTCATTGGGAAAAAAGGCTCCAGGTCTTTAGAGAAAATAAATTAGTAATTTGATAATATATTTCAGCAGAATCTGATGTGGTAGATTAGATTAGATTAAAACTTCTAATTTATTAGAAGTTTCTTTAAAGGCAAATTTAGAGCAAGGACTAAAACGAGAAAGAACAGAAAACTAAACCAGCAGGGCACAAGAAAGGAGAATTGTTGAGGAATTTGCTTAACAATTATAACAGTTGAAGTTCTTTTAGGAAATAAATTAAAAACTCATTGCAGATAAATTATTTACTGATTTATTTACCTTGCTACTTTCTTCTGTGTGTAAATCCCAGTTTTTCTTGTTGGATGCTATGTACCAGACGGGCTTATTCGGTTATATTTCTGCATGAGTTTCCGTTTTCAGTATTGTCCTGTTCAGTGATACAAAGTCAACTACGTCCTAGGTTCTGCCATGAAAGAATACACTATTTAACTATTGAAGTCCAGGGCTTGACAATCTAGCAGAAGTCACTGAGGAACAAGAATGTCCATACAGGCGTTACTAAAAATTAGACCTTTTAAAAAACCAAGACGCCAGAATCAATACACCTGTCTTGGTTTGTTAATCATAGTTAAAATTTTGAAACTGAAAGCAATAAGCTGATCTTTCAAACAGCAAATACATTAACTGAAGACACAATGATGTGAAAAGATCACTGTGAAGTACCAGTGGTATGAAAAGTTCAGGACGTCATTGAGTAGCATTGCAATCTTGACCCTGCACTGCTGGTTTCTCTGACGGTTCAGTGGTGAACATTCTGCATATCTATGATAAACTGTAGTACTCTGAAGGTATTGCCCAATTAAATAATTTGAGTTTCTCAATGCAGGTATCACTTTCTACTGTGATTTCTGGCTAAGCAGGGCTGTTGGCAGATCAAGTTCTTGTTTCAGTCGAGACCATGATGGTATTTGATTGTCTATTCCGTCACTATGCCTAACCCATTGGCTGATACATCTCATGCTATGCTTCCTGTGAGGGGTGTGGTGGTCAACCAGCCAGTCTAGTGCTGGGCCCCAGCTAAGAGGGGGATACTTGGATTGGATTTTTCAAATTCTTTTTATTGACTATCACAAGCATAGCAACATAGTACGCATGTTAAGTACTGAGCACTCCAGAAAACTTAACACTTAAATAGACTATCTTTGTAACACGTAACACATAACATGTGAAACCAGAACACGTAAATGAACTATTCTCCGTAGTAGTCTTCTTGGGACATTACATGTTTGTTCAAACAGTGATCCCACATTTGCACTCAACATTTTTCTTTTTTGGAATTGTTACCAGGGTCAATTAGTAATCCATAAAATTATATCATTTTTATAAATTTCTTAATTACTCATATTACTGATCATGGAACTTAGAAACTTTTTTGCTCTTCACAAATAGAAATTGACTGCAAAAGCTAAAGATTTCTTGTTGCTGGGAGCCTATAAAAGACTATGCCTCAGCTCTGACAGCCATTTTCAAAGAGGAATTCTAAAAGTTAACTTTGACCAATGTCAGAATCATTACAATGATTTTGCAGCCTCCAAGTAGACGATTTTGCAGACTCCAAGAAGATGATTTTTGAAGGAGAAAACACTCATTTGAATGTAAGTTGCAGCATATTTACTAGAAAGTAATTACACTATTTTATAGACCATTAAATAAGTCAAGTATAGCTAGCAAGAGAAGTTGTGCTATTCACCTACTAAAAATGGTGTATGTATATTTGCTATTAAAAAATGCATTCTTCTGTAAAAGGTGACACTGCATTTCTAATGAAAGTTGGATCTAAGAATAGCTCTAGTACCAGGTTCAGAAAAGTCACCCTAGGGGAGAAATGCTTAGCAGTTTGTAATTAAATAGCTTCCTTAAATATATTGCTGTTACTCATTGCATATGACTTTACACATAATTCAT
The DNA here is from genome assembly GCF_000951035.1 of Colobus angolensis palliatus. Classification (NCBI taxonomy): domain Eukaryota; kingdom Metazoa; phylum Chordata; class Mammalia; order Primates; family Cercopithecidae; genus Colobus; species Colobus angolensis. Next base: position 1,691,848 of record NW_012116722.1, read on the forward strand.
ATAATTCATGTTTATTTATAATTACTTGAGTAATAAGGAGTATTAAACTTTTGGAATTACGTATTCTCAGCTTTTTAAATGTCGTACTATGAAAGTTAATTTTTGACAGTAGATAAAATACAAGGGTCTGTAGCAACTTGTTTGGTGGAAGAAAATTTTAGCGCGTGGGTCATTGCGCTGCTGTGGGGAGCAAGTTCAGTCCTTCCTTTTCTCCTCTCGTCCATATCAGATTGTCCACTTCGGTCTCCAGATGACCAGAATTACCACTGTAACTGCTGACAGAGGAATTTTGCTGCTCTCTTTGTGTTTGACTGCCGTTGTTGGCTTTCTGATCTGGGATTATGTCTCATTGAAGCCAAGCCTACATAACACTAGGTGAACACAGTTGCTGGTTTCTTCCTCTCTGTCTTTAGGCTTAACACTCCAGGGTTTAGTAAGGCAGGAAAGGGAGAAAGTAAATTATTTTTCCCAGCTTTTTCAAAGCCTGTGAAGCAAGCCTTTTGTTTTTTTGACAGAGTCTCGCTCTGTCACCCAGGCTGGAGTGCAGTGGTGTGATCTCAGCTCACTGCAACTTCACCCTCCTGGGTTCAGGGGATTCTCCTGTCTCAGCCTCCCAAGTAGCTGGGATTACAGGCATGTGCCACCACACCCAGCTAATTTTTGTACTTTTTGGTAGAGATGGGGTTTTGCCACGTTGGCCAGGCTGGTCTTAAACTTCTGGCCTCAAGTGATCCACCTGGCTCAGCCTCCCAAAGTGATGGGATTACAGGCGTGAGCCACCGAGCCCCACCCACAAGGCTTTTTTTGCCTTAACTTTTTCTCACATCACTGCATCTGATGGATATAACTCACACCCTACAAAGAGTAGGTGCTCCCTGTGTCTCCTCTTGGGAAGAGTGTATATTGCCCCTGTCTTAGTCTGCTGTAATACAAATACCATAGACTGGGTGGCTTAAACAACAAACACTTATTTTATTCAATTGTGGAGGCTGAGAAGTCCAAGATCAAGGTGCCTGCATATCCGGTGAGGGCCCACTTGCTAGTTTGCAGATGACTGTCTTCTTGTTGTATCCTTACATGGCAAAGAACAGAGAGAGAATTAAGCTCTCTCTTGTCTCCTCTCATAAGAGCATGAATTCATTTATGAGGGTTCCACCCTTATGACTAAGTATGCCCCAAAGTCCCCACCTCTAATACCATTCCACCGGGATCAAGGGTTCAACATATGAATCTGGGGGAAAAAACAAGCATTCAATCCATAACTTTACCTGGTACTGTCCTGGTACAATCCTTACCTGGTACAATCCTTACCTGGTACTGTCTCCCTTCCCAGTTCTTCAGAATCACTAAACTGGAGGATGCCCAAGTTTTTGTTTTATTTGTTTCCTCTTTTGCATGTATGATCCACATGGCCCCATCCTAGGTGTTCCTAAAACCTCTAGACATCCAGAGCCACCATATCCTTTAATACCCAAATTGAATGGTTGGTGCTACCATTCCATGTGCCATGGGACCTCCAGAATTCTCCTTAAGTTTTCGCAAAATATCCTGGAAGGAGCTATGGTCTCCTGGTCATTCATGCTGTGATCTGCTTTCCTGCTTTAGCCTGGATGTTAAACCAGAGGCGGCTGACTTCCCTATATGCCCACCACATCCCTGGCACATAACCCTGTACCTCTCCCTTTCTTTCTTGTTTCCTCTTCTTTGTATGTTACTGGTATGTCTCTTGTGCTACAAACTCAGGCTCTCAGGAAATGTGACTTTCTTGATTTTCTTATGACTGTGTTTAATGATCACCATTTCACCTAGTGGTAAAAGCTTAATCTTAGCCAATTTCAGGTCAAACTCATAATTTCTCCCTTTCCCCCTTTCTCTCCTAAATTCTGACAGAGGTGGGGAGGACTACATGGTGTCAGAGCACCAAGGGTGGTGGTAGAGTTTGGCCTATTTTCCCCATCTGTCCATGACAGCCCCATTAGTCTGTTCTTGCATTGCTATAAAGACTTACCTGAGACTGGATAATTTATAAAGAAAAGAGGTTTAATTAGCTCGTAGTCCCACAGGCTGTGCAGGAAGCGTGGCTGGGGAGGCCTCAGGAAGCTTACAATCATGGTTGAAGGTGAAGGGGAAGCAGGCACGTCCTACATGGCTAGAGCAGGAGGAAGAGAGAGAAGGGGGAGGAGCTACACACTTCTTTATTTTTTTAGACGGAGTCTTGCTTTGTCACCAGGTTGGAGTGCAGTGGCACAATCTCAGCTTACTGCAACCTCCAACTCCCTGGTTCAAGTGATTCTCTTGCCTTAGCCTTCCAAGTAGCTGGGATTACAGACACGTGTCACCACGCCCAGCTAATTTTTGTATTATTATTCTTATTATTTATTTATTTATTTATTTATTTTTTGAGACGGAGTCTCTCTCTGTTGCCCAGGCTGGAGTGCAGTGGCCGGATCTCAGCTCAAGTGATTCTCCTGCCTCAGCCTCCTGAGTAGCTGGGATTACAGGTGCACACCACCACGCCCAGCTAATTTTTGTATTATTATTCTTTTTTTTTATTTATTTATTTTTTTTTGTATTATTTAGTAGAGACAGGGTTTCACCGTGTTAGCCAGGATGGTCTCGATCTCCTGACCTCGTGATCCACCCGTCTCGGCCTCCCAAAGTGCTGGGATTACAGGCTTGAGCCACCACGCCCAGCCTAATTTTTGTATTTTTAATAGACACGGGGTTTCACCATGTTGGCAAGGATGGTCTCTATCTCCTGACCTCGTGATGCACTCTCCTTGGCCTCCCAAAGTGTTGGGATTACAGGCATGTGCCACTGCACCTGGCAAGTGCTATGCACTTTTAAACAACCAGATCTCGTGAGAATTCACTTACTATCATGAGAACATCAAGGGGGAGATATCTGCCCTGAGGATCCAATCACCTCCCACCAGGCCCCTCCTCCAACATTGGGGATTACAATCCGACATGACATTTGCGCAGGGACACAGATGGAAACCTTATCGTTGGCCTTTGCTTAAGAGTTCATCTTGTCTGATTCTTGGTCCTTCTCACATCTTCACACTGGTATTTATTGAGATGTCCTTTGTTACACCACTCTATGCAAGTCAAGGGTGGTGAGATTTCCTCTTCCTCACTGCAAGGCCCCCCCGGGTCTGCTGGCTGTCAGTGACACATCTGTGCCACTCTTGGCCAAAGAGAAAGACATTCCACTGAGTCCTGCAGTACCCTGGGGGCAACTCTGAACTCGGTGAGGCTGCCTGAGGTCTGCCATCCTGATACACCACACAGACATCTCTACCCCAACTCTGTGGTGGAGGGAGGGGCGCTTGGGTTGCAGAGGACCTCGGAGAGCTTGGCCACCTGGAAAGCAAGGCATCAGTTTGCTTTGCTCTCTCAGATCTCCAAGCCCTCTGGGGATTTCATGCTTCCTTCCTTCCCCAGGGCTGGTGTGGGGACAGAGAGCAGAACTACTTCTCTACTCCTCAGACACTGAAGAGGGGCCTCATCTCCTTTCTCTTCTGACCCTTCCCTTTCACAGTTGCAATAATCTCTACAGGCTAGTGGGGTGGGCTGAAAGGAACTGTTTTTGTTTGCTTTTGAGACAAAAACAGGTAGGCTGTCACCTAGGCTGGAATGAATGCAGTGGTGCACTCACGGCTCACTGCAGCCTCGACCTCCTAGGCTCAAGTGATCCTCCTGCCTCAGCCTCCTAAGTAGCTGAGGCCACAGGAGCATACCACTACACCCAGCTATTTTTTTTTTTTTTTTGGATGGAGTCTCTCTCTGTCACCAGGCTGGAGTGCAGTGGCATGATCTTGGCTTACTACAACCTCCGTCTCCTGAGTTCAAGCGATTCTCCTGCCTCAGCCTCCTGATTAGCTGGGACTACAGGCGCGCACCATCATGCCCAGCTAATTTCTGTATTTTTAGTAGAGACGGGGTTTCACGATGTTGGCCAGGATGGTCTCAATCTCCTGACCTCGTGATCGACCCACCTCGGCCTCCCAAAGTGCTGGGATTACAGGTGTGAGCCGCCATGCCTGGCCCATTTTTTTGTATTTTTTGTAGAGACAGGGTCTCACTATGTTGTCCATGCTGGTCTCCAGTGATCCGTCTGGGCTCCAGTGATCCGCCCACCTCGGTCACCCAAATTGCTGGGATTACAGGCAGGAGGCACAGCACCCAGCCAGAAAAAATTTTAATAGCATATTATCTTAAATCTATAATTTATGCCTGGAATCCTTATAGTTTAAAAAAGTCAAAAGCCAAGAATCTGGTCTGTGTGTTCTGGTCTAACATCCTTCTTCTAGTCAAATGATGGGGAAAGAGTAAAAGTCAGAAAGCAGGAAGCGCTAGTAACAAGAGTCACATTGGGTAAGATGTCAAAATAATATCCTGATACTTGAATAAGCCTTTTTCTGAAGCTTTGGAAGAAGTGAGTAACGGAGGGTGTCGACAGCATAAGGCCTTGGAGGGACTGCATTAACAGTCCCGCGCCATACTCCAGGCCTCCAGGAATTTCTTCCTGGCAGTCTCCTCCTCAAGCTCTGTCCCTTTCACAGTTTGTGAGCTAGTTCCCTTCTCAGCCCTACTTCCCAATCTACCTCCCTTTCTGGGACACCTACAGATTCTCCAAATTCAGCACATTCCTTTTTGTGCCACCCTCTTCTTCCAGACCAAGGCTTGGAGTAGAAAGTGGGAGTTCTTTCACTTTTAAAGATGCCCTCTAGGAATTTGCCTATAAAAGGAGCTATTCCCCACCCCACAATGTACAAATGCATGTGAATTACACCTCCTTCCCATTCTATTATTTGAAAGCAACTGCTGTCCTATTTTTTTTTTTTTTTGAGATGGAGTTTCGCTCTTGTTGCCCAGACTGGAGTGCAATGGGTACGATCTAGGCTCAGTGAAGCCTAGGCTCACTGCAACCTCTGCCTCCTGGGTTCAAGCAATTCTCCTTGCCTCAGCCTCCCAAGTATCTCACATTACCGGTGCCTGCCACCATGCCCGGCTAATGTTTTGTATTTTTAGTAGAGACGGGGTTTCATCAGGTTGGCAGGCTGTCTCAAACTCCTAACCTCAAGTGATCCACCCGCCTCGGCCTCCCAAAGTGTTGGGATTACAGATGTGAACCACCATGCCCAGTCTCTATTTTGTTTAAAATAAAAAAATTTCCTTCCTCTTTCACTTATGTAAAAAAGTATTTTTGTTTATTTTCTTGAGTTATATTTACCTTTTAAAAATGGGCAACGCTTAGGATCAAGGATTTTCGATTAGTTTTACAAAGTACCACACCCAGGAAAATTGAGCCAACAAATTTGCATGCAAAGCTTCAGGTCTCCCTACTTCTAAAAATACATACCTCCTTAACAGCTCTCCACCTCCGATGCTTAGAGAACCGAAACCCAAACCTACAGCAGGCACACTGCCCAGTTCCCTCAGTGACACAGAAACTGAATGAAAACTTGTTAAAGCAGGAAGGGTTGCAGATGCAGGGGATGCCATATTAGTTTAAGTGCACGTGGTTTACCTTGAATATTAAGCATTTCTTTAGGTAGGTGTGGAGCTGCACAGTGTCCCATGACAGTGTATAATGTCAATTTTTTTTTCTTTTTTCTTTTTCTTTTCTTCTTTTTTTTTTTTTTGAGATGGAGTCTCACTCAGTCAACCGGGCTGGAGTGCAGTGGTACAATCTCGGCTCACTGCAACCTCCACTTCCCAGGTTCATATGATTCTCCTGTCTTACTCTCCTGAGTAGCTGGGCACATGCCACCACGCCCGCCTAATTTTTGTATTTTTAGTAGAGACCGGGTTTCACCATATTGGTCAGGCTGGTCTTGAACTCCTGATCTCAGGTGATCTACCTGCCTCGGCCTCCCAAAGTGCTGGGATTACAGGCATGAGCCACCACGCCTGACGTCAGTGTTTATTTTCATGGCTACTTTGATTTTATTATGATCAAGGGTTTCAGAACAAACTAAGGAATTAATTTGTATTTTTGTCTGTATTTAATCCTTTAAAAGTCAAATAATTCTAGAAAGGCACATGTGGGGGATGCTTTCACATTTAGTGTTCAGACTTTGATTCCATCCGCTGTATTCTTTGCGTCTCAACCTCATTACACATTCTGCCCCCAGCTTTAATGTTTCCAGGCAATATATAACTCTTCTCCTATAAGGGTGGAATGGGTGCGAACCATAGGTCTAATTGCTCCACATGTAGATTCAAACACTCCTCCCTTTCTGCAATCCACTGCCCTTCCTCAGCCTCTGTTGCATCTCCGATGTGCAATTCTGAGTTTCAACAGGATTCCATCCTCTACTTTGTACAATCTCATACCATTCCTCTACCTGAGGCAGGAAAATAGGGTCTGGAGGCAAGGAACATAACGCCAATTCATGCTTCAGCTATAACAGGAAATATCCTCTCCATAGGGCGTTAACCTTGGTTTCCTTGTCTATAAAATGGAGAGAGTAGTCATTCCTGCTTTGGAACGTGCCTCTTAGGATGAGTAATGTAAATTGCCTCACGCAGTGTCTGACACGTAGTGGGTACTTGATAGATCTTTGTTAACAGATATGCCTTTATATTGATTCTTAGCTGTAGGAGGCATTCATTCAAATACATACTCAAATAATCTTTTAGCTATATTGCTGCTTGTATATGGATTTCTCTTGCCTTCTGTGAACTCCCTTGTATCTCCAGGATTTCAATACAGGAATAAGGAGTACTCCAAAGATTTCTTGCACTTTCTGGAATTAGACGCTGTGACTTTAGCTTCCTTCCTTTGGATTTTAGGAGGCAGAGTCATGTATTGAGGTGGGTGCAGTGGGGTAGGAAGAAGACCATTTCTGGGAAAATGGACCAGAGTATCGATCTTTTTCATTATGGCCCCTTCGCTTCATTACAATAAACATTTATTGAACAAGCGCGCTAGCAACTCATGTTTTATTAGCGTTTTCTTTTCCTTTTTTTTAAAGCTATCTCCTACAGGAAGGATATTAGCTCTTTCATTCTCTCAAGGGTCAGATGTAATCTTCCAACATCTGACTTTCACGTCACCCATCTGGGAAAGACTCCGTCCCTTTAAGGCCCTGGAAAGGGTCTAAGTGTTGGTTTCGGCGGGGAGGCCACGCCCCATCACGTGACCGCAGCCCCAGCGGGGCGGGGCCGGCGTCTCCTGGCTGCCGTCACTTCCGGTTCTCTGTCAGTCGCGAGCGAACGAGCAAGAGGGTGTTCGACTGCTAGAGCCGAGCGAAGCGTGAGTGCGCGGGATCCTCTACCCCTACTCCTCGGGGCGCCCACCGTCCCAGCCGGGCCGTGAGCTGCCTTCGGCCCTCCACTCCTCTCGCCGGCAACGGCCGCGGGAAATGGCGGCTCTGCCTTACCTCCCCCTTCCCCTCTTCGGCGTCCCCAGGCCCCCTTCTCCGTTCCTGACTCCGCGCCCTTCCGCGCTAAACTCCCGTCCCCGGGGAGCCGAGCCGAGTCGAGGCGACGGGCGCTGCGG
>NW_012116722.1:1699495-1704042 GCF_000951035.1 Colobus angolensis palliatus
TGATATGCGGGGGGTGGGAACCCTTCGAGAGAAGAAAATGGCGCTTGGTGCAAGTCCCGCCCCTTCCCACGCCGTCTTCTCCGCACTTCGCCGACTCCCACGCCCCCTCCGACCAACCTGTCTACCCTCGCCCGAGCGGCTCCTAGCCTTGGGGTTCTAGCAGCTTGCTGGGTCCTTGCGACCCCTTCCCTGGTCTTGTGTTTGTCACCTTCCTGTTATACCGAAGTCGTGTGCCCTTCAGTCCTGGTTCATTTTCACCTCGGTTTTTCTGATCTTCCTCTCAATCAGCAAAGGCTGAAAGATTCCGTTTCTCTTTTTAAAGTTGCGTTTTGTATAAATTCTACAATAGCGGTTTCAGTATCAGTTACTTGAATTACAAGCTGCTTCTCCCCTCACCCCCATATTGGAACAGGTACAAATATATTTGTTAAAAGTTGAGAGGCTGGCTTTAGTTACCGTTACCTTTCTTTTCCAGTGGACTTCTTTGGGTTGACCAGGTGGTTCTTTGAAAAATTCTTGGGGAGGGAGGGGAAGGATTGCATTGGGAGTTATACCTGATGTAAATGACGAGTTGATGGGTGCTGACAAGTTGATGGGTGCAGCACACCAACATGGCACAAGTATACATATGTAACAAACCTGCACGTTGTGCACATGTGCTCTAGAACTTAAAGTCTAATAATAAAAAAATTAAAAAAAGAAAAATTCTTAGGCCCCCAGGCCGTTTTTAATAACAGACGGTAGTTATGATCGACAGTTTCAAAGTGAAAAATTATGTTCAATTTAGTTACCTTTTTAAAAAATATCTTTTTGTCGTATTAACTAGCATAAACTGAACTAAATTGATTTTGGAGATAAGGTTGCAAAATGGAGCAGAAACAGAAAAAATGGATAAAACGTGGTCATGAACGTTGCTTTTGCCTTCTGAATTTACTCTTGAAGACGTTACCAGTTAAAATCAGATTGAGCTTTTTGAATTTAATGGCTAGGATTGGGATGGCCCACTTCTTTTTCCTTGACCTCCTATTTTGGAACACATGCAACATCAGTGCTAATGCAGGTTTCGTCTAGAGAGCTAGATTATGATTTTTTATTTTGAGGAATTTTAAGTCTTTTTTTCTTGTATTCAGCAAATACACTGTGTTGTGTTTATTAGGCCCTTTAAGGCATATAGAAACTAACCTATTGATGGCTAGTGTTCCATTATTGGAACGCTAAGCATGTGGGAGTTTTTTATGTCCTACTGCTCAAGGTCATCACCAAGGTCTGGTTGCAAAAATTCAGAAAATTACAACCTCCGGCATAAATGGGTTAACAGGACCTAATCTCTTCTGAGATGGGGAGAGCAAAAGATATTTTGATCGTCAGCGTTTTACGATCTGGTGTTATAAGTGCCTTGAATAGAGGTATCCACATATTTTGGAATTCCTTGAAATTTGGGCTTAGGCTTACTGATAGTTTGCTCTCTGCAAACTTGCACTCAGGCACTCAGTAAACACCCACTTGTAAGCGAGGCACTAAGCTGTGTATGTCTCTGGGGGAACCTGGGGAGCTACCAGCATGGTAGGAATTTGCGGGAAGGTTTTGCACCTCACATAAATAGGTTCTTCAGATTTTAATTATGTTCCAGAGTAGAAAAATCTGTGTAAAATGTAATGAATTGCTGAATTGCTGTGAATTGTGTAGAATTTTTTTGTTTTATTGAGACGGAGTCTTGCTTTGTTGCCCAGGCGGGAGTGTAATGGCGTCACCTCGACTCACTGCAACCTCCACCTCCCAGGTTCAAGCGATTCTCTTGCCTCAGCCTCCCGAGTTGCTGGGACTGCAGGCGCGCCACCGTGCCCTGCTAATTTTTGTATTTTTAGTGGAGATGGGTTTCACCATGTTGGTCAGGCTGGTCTGGGAACTCCTGAGCTCAAGTGATCCACCCACCTCGGCCTCCCAAAGTTTTGGAATTACAAGTGTGAGCCATCATTCCTGGCCTGAATTGTGTATAATTTTGTGTACTCTTGAATTAGTACCTGTTGTTATTTTGGTGATATGACCAAAAAGGCAAAATATGAATAAAATATGTGAAAATTAATTAGATGTCACATTTGCATAGTACGGCTAGTTCCCTGTTGTGTAAATGTTGGGGTCAGTTCCCCACAGTGAATAATTTTACATTAGTTCTGATCTCATTGGTGTGAAGTCTAAAGCAGTCATAGTAGAATTACATTTCTTCTGGTTTTAACAGTAATTGTTATCTGTTGCCTTCTTGCAGTCTACCCTACCCATAGTGTGCAATGCCATTAAAACGAAGTATAGAAAGATCCATTGGCTTGGAGAAAGGTTAGAGGTGTAGGAGTGTATGATGTTTAGTTCATTGTTCTTACTGGGTTCAGCACATTGCACCCTGCATGTTATTTGCAACTTAAAAGAGTATAGATTAAAACTTGTGTTCAGTGTAACAACTCTAGTACCACAAAAATGGTAGAATGAACCATGGAACTTGTCCTTGATTTTTTTCTTTGATTGGGGGACAGCTAAGTTGAAAGTAATAGAGTGCCTTGTTAATTATTTATGTAATGTATTTTTCTTTCAGGATGCCTAAATCAAAGGAACTTGTTTCTTCAAGCTCTTCTGGCAGTGATTCTGACAGTGAAGTTGACAAAAAGGTGAGTATTACTGCACCAAGTCATTTTTGTGATATTCAACAATATTGTCCATATCCCATTCTGAAGGATAGTAAAAGGCATATTGACATCTTAAAATGAGGATCTAGATGGGAGTAGTGGCTCATGCCTGTTATCCTAGTTCTTTGGGAGGCTGAGTTGGCAGGATTGCTTGGGGCCAAGAGTTCAAGACCAACCAGGCTAATATTGCAAGACCCTGTCTCTTTAAAAATAAAAATAAAAAATAAAAATGAGAATGTGAATGGGTATTTCTGGTGGTGTGGTTGGTCTGTGGACCACTTGACTAGAAGTGCCTAGGATGCTTTTTGCACATTCATACTCATAGGCCCTTAATCAGACTTAACAAGTCTTCTGTTGAGGACCATTAGGAACCCTGAAGTTGCAGAGCCACTGCCTTGGATCCTAGGGACATAGAATTCTAAGTAGGTCAAGTCACTATTTGCCATTTTTTAGAAATTTACCTGATTTTTTTGGTAAAATGTTTATTTTATTTTTTTAAAGACAGGGTCTTGCTCCCTTAACCAGGCTGGAGTATGGTGGCAACATCATGGCTCCCTGCAGCCTCGACCTCCTGGTCTCAAGCAATCCTCCCACCTCTGCCTCCAGAGTAGCTGGGACTATAGGCATCATGCTGGCTAATTTAAAAAAAAAATGTTTTAGTAGGGACGGGGTGTTGCTGTGTTGCTAAGGCTGATTTCAAACTCCTGTCCTCATACCGTTCTGCCTCAGCCTCCCAAAGTGCTGGGATTACTGGTGTGAGCCATCATGAATGGCCATAAAATGTTAATTATGACAGTTCTCTCAGTTACTGGTGTTTATTCTTCATGTAAGATTTTCTGGATTTTAGGCTTGGTGCATTTTAAGTTGGAATGTACCAAGTTTGTGCTCTGGTCCTTTCCATTTAACTAAATCAGCACCCAGTAAAGCTAACTTGAAACCCATTTTGACAAGATAGGCTTTTTCTGTATTAGATGACAGCTGCACCGTAATTGGTGCATTTTGCTAAATTGAGCATCTCAGTGGAGCATAACTGAGCGTCTCACTCTGCGGTCAAGTCTTCCGTGCAGAATTGTCCTTTATCTCATAGAACTTTACATATCTGAATAGATATTTATATCCTCGATATAGAATAAGTTGGTGGTGTTTTTCCTAATCAGTATATATCCTTTGTAAAATAGCAAGTAATGACTAGCATTAGTAGACTTGTGGTTTCTAAAAGTTTATTCAAAAGAAGCAGCCTCCCCATCTTTTTTTTCCTCCTGAAGCTTAGCAATTTTAGCTATAAAAAAAGGGGAGAGCCTATGGGAGATTGGAGAAGTTGTAATGTTAAAGTATAAATATAGAATATAACAACACTTGGAAGGGTAAAATAAGGCTTCAAAGACTATACTTGAGTAAATTTCTTAATTTTAAAATTTGCACCCTGTATAGTATTTGAATATGTTCATAATAACAAATGTGTATTGAGCTTTTATTTGCCAGACATGCACTAGTCCACAGGGAAAACTTAGAGCCTGATTTATAGAATAATTAGTTTTTCCATATTGAGCTGAGTTAACTTTTTGTTTGTCCCAAATAGTAATATTAATCTTGTAAACACTTAACCTTATATACCATAGTTTTCATTTCACATTTTACATCATGTATGTAATATTTTTCCTAGCTTCATCTAATTTGATAACTTTTTTTTTTTTGTTTTTTGAGACGGAGTCTTGCTGTGTCTCCCAAGCTGGAGTGTAGTGGCGCTATCTCAGCTCACTGCAAGCTCCACCTTCCAGGTTCACGCCATTCTCCTGCCTCAGCCTCCCGAGTAGCTGGGACTACAGGCGCCCACCACCACGCCCAGCTAATTTTTTGTATTTTTAGTAGAGA
>NW_012116722.1:1704882-1727563 GCF_000951035.1 Colobus angolensis palliatus
AGACGGTGTCTCACTCTGTCGCCCAGGCTGGAGTGCAGTGGCGTGATCTCGGCTCACTGCAACCTAAGCCTCCTGGGTTCAAGCAGTTCTCTGCCACAGCCTCTTGAGTAGCTGAGATTACAGGTGCCCGCCACCAAGCCCAGCTAATTTTTTTGTGTTTTTAGTAGTGATGGGGTTTCACCATTGTGGCCAGGCTGGTCTCGAACTCCTGACCTCAAGTGATCCTCCCGCCTCGGACTCCCAAAGTGCTGGGATTACAGGTGTGAGCCACCGCTTTCAGCCCATAACTTCCTTAAGCCAGCATAAATCCCTTTTGGAAAAGGCAGGACATATCTTGGAAATGGAGTAAGTTGGTTGTATTCCTTTTTTTTTCTTTTTGAGGCGGAGTCTTACTCTGTCACCCAGGCTGGAGTGGGTTGTATTCTTTTTAATTAATATATCTGCTTCATAAAATAAGTAACTGACTAGCTTTAGTAGACCTGCGGTTTCCAGGTTTATTCAGAAGCAGCAAGGTCCCTCCTTTTTTTTTTTGTACCAAAGAAATCATACGTGGGATCCCAAACCACAAAATAACTGCTCCTGTGGTTAATACCACTCTTAATGCCTGAAGTGTCTTTGGGATCCTGAGAACAGAGTTTGAAAACGTTACTAGATAGAAGGATTGGTCAGATTCATAGTTTTGTTGTCAAGTGAAATTTGCTTATGTATATATTTATGATATTTTGGATATAGTCTTTTGATTGTTTAACAGTGAGATGTGTCTTATTCTTATGTGTGCAAATTTTAACCATATTCTTTTCTTTTCTAGTTAAAGAGGAAAAAGCAAGTTGCTCCAGAAAAACCTGTAAAAAAGCAAAAGACAGGTGAAACTTCGAGAGCTCTGTCATCTTCTAAACAGAGTAGCAGCAGCAGAGATGATAACATGTTTCAGGTAAAGTTGGCTTTTTTTTTTTTTTTTTTTACATAGAGTCTCGCTCTGTCACCAGGCTGGAGTGCAGTGGTGCGATCTCGGCTCACTGCAACCTCAGCCTCCTGGGTTCAAGCAGTTCTGTGCCTCAGCCTCCCGAGTAGGTGGGATTACAGGCACCCACCACTCATGCCCGGCTAGTTTTTGTATTTTTAGTAGAGTTGGGGTTTCACCATCTTGGCCAGGCTAGTCTTGAACTCCTGACCTTGTGATCCACCCGCCTCAGCCTCCAAAAGTGCTGGGATTACAGGTGTAAGCCACTGTGCCAGGCCAAAGTTGGCTATTTCTTTAGATTCAGAGGAATTATTATCTAGCTTGATCTGAAGAGTGTTAAAAGTCTATAATCTGATAATTGCATAATATGTGTGTTATAATCCTCTTAACTAGGGACATTTATTAAAATAGAACAAACTAGTAAAAGTATTTTGTACAATGCTGGATTATTGTTAAAGTCTCTAAAGTCTAGTTTTGCTGTATTTAAACCAATGCAAATTCAAAAAATGAGATTGAGAACAGCAACTTGGAGGAGGCAGGTCAAGTGTTGGGACAGTAAGTTATGAATAGATTATTATGTGCCTAATTTTGGCCTGATGAGCAACAGAAAGGGGAATGAGTTGAATAGGTAAAGTGAAGGAAGTTCATTAGAGGGACTTGATGAAATCACCTGGAGAGGACTCGTATAGCATCTTCTCTTGGGTTTCCTATCTTGTTTTAGGGAGATGTGACACTGGCATCTTTGTACAAGAAGGATTTGTGAGGAAGGGGTGTTGGTTAAATGGAAGCGGGTAAGATTGCTTAGGTGATTGTAGGCTTTAATCTGTATGTGAGGTGATAAGGGCTTAGATGGGTTTTCCTAAAGGAGAAATTGTGCCAATTACAAGATACAGGTTGGAAAGAATGGACCAGAGGAATTAGGCAATCAGTGAAGATGTGGACTTGATTGTGGATGTGATTAAAAAAAAAAAAATTGAGTTGTTTCTGTAGCACCTGAAGGACTTAATTGGGAAATGTTCATGTGGGATTATCAGCATGGTTGACTAAATCTGCCTACTGAAGTGTTAGGAAGAACAGGAAGCAGATGAGGGCATGTCTTGGGTTATATTCAGATAGAGAATAGAAGGAGAAAGAGGTGTAGGTTAAGAGAGAGGGTGAAGGAAAATTAGAAGAGTACAGTAATGGGAGCAAGAAAAGGATGAGTGTTTCGAGAAGCCATGAGTATTAGTTGAAACCAAGAAGTTGGGTGGAACGAGTGACGACCTTTTTTTTTTTTTTTTTTTTAAAGACAGGGTCTCTGCTCTGTCACCCAGGCTGGAGTGCAGTGGTGTGATCTCTGCTCACTGCAACTTCCGCTTCCTGGGCTCAAATGATCCTCCTGCCTCAGCCTCCTGAGTAGCTGGGACTACGGGCGATGCTCCATGATGCCTGGCATTTTTTTTTTTTTTTTGTAGAAATAGTGTTTAGCTGTGTTGCCCAGGCTGGTCTTGAACTCCTGAGCTCAGGTGATCCACCCACCTTGACTTCTCAAAGTGTTGGGATTACAGGCATGAGCCACTGACCAAGACTGTCCCTGACCAAGACTGTAAACATTTATATGACTAGAAAGCAAGACTAACATGCATGTATTTTTTGACCTGTTGATAGCTTTGAAAGGTGGAGTGCCAAGATTAAGGTGAGAATGGGAAAATTTAAGTTTTTTTTTCCTAATGCTTATTTTTGCCTTGTTATACTTGTGGGTAAAGAAGATAGACAAAGTGCAGATGAACTATTTAGTTCAGAACACACGTTTTAGAGATTCGATTCTGTTAAGAGGAGTTTGTGAAAACTAGATCAATTTTTAGGAATTTTCTCACCAGAAAAACGGAGCTTCATTTCTTAAACCCTCATCTGGGAAGATTCCCAAGCCTCCTGAGGCTGACATTGCATCTTTTGAAAGCCTGCCTCTACGAGGAACATAGGGCATTTTTTTTTTTTGAGATGGAGTCTCACTGTGTCACCAGGCTGGAGTGCCGTGGCATGAATCTTGGCTGACTGCAACCTCCGCCTCCGCCTTCAAGAGATTCTCCTGCCTCAGCGTCCTGAGTAGCTGGGACTACAGGTGTGCACCACCACCTCCAGCCAATTTTTGTATTTTTGGTAGAGACGGGATTTCACCCTGTTGGCCAGGATGGTTGGCCAGGATGGTCTCGATCTCTTGACCTCGTGATCCACCTGCCTTGGCCTCCCAAAGTGCTGGGATTACAGGTGTGACCCGCTGTGCTGGCCTAGGCCTTATTTTCAGAGTGGCTTTCAGGGATCTAGTAGTGTAGGTGTTGTAAGAGATAAAATAATAATTTCATTGCCATTACAGCTTGATGTACATTAAACATCAGTACATAAGCAGTTCTCTAAACGTAGTAAAGAGTTGTACCAAAGGAAAATCAATACACTAGTCTTTTAAAGTCTGAAATGATTGAGGCAGAGTCGTGACTAGAGAGAAGATATTAGAGATGCTTGCTTCCTGGTTCCTTCAGCCCTGATTTTGAAGAACTTTCTTCTGTAGGGACATAACCTACCTGGGGTGACACCTGTGATAATAAAGAGACTGGAGAATTATCTCATAATCACCTAGTACCTGTGTCTTGAAAGGTCAGAATAGTTGAGGCAGGAAACTTTGATCCATATTTTTCTTCAGAGTTAGGCACAAAGGGTCAGTAATACAGCCTTAGTTGATTTGATGATTTAAGGATACTTGATACTTTCAAATTATTTAATTTAAAATGATTGTAACTGGTCATTTTAATCTGGGACAGGAGTCCATAGAATTTTTTTTTGATCTGAATTTTCTTTTTTGTGTTTGAAGGAATTATTCATAACCTTTATCACAGGGGTCCCCTGCACAGGAGGTGAGCGGTGTGTGAGTGAAGATTACCGCCTGAGCTCTGCCTCCTGTCGGTTCAGCAGCGGCATTAGATTCTCATAGGAGGACGAACCCTATTGTGAACTGTTCATGCGAAGGATCTAGGGTGTGCGTTCCTTCCAAGAATCTAATGCCTGTTGGTGGGATAGTTTTCATCCTGAAACTGTCACCTTTCCCCTTCCCTGCCTGTCGTGGAAAAATTGTCTTCCATGAAACTGGTCCCTGGTGCCAAAAAGGTTAGGAACCGCTGCTTTATCAGATCTTCAAAGGGGACAGGGAATCAAATTCATTTAAGAATCACAGTTCTGTATGAGGTGTGTGGTATTTTTTGCTGCTAATCTCCAGATTTTGTAGATGTAAAATATTTTCTGTCATCTGATTTTATTTTCTTCCAATAAAATGGGATTTCAGTGATCTTTATTTTTTCTACCTTTAAGTAATATATCCCTATACTAATATCTCATCACTTGTTTAATTTTTGCTAATAAGAATTTATCAGTTTTACTCTTTTTTTTTTCTAAAGGAGAAGCAACTGTTGGGCAGATTTCTTTTTTGTTTTAGAAATGTTTTTGAGGTATAGTTTATGTACTATAAAATGCACACATTTAAAAGCATACTTTGATAGGCTATGATAAATGTACACGATTTTGTGGCCAGACCATTTTCATCACCCCAGAAAGTTCCTCTTGGCTTTGCAGTCATCGCTCATGTCCTAGGTAATCACTGATCTTATTTCTACCACTATAGATTTATGTTGCCTGTTCTAGAACTTTGTATAAATGGATACATGCAGTCTGTTTTTTGTGTCTGGTTTTTGCTCAGCATAATGTGTTGAGATTAGTCCTTGTTGCATATATCAGTAATTTGTTTTTATTGCTGAATAGTATTTTGTATGATAATACTATAGTTTGTTAATCCATTCACTTTGGATGGACATTGGAATTGTATCAAGTCTTGGGCTATTAGGAATACAGCTTCTGTGAATATTCTTGTACAAGTCATTTTGTGAACATTTTTGCCCTTTTGGGTAAATACCAGATATATTTGCTGAGTCATAGGGTAAATGTGTAACTATATAAGACACTGTCAAACCACTTTCCATAGTAGCTGTAGCATTTTACACAGCCATCAGTACAACTTAAGAGATTCCAGTTGCACCACATCCTCACTAGATATTGTCATTCTTTTAAGTTTTATTTTTAGTTGCAATGAATGTATAATAGTAACTCACGGTGGTTTTACTTTGCATTTCCCTCATGTACAGGTCTTAATATATTGTACATCTTTAGTGTGTTCATTGGCTATTTTTACATCTTTTGTGAAGAGCATCTTTTGGCCACTTAAAAATAATGCCAGGTCATTTGAGTTGTAACGCTTTATATATTTTGGATATAAGTCCTTTGTCAGATGTAAGTATGATTAGAATTTTTTTTAGACTTCAGGAAGACTTTAGTTTTCAAAGCAGTCTAGTTAAAAAATGAGTGAAGGTTAACAGAGAAGAAAGAATATGAAACCAGAGAGACAGAATCAGACAGGATAAGGGCGGACTGGCAGTTGGTCAGGGGCATCTGTGACAGATCTTCTCTCTTGGAAAGGAGGTTCTCACCAATTCTGGTCAGTTCATCATTTTCTTCATGTTCACAGTTCTGCTCCTTCCTTAGGCTGTGCTGGAAGGCCAAGACCCCTGTGGCTGCACCTTGAGTGAATATTTTCTTTAGGTTTCTGGTTTACCGTTTTATTTTCTGAAGCATCTTTTAAAACAAGGCTTTAGTGTGATTGTCTGTTCTATCGATTTTTCTCCTCTTTTGCTTAATGCTTATTTTCTGTCCCAGACATATTTTGTCTACCATGGCCACAAAAAGTTTTGCCAGTGTTTTTTTCGTAGAAGTTTTATAGTTGTAGTTTTCACATTTAGGTCTATGATTCATGTAGAATTAATTTCTCTGTGTGTGGTGTAAGATAGGGATTTAGATTCTTCCCCACCAACAAGCGTTGCAGATGCTTGTTGTTTCAACACCATTTGTTGAAAAGAGTATATTCTTACTCCTTTGAATTACCCTGGATTTTACCAAGAAAAAAAAAACAAAAAAACCCAAACAAAAACCAGTGAATATTTCCAATGCGTGTGTAATTTTTGACTCCATTGTGTTCCATTGACCCCATGTCTGTCTGTACTGCAGTGCCACATTGTCTTCCCTTACTGTATTACAGTGCGTCTTAAAAAGTGCTTAGAGACACTTTGTTGAGGAAAGCCTGTTTTCTCTGGAATTTGTAATTTGTGGTAAGCAGATACATAAGATTTTTGAAAAATAATTTTTCTGTGAATATTTTTAAGTTCTCAATCTGTGAGTGAGGTGCATTAAAGATGTTTGAAGTAAACATGAAAAGGAAAAACTTTGTTATTATTGACTGGAACTCTGGATTTGTATATTCAGAATGGTTGGTGAAGTATTGTAGCTAGTTGCATCTGTGGATTCCTATTGGTTGTAGTTTGTACTGCAAAATTTTGCTTCCTTTTTTTTTTTTTGTGGTAAAAATCATAAAAGTATATTCACATTATTGTGTAACAGATTGCCGAAACTGTTCCGTCTTGCAAAACTGAACCTCTGTAGCCATTAAACAACAGTTTCCTTTCTCCCAGCCCTGGGTAACCACCATTCTACTTTTTGTTCCTATGAACTTGACATCATGTAAGTGGAATCATAAAGTATTTACCTTTTTCCTTTTTGACTGGCTTATTTCATTGACATACAATGTGACAGGATTTCCTTTTTTAAAAGCTGAATGATACTCCATTGTGTGTCTGTTCCACCCCCCTCCCTCATTTTGTTTATCAGTTCATCTCTGGGTCGATATTTGTGGTGTTTCCACTTCTTGGCTCTTGTGAATAATGCTGCTATGAAGATGGATATGCAGATGTCTCTTGGGGTCTGTGCTTTTAATTCTTTGGGATATATACCCAGAGGTAGGACTGCTGGGATCATATGATAGTTTAAACAGTCATTTCCTTTGGTTGCAGTTCTGATATTGAGAGTAGTACAGTTGACCTTTGAACAATGCAGGGTCAAAATGCAAGGCACCAACCCCTGTGCAGTTGAAAATCTGGTTATAACTTTTGACTTTGCCAAAACAAAACCGCTAAGTATGGCCTACTGCTGACTGGTAGCTTTACGAGTAACATAAGCAGTTAACATATGTTGTATGTTATATGTAGTGTATGCTGTGTTCTTACAATAAAGTAAGCTAGAGAAAAGAAAATATTACTAAGAAAATAATATGGGAGAAAAAAATACATTTTACTGTACTGTATGGTGTTTATCAATAACATTAGTTTACATTGTCTGTTTATAAGATATATCATGTTAGAAATTGTAGGCAACGATAGCTGCAGATTTCAGTCCGTGGTACGTATGAAGCAATTCAACTTTTAATTATTATTATTTTTTTGCTTTTTAAAATTAAAGACAGGGTCTTGCTGTGTTGCCCAGATTGGGCTCAGGTGATCCTCCTACCTCAGCCTGCTGGGTAGCTGGGATCATAGGCATGCACCACTGCTTCTGGCGTTTTTTTTTTTTCTTGTGATGTCATGCCTTCTCTCTGCTTCTTGGGAGGACTTTCAGCATCACTAGGGGCGCTTGGTGTAGGACTCATCGTGTTTAAGGTTTATGGTATTGCACTGATCATGATGAAAAATATGTGAAAACCGTGAGAGATCACTTTTTGCTGCAATACACAATTTGTTGGAGACATGAACTGCTCAGCAGAGATGATTAGCATCACATGGTGTTTTACACAAGGTGTTTTAAGCAGATGTTTGTAACATTTGAGCACACTGAGGTAGCAACAGGAAGTGGCTATGAAATTATTAGCACTGCTACACTATGTACTGTAGTTAATTTTATGCAGTTATGATTTAATCTTTGTTTACATTTCTACTGTGTCTGTGTGCATAAGTTTTGATACATTTTAACTTCATATAATAGATTTGTATGTTTTATGATAGTAATTGATAACCTCATATCTATGTATGTTTTATGCATTCATGACATACCTAACTTTTTCTTCATGTTTTCGTTATTTCTAGGCTATGCAGTTCTGTGAGTTTTTTCAAATTGTCAAATCTGCAAATTTTTTTCGAGTATATTCACTGAAAAAAAATGCATATATGTATGTTTTATGCATTCATGACATACCTAACTTTTTCTTCATGTTTTCGTTATTTCTAGGCTATGCAGTTCTGTGAGTTTTTTCAAATTGTCAAGTCTGCAAATTTTTTTCCAGTATCTTCACTGAAAAAAATATGCATATAAGTGGGACCTGCACAATTCAGAGCCATGTTGTTCAAGGGTCAGCAGTAATCATTTTCATGATTAGATGTAGAGTGAGCATGCAGCAGGTTGTGAATATGAATACAATTGAAACAGATACCACTCTTGTAAGGAGCACCTCCTTTTATGTTTGTTTCTTTTGCAGATTGGGAAAATGAGGTACGTTAGCGTTCGAGATTTTAAAGGCAAAGTGCTAATTGATATTAGAGAATACTGGATGGATCCTGAAGGTGAAATGAAACCAGGAAGAAAAGGTGAGGTCTAATTACTTGCGTTTTGTCATAGTGTTTGGAGTAAACTAAAACTTTTCTGAATAGCTTACTTAACTTGAAATGTAGGCAGGACACATGGGGCAAGGAAGAGTCTTAGTTGATTCTCTATCTTCTGTAGTCATTTTGGACCTGATACTTAACATTTTTTTAAAGAGATGTCTTAATACAGCTTTTGGGAATAAAACCCAGAAAAGTAACACCCCCTAGTATCACTTCAATTGGCTGCTAATTTACTTGAACAATTTTAAAAAAGGTTTACAGCAATTCTGAAGCAGATTAGGCACTATCTGGGAACTTGTAAAATCTGGAATGGAAAATCTTGGTTTACAATGCTTCCTTTTGATTCAGCTCGTAAAAGCTATTCTTTAGGGCATTATTCTTCAAGCGGATCTCTGCTTTCCTTCCATTTGTGCTTCATCCAGTCCCAAGCCTCTTAGCATTCTGGAATCATATTTTATATTATTCACCAAACAGCTAGAGAAGGTGAGCCAACCTAAATTTGTATATTTGGATTGCTGCTCTAGGTTGACCCTCAGCTAAAGAAAAATGCTTCCTTATTTAGTTTTACTCTGCTTGCCTGTTAGTTTGAAAGGTACCACTTGTTTGCTTCGTTCAGTTTTTTGTTAAACTCAGCCTCTATATGTGTTTATACGCTTTCGTATTTTCTTCAAGTCACTTCTGGATTGGTCATTCATGTACCAGAGTGGCTGTTGCCGTATTTCTTGTTTATTCTTTTTTTTTCAATTTCATGGCCTTCTGGCAGTTTTCTGGGAATACTTTCTGCTAGTTCTTGTTTACTTCTCTGTTTATATGCATCAGTATTAGAATGTTAGAACATTAAAGTACAAAATATAGAAAATATAAAATTTCTGTTCATACTTTTACATCTTAAATAGGAAAGACATATCTCACATTTTTTAACCATTTATGTGTTGGGTTATATGCTAAATTCATTATTCATGTTACTTAATCATTTACACCAACTCTTTGGGGTGTAGATACCATTTTACTGGTGAGGAAACTATGGCTTACAAGGTGTTGTAGTTCTTTTTTAAGCGTCATACCCTTAGTGAAAGTGAGGCTGGGATTTTAACCCTGACAGGATGACCCTAGAGTGCAGTTACCTGGTATATACTTTCTGAGGAGTCCTGTATGAATCAGGTCCTGGGAATTTTTCCAAAGTGAAATGAATGCTTCTGAAAGAACTCAGCACAGTTACTCAGCTTGAATTCCTGTGGAAATTTTGGGCAAATATTGGAACCAACTGGAAATATAGTAATGGGGTATCACATGCCAAATCTGGACCTGACCATTTTAGCCTGATAGTTGGCAGGTATTAGTAAGATGTGTCTTCAAACCCTCATTTATTCTCATTGGTTACAATAGGTACTATGCAGGATACACTGTGGAAAGTAAGACTGAATATGAGATTGATCTGCTTAGTAAATTGTGATGATGATTTGTTAATTAACAAATGTAAGAGATGTGACTTTCAGTATTGTAGCATTGTGTCAACGGGGCTTTTTTTTTTTTTTTTTTTTGAGATGGAGTCCAGCTCTGTTGCCCAGGCTGGAGTGCAGTGGCGTGATCTCGACTCACTGCAACTTCAGCCTCCCAGGTTCAAGCAGTTCTCCTGTCTCAGCCTCCTGAGTAGCTGGGATTACAGGTGCCAGCCACCATGCTCAGCTAATTTTTGTATTTTTAGTAGAGATGGGGTTTCACCATGTTGGCCAGGCTGATCTTGAACTCCTGACCTCAAGTGATCCACCTGCCTTGGCCTCCCAAAGTGCTGGGATTACAGGTATGAGCCACTGCAGCCGGCCTAAAGTGGAAATTTTGATAAAACAATATTCTGGTTGGAAGTATGAATATCCTCAATGCTTATTAGATTTTCACCTTTGAATTTTTAAACTTTGTTTTAGGTATTTCTTTAAATCCAGAACAATGGAGCCAGCTGAAGGAACAGATTTCTGACATTGATGATGCAGTAAGAAAACTGTAAAATTCGAGCCATATAAATAAAACCTGTACTGTTCTAGTTGTTTTAATCTGTCTTTTTACATTGGCTTTTGTTTTCTAAATGTTTTCCAAGCTATTGTATGTTTGGATTGCAGAAGAATTTGTAAGATGAATACTTTTTTTTAATGTGCATTATTAAAAATGTTGAGTGAAGCTAATTGTCAACTTTATTAAGGATTGCTTTGTGCCCACCACCTAGTGTAAAATAAAATCAAGTAATACAATCTTAACTGTTGTGGCCTTTTTTGATCATAAGAGTTGGTACTGTTTAAGGCCAAAAATAACAGTTTTTATAGATCTTTTAGTTTCAACTCAGTTTTTACAATAAAAAGGATTCGTATTGCATTGAGCTTATAAACTTAACGGTTTGTGAACTCCATATTTGATCTGTTCTCTTCCAATCAAATGTCTAGGCTTGTTTGACTTCCACCCCAATGATTTTTCACTTTTTTTATAATTGTTTACTTCAGTTTCCTTTAATAACTTAATCTCTTCATGTTCAGTTTTTACTTCACTCTTTATTCTTTTCTTTGAGTATGTTATGCTTATTTGGAAAGTCAGTGAAACTGTCAAAATGTTATCTCAGTAAGATACTTATATGAGAACTACAATCACCAAATCTACTGTATGCAACATTAGCAGATCTAATTTGATAAACAACATGGCTTGTGTGAAAACTGAGCAGGTGTTTGTTTACCCATAGTGTTCTGTGTAGTTATTGCTTAGTCTGCAGAAAATAATGACTTAGATGAGATGTCTGACTTGCTTTCACTTATTAAACATGTTCACCATGGGATGATGTCTGTAACATCAGATATTGTTAAACTAGACTAGGATTTAATAAAAATTGTGAAAGCTTACTGGCCTAACATTTTATTTTATAGTATTGAGTATGAATTATATGTAGCCAGAGATGTCATTAAGCTTTACTGTTACAGTAGGTAATATGGTTAGTTTGTAGGGAAAAGATCATATGAGCAAGTACTTGTGTATGTTGGCCTTTGCCCCAGTAGAACAGACCAATGGCATTCTAGGCTTGATGTTACTAAGTTTTAGCAGACACTAGTCAGTGGTTTGTATTTAACCATACTGATGAAGCAGACAGATTGAGGCACAGATTTTAGTGGCTTTGTGGCAATAAATAGGGCATGGTGTGCCTTAGGAAAAGAATGTTTATAAAGGGAATTGTAACTGAAATTAAAGGAGGCGGCAGTGAAGAAGAACTAATTCTCTTCTATCTAAATGATAGACGCATGATATTTTGAGATTTTTATAACAAGAGTGGAACACAATTCTAGGTAGAGTAGAAAAAGGAAAGGTTTAAAGACATATAAAAGATTCTTGTTGACAGATTATTTTTGGCAGCAAATCTCAAATGGTTACCTGCTATTAAGGGCTACCATATCAGAGTTTTGCACTATTTTGCTACCAAGTTTGATTCGTACATCTGAAACATTTTGTAGTTGATTGTCAAGGACTTAATTTGAAAATCATTTGCCAGGCCACATAGTTATCAATTTTTTTTTTCTAGTAGCTATTCTGTTGTATTTTTAAAACATTTTTTAGATGACTTTTAAAAGTATATTTAGCAGTAGCCGTAAGAGGTTCAAATTGGTAAAATCTCTTCTTGTAATTTAGCCTTCATCAAATAATAGGTACCAATGTATTAAAAATATGTTTTTTTTTTTTTGTAGCCCCTTGAACTAGAGTAGGTTCAGAGAAACTCCCAAAATTTGTATGTTAGACACATCATGCTTGATTGGTAACTTCCCTCCTTTTTTGGGGAACATGTTTGTGTCCTATTAACTTAATTGGATAGATTTGTAAATATTTCTTATTTTTGGCACACAGGAAGGGTAGTTAGAATACAGAACTTTGATTTTTGGTGTAGATGCAGAGGGAATGATGGGTAAATTTCCTAAGTTTATATGAATTTAGGGGGTGTATGCATTTTGAAACAATCTACTAACAGATGGTGCTGAAATCTATTACCTACATGTTTTCTAGTTGTTTAGCATTATGTTAATGAAACCTCCATGTAAGGAGTGTTTCTTTGGCACAGTTGGTAAGTTGACTGCTAACTTCATTTAAATGTGTTACAGGATATGCAGTATACTGAGATTGTTAATCTGTTTTTTGTGTATAGGAAAAGAGAACTGGGTTAAAAGAAGCAAATTAACTTGTTCTGAAAAGAAAATATAGATGAATTTTGTTTTCTGTTTAAATTTTATCTGCTTGGTGAAGATTTTTTTTTCTTAGGCAGAAAGCTTGGCATTTTTAGGCATAGATACCTTACCTTACAATGCCAAAATGAATTTAATTCCAGTACTCAGGTTTTTCCCTTTAACAGACTCTATGTGTATCAGGGCTTTCTAATGGGTTTTTCCTCTGTTTTTAAAATGTGAGCAGCATTTGACCAATTTCCAGTGCTCTTAGCATTTTACTTGACGAACAACCACTACAAAAGAAAATATTTGTAATTTGATTGTCTTTTGCTTTGCTTCATCAATGCCTAAGAACTTAAGAATACTCCTACTTCATTAGCTACTCAAGATGCTGTGACAATCACATCTATTCTACACAATGTGTTTAGAAACAAAGAATTGGGTGAAAAATGAAATAAGTATATTCTGACTTGGCTATTGAGGGGAAAAAGAAAGAATTCAGTATTAAGTGTTCCTCACAGGAGATACGTTAGCAGAATACCATAAAAGTTTGAAATCTTTAAAAAGTACTAATATTTAGGTCTCTCTCCTGAAATTCTTTGCAGTTCATTTTTTATGGCAATTAACCCAGTGAAACACTCAAAAGTTTTGTTTTTTTTTTTTTTTTTTTTAAAGTGGTGTTTTTCCAGATAAACTCTAGGGTGAACATTCACATAATCACAAATATGTAATTCTGTAATTGTGGAATGCCTGTATGCTTTGTTTTCGTACATCTTCCATGGAGATGTCTGAATATAATACTCCATCTGTGAATATTTTAAATGTTGAAATAAAAGTAAGAAATCTGCCCTTTGTGTTATCCCAGTTTCACAAACCTGAAGGTAAATGGGTAATTTGTCTGTTGAATGGGTTTGATTAATGGAATGCCTTTCTGTGTGAATGCTTTGGAATGTGGATTAGTCTTGGGTCCGTCCTTTCCATCTGCCTGATCCAAATGGAAAAATGCAAACACTTAGGTGTACACAGGCTCTTTTTTTTCTTTCTCCCTGTAAGTGCTTTGTAGTCTAATGATTCCTTCATACTCTTGACTGTGTCATGGACTCCTTTGAAGATTTCAGACTTATATTTTCATTTATAAAGTCCCTATCTTGCTCTTGGTTAGTGTTTTTGCTTAAGATGATACGTTGAGGCCCTGTTTCAATTTCTGTTTAGGAATAGAAAGATCCATGGTATATTCACTTAACTGTAAATTTGCTTTTAGTAAAATATAATTCAGCCAGAAGAAGGAAAAAAAGTAGTACTTGGAGTTTACACAATCACTGACTTGATAGTTTTGTCGTATGGCTCAAAGGAAGTTACTGGGATAGGAAAGGTATTTGCAAAGTACTAAACATTTAAAAAATTATGTGGAATTAATTATTATATAACAGTTCACCCAATAGTTATGTACATTTTAGTAAAAGATCTTGCTGCAGCCCAGCATGGTGGTTCACTTCTGTAATCCCAGCACTTTGGGAGGCCAAGGCGGACAGATCACTTGAGGTCAGGAGTTTGAGACCAGCCTGGCCAACATGGTAAAACCCCATCTCTACTAAAATGCAAACATTAGCTGGGCATGCAGGTGAGCACCTGCCATTCCAGCTACTTGGGAGGCTGAGGCAGGAGAATTACTTGCATCCAGGAGGCGGAGGTTACAGCTAGCCGAGATTGTGCCACTGCCCTCCAGCCTGGGCGACAGAGTGAGACTGTCTAAAAAAAAAAAAAAAAAAAAAAAAATCATGCTACATGAACAGGACTTTTTTTCCCCACTTGCTTCATTCACATAAGCCCCTTAAAGAGTTCAGACCTTCCCAGACCTGCTTTTATAGACATTTTAATCCTGGATTAATAATGACCTACTATCTTAAGTGAAATGCTCCTGTTATTTGACTTTTTATGTTCTTGATAGCTTAAATGATTTATCCTTCTGCTGGATAACTTATTGTAGTTAGGAGATAAGATTTATGCCACTTCCGTAACTGCTTCTGAATTTCAACTCATTTCAATAGTTGGATAATGTAACCTCCCTGGGTAACAGAAAGACTATATGTAGTTCAGAAATTAGCTGAAATTGTCTATGTAGTAACTCACGTATCTTGAAAAGTGATGTGAAAGTTCCAGTTTTGCCCTCGTAAGTAAGCTAAGCCCAAGTCTTTTAAAATGTTACTTATTTCTTTTTTGAAGACACAGGGTCTTCCTGTGTTGCCCAGGCTGGAGTGCAGTGTCTATTTACAGGTGTGGTCCTAGCGTACCATGGCTTTGAGCTTGTGGGCTCAGGTGATCCTCCTGCCTCAGCCTTCCTAGCACCTGTACACTACAGGTGTATACCACTGTGTCGGGCAAGCCCAAGTCTTCGAATAGCTCTTATTCTGAAGGCTTTATTTTTCAAGTATGCATTTGTTGCAGGAATGGTACAGAAAACTCCCATGTACCCCTCCACTCAGAGACCCCATTCAGATTTTGTGAGTTTCAGTGTCTTTTAGCAAAAACATGTAACTCAGGATCACGTGTCTCATTTGATTATCTCTTTAGTCTCCTTCAGTCTGACATTTCCTTAATTTTTCCTTGACTTTTACAACTTTGATGTTTCTGAAGATTTGGTAACATGAAGGCCATTGGTGGTGGTGACAAGGGTGGGGAGGGCAGAGGCTAGTTGAATGAGGAGTGGAGACAGGGTGTGTAGACAGTTTATTTGAGCAGCTCGGTTGTGAAGGATAAAGAAAAATGGGATGGTGGCTGTAGAAGGGTGTGGGATCCAGGGCAGAGTATGATTGAAATTACAGTGTGCAGCATCTGAGGGAAGGTGTGTAGGTTCCTAACTTGCTTCAGTGTGAATTTAAGTTGACCTTGGGTGTCAGCAGCAGTTTCAACCACTTCACACCTTTTTTTTTTTGGTGACTTAAGTGCCACCTGAACCATGAGTGGTTCTAGTAATTTTAAAGAAAAATACGAATTACTCCTTTTTTTTTTTTTTTGAGACAGAGTCTTGCTCTGTCACCAGGCTGGAGTGCAGTGGCACGATCTCGGCTCACTGCACCCTCCACCTCCCAGGTTCAAGCAGTTCTCTGCCTCAGCCTCCCAAGTAGCTGGGATTACAGGCGCCCACCACCAGGCCCGGCTAATTTTTTGTACTTTTAATAGAGACAGGGTTTCACCATCTTGGCCAGTCTGGTCTTGAACTCCTGACCTCGTAATCCACCCGCCCTGGCCTCCCAAAGTGCTGGGATTACAGGTGTGAGCCATGAATTACTTCATTTTAACATGAATCCGATCACTTGGTTCTCACGTCCCTCTTCTCCACAGTCAAGCTCTCTGAATTCAGACCATGGCCTAGTCAAACCTTGGGTTTTGGGATCTGGCACTAGTCATGTCTAGCCATGAGCCATTCTCATTTATTGTTTTTAAGGCACCTGAGGTGCTCCATTCCCTGTTGGAGTCACAGGGCCTGCTCTGGATGGGGAGCCTATAAATGAAGGGAGGAAGTTTAAGACCTGTTTAATCTGTTGGAGGAGCCTAGCCTAGGGAATGGCTCCTAGGCCCACAGGGTCGCAGATGGAAATGGCCCCTCCAACTTGGAGAATGTTTGCTTCCTATTTCAGTGACCTTGCACTTGGTTTTTTTCCCCATGTATATTATCTTTATTTTTTTTGAGAGACTCTTGCTCTGTTGCCCAGGCTCGTGTACAGTGGCATGATCTTGCCTCACTGCAACCTCTACCTCCCAGGTTCAAGCGATTCTCATTCCTTAGCCTCCCTAGTAGCTGGGAGTACAGGCGTGTGCCACCACACCCGACTAATTTTTGTATTTTTAGTAAAGATGGGATTTCACCATGTTCGCCAGGCTGGTCTTGAACTTCTGGCTTCAAGCAGTCTGCCCGCTTTGGCCTCCCGAAGTGCTGGGATTACAGGCATGAGCCACTGTGCCTGGCCCCCAATGTATTTTATTCGGAAAAATTTCAAACCCAGAGAAAAGTTGAATGAATAGTGTAAGGAACACTCATACGCTTCACCTATTATTATACTGCAACATTCTGTCTCTTTTTGCTGAACTGTTTGAAAGTAAATTGTAGAAAGTTACATACACATATGCTGAGCTGTTTTTACTTCTGAGACCAAGTGTATGTGTTTTTCCATCACCACTTCTGTTACTTCACTTGGGCGTCCCACAATTCAATTCTGATACCATCTACCCGGAGTTAGTGTCAGATCCCACAAGTTAAGGGCTCAGTCCCACAATACAGCCCCCTCTTCAGATGCCAGCCTGTAAGTCCATGGTTGTCACTGGTACTTACGACCAGTAAATTCAGAGGGTTTCCACAATCCCCTTCTCACATTTGATAATTGGGACCATTCACAGAACTCAGGAAAGCACTTTATTCACGATTACAAGTTTATTATAAAGCATACAACTCAGGAACAGCCAAATGGGAGAGATGCCCAGGGCAAGGTATGGGGAAGGGATGTGGAGCTCCGTGCCTTCTCTGGGAGCACCATTCTCCCAGCACCTTAATATGTCACCAACTTAAGTCTCTGAGCCCCATCATTAGGGTGTTTTTATAGAGATCCCATTACATGTGATTGATTAAACCTTTAGCCATTGGTGAGTAACACAGTCCTGACTTCCTCATCCATCCCCAGAGATTGGGAGGTGGAGCTGAACATTCTAAGGTTCTAATCAAAGTTTTGTCTTTCTAGCAACCAGTCCCCATCCTGAAGCTAACCAAGGGCCCTGCCAAGAGTCCCTCATTTGAGCAAAAGATGCTCCTATCACTTTTAACTCAAGAAATTAGGTTTTAGGAGCTCTGTGCCAGGAACCAGGGACAAAGACCAAGTATCTATGATGCCGCTTGGGCATATGTGTTTACACACATACATACATGTGTATACATCTATACAATTTTTTGGATGAATATTTGAAAGTAAACTGCAGACCTATTTCATTTTAAGTACTTCAGTAAGTATTTCCTAGGAATGGAAAGACTTTTTAAATTTTTAACATTTTTTAATGGAAAATAATCATTTTACAAAACAAATTGTGAGTGATATTATTTTACATTTTACCAATCTCTTTAATAGAGGATGGGTGGATTCTCCTGTTTGCTTCTGCAGATAGTCTTTTGTTTGGGTTGAGGTATGTGAAGAAAATGTGGCCTCATGGAGATGTGTAGTTGGAAAAGGGAGGAATACTGTATTTTTTTATTTCTGAGATGGAGTTTTGCTCTTGTCGCCCAGACTGGAGTACAGTGGCACCATCTGGGCTCACTGCAACCTCCGCCTCCCGGGTTCAAGCGATTCTCATGCCTCAGCCTGCAAAGTAGCTGAGATTACAGGCGTCTGGCACCATGCCCAGCTAATTTTTGTATTTTTAGTAGAGAGAGAGTTTCACCGTGTTGGCCAGGCTGGTCTCGAATTCCTGAGCTCAAGTGATCTACCTGCCTCAGCCACTCAAAAGTGCTGGGATCACCAGCGTGAGCCACCGCACCCGGCACAGGAATACTTTAATAGCCTTTCCAGGTAATTGTGGGTATCCTTTGATAACAACCACAAAATTTGACAAGTGGTAGTTTCTTAAAAGTTGTAGTATGTAATTTTCCCCTTGAAAACTTGAATTTCATCATTGATAACACATGCTGTCAGTTTTTTTTGAAGTGATAGGCTCAGTTTGTTTGTTTTTGAGAAGTCTGCCAAATCCACAGGTCTGAACGGTGACAATTTGTCAATCTTGGAAGTTAAAATGGTGCTCCATGCAAAGTGCCGCTAGTTCAGTTCACACTCCAGACAGTTCTGCTGGTGCTTTTCCTTGAGACTGCCTTGGAACTTCAGTGTGCGTTTCCCGAGAGTAAAGACATTCTGCCTAGCCTCAATATTATCACAACTTAAAACATCAATAATTTGATCAACCATTCAGTCCATATATAAGTTTCCCCAGTTCCCAAAAATGTTCTTTATTTCTTCTCCCAATGCAGTGTCTTGATCGAAATCCATGCTCTTCATTTGATTATTAGTCTCTTTTAATCTAGAATAATCCCTAGTATTTTGTTTTCCATGGCATTGACCTTCTGTAAGAGTCCAGGCCACTTGTAGTATGTCCCGTATTCTAGATTTGTCGGTTTCCTCATGGCTCAGTTCGGGTTAAATGTCTTTTGCAGGAATGCTACATAAGAGTTGCTGTACTTACTGCACCACACCAGAAGGTACATCAGGCCAGGTTGTTTCACAACTGGTCGTGTGGATTTTGATCACTAAGTTATTTAAAATGGTGATTGCCTGATCTACTTTATTTATTATTATTATTTTGTGAGACAGAGTCTCACTCTGTCACCTAGGCTGGAGTACAGTAGTGCGATCTCGGCTAACTGTACCCTCTGCCTCCTGGGTTCAAATGATTTATGTGCCTTAGCCTCCCGAGTAGCTGGGATGACAGGTGAGTAACTGGGATGACAGGTGTGCGCTACCACACCTGGCTAAATTTCGGCATTTTTAGTAGAGATGGGGTTCTGCCATGTTGACCAGGTTGGTCTTGAACTCCTGGCTTCAAGTGATCCACCTGCCTCGGCTTCCCGAAGTGCGGGGATTACAGGTGTGAGCCACCGTGCGCCAGGCCACAAATAAAAATTTTTTACTCTCAAGGAGCATTCGGTCTATTTCATTCTTTGAAAAGCATGTAAGTTTTGGGAGCCTAGCGTGGAAGGGAGTGATTGTTCCAGTGCATTGGTAGTGGAGACTGCCTTTTGGTCATTTTGGGCTTCTCATGCCATTGAATTAATAGGGAGATGAGGTGATTGTGGTGTTTGAGTTCATTGATCTTTAGTGTCTGAGGGAAATTGGGCTGTTCGTTGCTGCACAGTGGTGGCAAGGAGAGTGATGTTTGGAAACCAGGGAGTTTACTGGTGACTCTGCTCACTTAACCAATTGTCTTGATGAAGGAAAAACTTCAACCCATAAATAGAAGACCTCCAAAGACTCACTGTAAGAATGATGGTTTTGTACTTCGCATCTGGTAAAGAACCCTGGCCTAGTGAAGGTGCTGGGGGAGGCTAAGCGGGACTCGGAATGGGCAGAGGGCAGAGGCAGCTAAGATGACCAATGTAAACCTCACAGAAGTCAGGATTGTCACAACAGTGTTTTATGTCATTTAATTGTTTCTCCCTCCCTTTTCTCTGAAATAAGTTAAATGAGTAACACCGACGTTGGCTAAAGTTTTAGGCTATGGGAGTATGAGAGTAACTTGTATTGAAGTAGTAGTTGGTGAAACATTATTCTTGCCCTGTATTGGGCACTAATTTTTTCCACCAGGTGAAGGACAAGAGATGATGCTGAAGGCAAAAGGCTCGGAGAGTGCCAGATGTGTATATATTTTATCTGTTCCCCTAGATACTCCATCTGTTTCCCTAGATGCAGTCTTACCCTGCTGTCTGTCTTGGGAGGCTGGGATGTTTGGTTGGATTTTGTTCATGGTGAAAGGACCTCAGGTTGGCTGTGTTTCTTACACCACTCTTCTCAAGGTGACTTCCTCTATGTGAGTTTTTTATGGCTTCTAGTAACTACTCAGTCCCTACAACTTTCAGCTGTGGGATGTTTAGTTCCTGTGTTACTGCTAGCTCAGGGTTACCCTTTTGTTTTCCTAAGGCTTCACTCACACCTTTGTAAATAATATATTTTCGTAAATCTTACTCCTTGAATTGGCATAATTTGAGTGTTTTTTCAGGTTGGGAGCTTGACTAATGGCAAATAAGATTAGCAGAGACAACTATTACGGATTAGGATTAAAAACCTCTGTTACCTAGTTCTGTAGATTAAAGTCAAAGACAAATGAATGTCTTCAAACCTTGTGCAAAAGAATTTTGCTTGGATATTTTTAATGTGTTTGGTCTTTCTTGCCCTATGAGGCCTCTTAAAAAGTCTTGGCAATGAGCAGAAACAACTGTTAAAATGATCAACTAGCAAATAAATTTAATAGGCAAACTTGTATCTATTCCAAGGCTATATAATCTCTTTGTGTTGTCTCACTACTAAAGATAATGAAGATTATCAACAGGAACATGAGATTATTGGCAATAACTAGGGCTATTGCCTATTTCCACGCAGGGATGATTCCCAGTGGCTGCTGTTCCACTGCGTTCTCCTTGACAGACTGGGTGTTCATTCCTAGCATGTTCAACCCCAAGCAAAACAAGATCAGAGTTGGATGGGGAGATTTACAAGTTTTTGAGGACTTGGGTTGACAAACTTGAAGAATGGCCAGAGCAAACCCTCAAGGCAGGTACGCAAGTTGGAAATCAGACTTCTAGTCACAAGTGGCAGGCCTGGAAACCTTGACAAGTCATCTCAAGGGATGATGTTGACCTTGGCCATACACAGCTCTGCATTCTTGATGTCGACCTTGGCCATAGGTCTGCATTCTTGTGGTCCAGGTCTGCATTCTTCTTGCTGTCTACCTCAGTGGTGCAGAAGTCTTACAAGGGAAGAATGTATTGAAATCTAAAGGCTTTGACAATTTATGTGTTGGTGAAAAGCTGGTCTTTGTTAGCACTGTCCTAGTGAGGCTGAAGGAATAAATTTCTCTGCTGAACTTTCACATAGGTTGTAGCTGTGGCAGGGCTCATAAGGGTGGATTCTCAGATCTCTGAATGAAAAGCTTTGATATATTTCATGTGCATTTTTTTTTTCTTTTTTTTTTTTTTTGAGACGGAGTCTCGCTCTGTCGCCCGGGCTGGAGTGCAGTGGCCGGATCTCAGCTCACTGCAAGCTCCGCCTCCCGGGTTCACGCCATTCTCCTGCCTCAGCCTCCCGAGTAGCTGGGACTACAGGCGCCCGCCACCTCGCCCGGCTAGCTTTTTGTATTTTTTAGTAGAGACGGGGTTTCACCGTGTTAGCCAGGATGATCTCGAACTCCTGACCTCGTGATCCGCCCGTCTCGGCCTCCCAAAGTGCTGGGATTACAGGCTTGAGCCACCGCGCCCAGCTCATGTGCATTTTTTAATAGCATTCAACGTATGTTTAAATATAGGAGTGTCTTGTGAGTGGCTCCCCAGGAAGCAGCGGGAAGTGTTGTACTGGGCTATTGTGTGTGGGAGAGCCTTTCTGTTGACTATGGATCTCATATTTATGAGGACTGCATGCAAGGATTGCCTCTCGAGGTCTCGTTTATAGACTGATATCAGCCAGGTATTTTTCAGAATTCTGTTCTGCCATTCCACTGCCCTCCTGATTCTGGGAGATGTGGGCATTGGAAACACTTTGTAGATTTCCTTTATAATTTGGCCCGGATGTGGTTGGCTCCTGTCACCATTATTGAACAAAGGCTCTCAAATAGTCTTCTTGATGCAACAATAGTTGTAACAGCTTTGGTGTTTAGAGATGCTTCTATTTATTCATTTGGGAAGCCTCCCAACAATTGGCGAAACATGAAAATATGTCTTCATTTGTGTAAGTCAACTTCAGCTATTTATAGATGTCCCCTACAAAGGAGAGTGAGTTGCCTTCTCTGTGGACTTGACAGGTAGGAAAGGTCTGACAATTCTGCCCGTCTACACTGGAAAAGCGCCTTATCACTTGTACACTGCCAAGCGCCTTATCACGAGCGTGCCATTGCAAAGATCACGCAACCAGCCGGGAAGAAGATCCTTGGGCACCACCTAGTGGCCATCTAGGGAATATCAAAGGCGACTGCATTGCTTCTCAAATTGTGGTTATTTCCAATGGGTTGTGGACCACTACTTTTGCTAAATACAAATAAATTATTAGAAAAACACTTAAAATATAAAATACAAGTCTTAATGTTTTATTATTAGGTTTAGCAAAGAATAATTTTTTTTTATTTTTTTGAGACGGAGTCTCACTCTGTCTCCCAGGCTGGAGTGCAGTGGCTGGATCTCAGCTCACTGCAAGCTCTGGCTCCCTGGTTTATGCCATTCTCCTGCCTCAGCCTCCCGAGTAGCTGGGACTACAGGCGCCTGCCACCGCGCCCGGCTAGTTTTTTGTATTTTTTAGTAG
>NW_012116722.1:1727613-1797782 GCF_000951035.1 Colobus angolensis palliatus
TGCCACCGCGCCCGGCTAGTTTTTTGTATTTTTTAGTAGAGATGGGGTTTCACCGTGTTAGCCAGGATGGTCTCGATCTCCTGTCCTTGTGATCCGCCCGTCTCGGCCTCCCAAAGTGCTGGGATTACAGCCTTGAGCCACTGCGCCCGGCCAGCAAAGAATAATATTTTAACAAGTCAACAAATGTGAAGAAAAAGTAAAAACTGCACAATGTTCATTGTAAGTATAAACAAAACTAAACATTGAAATGGTGGAAATAGCCATTGAAATACCCACAGTAAATACCTACACATAGTTTTGGACAACATGATATATACCAATATTTAGTTTTTAATGTGATAAATGAACTTGTTTCTTGTTAAAACTTATCTAGATTGAGTTGATGACAGTCACAGGGGATAATGTGTATCTAAACTGTTTCTGTTTTGTTTTAATAATATATGTAGTAAATTAACCAGCTCACAGGGAACTGTTAGCAGGGGTGGGGAAAGATACTTTGTTTTATTTTAGTTTTTGAAACAAGGTCTCACTCTGTCACCCAGACTGGAGTGCAGTGGTTTGGTCATAGCTCATTATAGCCGTGAACTCCCGGGCTCAACTAATTCCCCCACTTCAGCCTCCCAAGTAGCTGGGACTACAGATGCGTGCCACAATGACTATTTTTTTGTTTTTACTTTTTGTAGAGATGGGGTCTTGCTATGTTGCCTGGACTGGTTTTGAGCTCCTGGGCTCAAGCAATCCCCCAGCCTTGGCCTCCCAAAGCGTTAGGATTACAGGTGTGAGCCACCGTGCTCAGCCAGGATATTAATTTTTAACTTTTATATAAAATAAAGTGAGGCTATATTTTCTAGAATTTATCTTCAGTCCTTTATAAATAGCCAACTCTAACAATTAGCCGAGCACGGCCAATTGGAATGCCATCAGTGAAGTATCTCCAAAAGCACAATTCCAAACACAATCCAAACTTGATTTCTTCAACAGTGGGATTGTGAGTTTACCAGTGACATGAAGAAAGGTTATCTGGCAGTGTTAGTGCACATTTGGTAGTGTTTGTTAGTGTTAGTGTTAGTGCAGGCTAATACTATATACATGGAGGCTTCGTAGGTCCAGTCTGCTGGCGCGGACTTCAAATAATCTCTGCCTCCTGGGTTCAAGCGATTCTCCTGCCTCAGACTCCAGAGTAGCTGGGATTACAGGTGTGTGCCACCATGCTTGGCAAATTTTTGTATTTTTAGTAGAGATGGGATTTCGCCATGTTGGCCAGGCTGGGCTCAGGCGATCCACCTGCCTCAAACTCCCGGGCTCAGGCGATCCACCTGCCTCAGCCTCTCAAAGTGCTGGGATTACATGTGTGAGTCACCGAACCTGGCCAAGTTCTTTTTGTTTTGCAGTAACTTCAGACTTTAAAGAAAAGTATAGAAACAGTACAAAGGACTTCTGTAAGTACTTCACTCAAATTCTTACTTCACTCAAATTGTTAATATCTTATGTAACCACAGTACAATTATCAAATGCAGGAAACTAACATTGATAGGATTATCTAATGTACCGATTTTACAACTGTCCCACCAGTATCCTCATTTTTGGTCTCAGATCCAATCCAGAATCTCCCATTGTGTGTGTGTGTGTGTGTGTGTGTGTGTGTTTAGTCATGTCTCTGTTTCCTCTGAATCGAAGTACTTAGTCTTTCTTGACCTTGACATTTTGGAAACGTACGTGTCATTTATTTTGTAGGATGTCTCTCAGTTTGGGTTGTCTGATGTATGCTGATGATTAAATTCCGGTTATGCATTTTTGACAGAGATACCACAGAAGTGATATAGGCTTCTCAGTACATCTTATCAGGAGGTACATGATGTTTATTTGTCCTATTACTGGTGACAACTTTGATAGTTTTGCCAAGGTGGTGTCTGTAAGATTTCTCTGGTGTAGTTTTTCAAGGGTTGGTTAGCAGTATCCAGGGTAGTGTGAGGGGTGAGAGAACAAATGGCAGATGCCCCAGGGGCTTGGAACACTGGTGAGATTGAGGTGAAAGGGGTGATAGGGCTTGATTTCATTAGGCTGATGTCTCCTGGTGTTGTTCATTAAAGAATGAGAGCAGCGGCATCTGTCTTACCTGGGAGCTCATTAGAAATGTAGAACTCAGGCCCTACCTCAGATTTCCTGAAGCAGAATCTATGATTTTAACAAGAACCCCAGGTGATTTGTAGGCATCTTAAGGTTTGGAAAGCACTGTCTTTCAGAAAACTGTGAGCAAACAGTTTAAGAAGCAGCTGTGCAGCTGGCAGGTCACTGATGTCAATAGCCTATGTGCTGGTGCTGTGGGTATAGCACCAGTGAGTCAGGCAGTCTGTGGCAGCTTTCTTTCTTTTTGTTTTTGAGACAGGGTCTCGCTCTTTTGCCTAGGCTGGAGTGCAGTGGCGTGATCTCGGCTCACTGCAACCTCCTTCTCCTGGGTTCAAGCGATTCTCCTGCGTCAGCCTCCCTAGTAGCTGGGACTACAGATGTGCGCCACCATGCCCGGCTAATTGTTGTATTTTTAGTAGAGACGGAGTTTCACCATGTTGACCAGGCTAGTCTCGAACTCCTGACCTTGGGTGATCTGCCCATCTCGGCCTCCCAAAGTGCTGGGATTACAGGCGTGAGCCACGGTGCCCAGCCTGCGGCAGCTTTCTGATTCTGTGTTCTTGGCTAACAGGAGCAGTAGCTTTCTGATTGTGTGTTCTTGGCTAACAGGAGCAGTAGCTTTCTGATTGTGTGTTCTTGGCTAACAGGAGCAGTAGCTTTCTGATTCTGTGTTCTTGGCTAACAGGAGCAGCAGCTTTCTGATTCTGTGTTCTTGGCTAACAGGAGCAGTAGCTTTCTGATTCTGTGTTGCCTGTTGATGAGGGGTAGCAGCTTCCTTGGTGGTTCAGTGTGGTTTGGCACTCATTCTTGGAAGTTCAGTCTTCCTTTTAGCCCTTGTATTGATTCTGTGAGCTCTGTGTACCCACTAACAAATCTTTTTGTACTTTAACCAACTGGATTGTACTGTCTTGTCTGTAACTAAGAGCTTGGACCAGAGTGGGTAAGTCACAGCAATATCTCATGGTTAGACGAAGGTGAAAGCAACCTTGGTGTGTGCCCTGGTTCACTGTGGGGTCACTAACGGGACCTCAGACGAAGCAATTTTGAGAGATAGGATCTAGCAAATTCATGGGGGGAGACCACTGGACTCCACTGATGAACTGCCGTCACTACCCTCAAAAATATCTTTCCGAGGAATGATCGCTGCACAATGAGGCCTTTTTTGTAGTGAATGACTTGTGGATAGCATGATACCATATTGTATTATTTTCAATATGTAAACAGTTTGTTACAGAATTGATAAACACCAAGAGTTAAAAAAAATATGGAATGTCAATAAGAAGGCAGTTGGGGTAAAATTGTCAGGAGTTGGGAGAGATGTAATGTGCTGTTCACTAGAGACAGACATGCCCTGCTCACATCTACCCCCTACAAGAGGAGTCAGGATTCTGACTTCTCACGGCTTGATATCTAAATAGAATTTTTAGGATGCATCCTTTTGCACTGAACTTCTTTCATCAGCATTTTGTGCGTGAGGGCCGTCCATGCTGTTGTGCGTGGGGTCCGTCCATGCTGTTGTGCATGGGGTCCGTCCATGCTGTTGTGCGTGGGGTCCGTCCATGCTGTTGTGTGTGGTTATAGCTTGCTCACATTTATTGCTTTAGTATTCCATTGTGGCATTTCTCTGCATATATCATGTTTAATGTGGACAATTCTGTCCAAGCCTAGTTCCTCTTATATAGGGTGGGTAGATTCTCCTGGACATTCTCCCTATCTCATTTAGGACCCATTAGTCTTAACTCTCTGAATGATGGTCGGACGGGTGGTTATTGCTTTACCTTCATTTTCTGTACACCCGCAGTCCATGTTCTTTGTGGAGAGGAGGGTGTAGTAGGCAGGATCAGCTCTTTGGGGATCAAGTGCAGTCATTGGTGGGGGTCCTGGGCTTTTATTTTCTTCGGAGCCATTGACATGTCCTGCTGGGACTCACTCCACCCAGCCATTGCTGGGTACCAGCCACCCTGATGGGCTTCACCTGTTCCCTCAACTCAGCCCGGTTTCCTGAAGGAGACCGGACAACACTTCTGCCTTCTGCCTCTGGCAAGGCTATGATGGGGGGATCACTGAGGGTTTTTCTTAGAATTTTTCCTTCTGGCCAGGCATAAGGCACATGCCTGTAATCCCAGTACTTTGGAGGTCAAGGTGAGAGGGATCGCTTGAGCCTAGGAGTTTGAGACCAGCCTAGGCAACATGGTGAAACCCCATCTCTACAAACAAACAAAAATCTTCCTTCTGAATTTTCTGCCTTTTTTTCCCCCTGGCTGCCATTTTGTTTTAGTTGCCACTGTTGTATATTGGGTATTCAAACATTTAAAATTTTGCATTTTTTCAGGTATTAGAGAACAGAGATTCTGTGATCTTGTTTTCCTCTGCTATCTTTGCCTTTTAATAGCTTTTGCTTTAGCTGCAGTAGGATGCAAGTGAAAGCAGTTTATAACATGAAATAAAATTGTGGAAACTCATTCTAGTCAAAGATCCTAAGATGGTCATTATTTTGCCAGAAGATGGTAGCAAAGTTACGATCAGATCTTAAGTAAAAGTTTTCAGTCTCAACACTCAATATAAACAAACCAAACCAAATGAAAACAAAAAACAAGAACAAAGTAGGAAAACAATGAAATGTCACCTGTTTATTGAATATATGATTTTTATCTTTTGATTTCTATTTTTAGAACTCAGTATTTACAGAAAAAAGCTATAAAATAAGAATGACCTCTGAAGTTTGATAAAAATGAATGATTATTAAAAAATTATCTAGGAGTCAAAGGCTCTTCATCAACCTAAATTTCTACCATGTCAATAGTACTCCCTGTTGGAATTGGAAATGAAATTAATGGCAAACTAAAAAATTCACAACATTCTATACATTTTCACAATGGTATGTCATTTGTCAAATTATGTTAGTCAACACATTCTCCAATAGGAGAATACTAGGAAAGACACTAAGATCCAATAATTAAAATATTCTCTTAAGACTATCATGATTAAATTATGAAATATTGGAGTAAAGAGATGAGGAGAAGAACCTAAACAAATACTTTATTTTCTTACTTCTATTTTCACTCCTGTTCAGATTGTTCCAGCATTCCTTCACCTCGTTTTCCAGTGTTGTCCACCTAAGTGCCATTCATTCATTCAATTTCAGTTCATTCATTCAACTCATTCATTCATTACTTACCCTTTATTGAGCCTACTGTAGGTCAGTCACTGTTCTGGATGCTGGAGAAATAGCAGCGACCAAAACAAATAAGGAGCCTGCTTGAATGGAGCTTGTATGCCAGTGCAGCACTATCCCACAGGACATTCTGACAGTGATGATTGTACTGTGCTGTCCAATCCAGTAGCCACTGCCA
This sequence comes from Colobus angolensis palliatus, assembly GCF_000951035.1. NCBI lineage: Eukaryota > Metazoa > Chordata > Mammalia > Primates > Cercopithecidae > Colobus > Colobus angolensis. The sequence goes on from NW_012116722.1 coordinate 1,733,094, forward strand.
CATGTGGCTGCTGAACACTTGGAGTGTGGCTGGTGGCCTTTCTGCTGGACAGATAAGTTTTGGTGGATGACAGAGACAGCAAGCTACCAAACAAATACATGGAAAAATTTTGGAAAATGATAAGTGGTTCAAAGACTTTAGGAGTGGAATTGTTGGGTCCTTGTTGGTCATAGTAACTCTGTGCTTAATATTTTGTGGAACTGTCAAACTGTTTTCTAAGTTGCTGTACCATTTTACATCCATGTCAGGTCAGCAGTGTATGTGAATTCCAACTTTTCTATGTTCTCACTTTGAGATTTTCAGAGGATACACTTATTGCCCAAAACCTTGTATAACATAGCTTTTAGACATTTTCGTAAAACTGAGTCTAAGTTTTGCTGTCAGTTGACAAGTTCCTGGTGATTGGATTCCTCTGTGCTCTGGACATGAATGCAAAGGCCAGTCCCATATGAAGTCATTCACTTTATTCTTTATGGTTTTCCTTCAGGGCTGACCAGTTCATCATAGAGTTTGGTGAGCAGGGTAGGGAGGGGACACATCTTTTAGCGAGCTCAAGAGAAGGAAGTCTAGTTGTTTAGAAAGAAAGCAGATCAAAGTTTTAGAACAACATGTCTGGAAGGATTACATTCTAAGATGTACTTCTCTAGCTCCAGTATTCTCTAATTTATGTAAGAAACTCACAGGTCAACCAATTGAAGCTCACAACTGACTGAGGAATTCCTTCTCTTACCTGCTTTTCAGATTGACTTTTTGTTTTAAGACTTAATTTTTTTAGAGTTTTAAGTTCACAGCAAAATTGAGAGGAAGATAGAGATTTCTTCTGTGTTTTCTGCCTGACACATACACAGCCTCCCCCATTATCAACATCCCCTACCAGAGTGGAGCACTTGTTATAATGGACGAACCTACCGACTGGCACACCATCATCACCCAGAGTCCATCGTTTCCCCGAGGGTTTCCTCGTGGTGCCATACGTGCTGTGGGCTTGGGCAAATGTATAATGACACATGTCCACCATCATGGTATCACACAGAGTATTTCCACAGCTCCCAAATCCTCTGCACTCCACCTGTTCTTCGCTTCCCCGCAGAATGACTTTCTGTTTGAACATTTGAGACAATGGGAGGTCACTGTGGCTTCAGGAGACAATTCTATCTTTGGAAGTCTGTAATTTTTCGAATGACTCTCTATATATTGAGCTGTAGTTTATTGCTCCATAGGGTCACCCTAGTTTATGCTTTGGGAGCCAAAAAGGAAAGGTTCACTCTTCTTTTCACTTGAGGACCTGTCAGGCAACCCACCAGTGCCCTGGAAAAAATCCACCCAAGGTTCTCTAGGAGGCCACGAGGAGGAAGTCTCCCTGCAGGCTGCTCCACTGCCGGCGCATTTCTCCCTACACCCTCCTATTAATGACAGCTGTCATGATCTCCTTTGCCTTACGGGGAGTCATATTCCCCTGCCCCCCACCCCAGCTTCAATGCTCCTTCTTATGTCCCTTAATTCCCCACAGCACAGCCAAGACGAGAGTAATTCCCTGCTACTGTTCGTAAGTTTTTGGTAAAAACAGTGATTTGCAGCTAAGTCTTGTGCTTGCTTTTTGGAGGTCTCAGGCGCATTTGAACCACACAGGCGTCCAAGGAAAGAAGAGGGCATGCGCAACGATTTTATTCCAAACCCACCTCTCTTTCAACATCTGCTTTGCTCCACCCTCCTCGCAGCTTGTGGCTGAGGCCAGCACAGTGTGATCAGTCGATCCGAAGGGAGAGGCAGGTGCTGCAGACTCAGGCCACTGTTTCCTCTTGGGCTGAGGGCGGGCAACAGACCTGGGGGTTCTGAGGAGGTGGGAGCCTCCTCCCTGCAGCAGACAGTGCAGACTGAGGAAGCAAGTCCTCACCAGCCTACCTGCTCCCCTTCTTCTCAGTCCCATTGTAGTTACTTTTTCATATACGCTTTTTCTTGATTTGGCAAGGACAAGGTGAAATCCAGATAGAAAACCTGAGCATGGTTGCTGTTTCCAAAAGGAAAATAAATAATAAACTGAAAAGATGAAGAAGAGAATTGGGTAAAGGAAATATTTATGAATTTTCTTCTTACACGTGTCTGGGGGTGAAAGCTACAGGCTGGGAAGGAGAAACATGTTTCAGCCACAGCGTCTGTCAGCGAGGGTTTGCATTCAGCCTGGCCTTTGGTAGGAGTGGACTTGGAAGATTTCTTCTAGCCTTAAAATTCCATAATTCTGTTTCCACAGAACAAAATTCCACAAACTCCTCTGGCAACAGAACTTCAATTTCCAATGTTTCGCAAGTCCTAGAGTCAGGAAATTTCATGGAAATCCTAGCAAAATCAACTGTAATCCATGGTACACTTCCAAGCATGTCCACAGGGAAAGCTCCCCTTAGGGTGCGGGGATGTGCACCATGAAGAGAGCCAAGTATTAAAGAACATTTCTCTGCATTGATGAACTCAATCAATCTGAATTCTGAAATGTCTTAAGGGAAAGATGAAAACCTCTGGGAATGAAATTCAGGAAGCTGCATGTGCTTTTGCTTCACAGTTGCAGGGACTCCCTGAAGTCAGGAACGGGGAGACAGCTCTCAGGGACTTCAGGTGCAGTAGCAGTGCTCACTGGCTAGTACAGACGCCAAGTCTCCACACCAGGGCATTGTGGAGACCCCACCTGCCTTTCCAGACACTAGCGTGTTTCAGAATGCCTTAGAATTCATCCAGACGCCTTCAATGTGTACTCCTGGTATTTGCTTTCAGAAATGACTCCATTTTTCACAAGAAGATAGATAGCTTTGTTTACTTGTATAGTGTCTTCTTATAACGTCCTGACCGTGACATAAGCATAGGATTTGAGTGTGGATTTGAGTCTTGGCTCTGCCACATGTTGGCAGTGGGGCCATTGTCAAATTGCTTAGCTTCTCTGAGCTTCAATTTTCTCATCTGTAGAAAAGGGATGATATTAGTAACAGTATTATCAAGGGAATAGGTGAAGTGAATGTTTTGTCATGTCTGAGCATATATAGAAGATGCTATGTAAGGAATTATTCTTGCTTTTCTCCTTCTCAGTGGGCCTATGACAATATAGTAAGACAAGTGGCTAATCAAAGAAATTCAATATGTGGGATAACCAGTCGTATTTCCATATTCACCAGTGCTCAGGAACTCATCCTCCAGGTCCTCACTGGTTGTAATCTGTTTTATAAATCACCCAGAAGAAGTTGAGAGGAGAGGTTTTGGTTGTATTTTGGGAGCAGAAGGGGACAGTAGGGAAAGAGCTTCTGTTCCAAGCATTTTAATGGAAGCACAAGCACCACACAGCTGCAGGAGACCACAGCCCCTTCTCACGCGGCGTTGGGAAGCCTTTGAGTCTGCCTTTGATCTCTGCTCCTCCCTAAGCACTCCGCTGTGCCTTTGGGGCTGTTCCCTCTTCTGCCTTTGCTCCCTGAGGGTCCCTGCCTTTCACTGGCATCCTAATTGGGCCCCGATTCTCTCAGGAAAAGCCCCAAGATCAACTCATACCCTCTTCTTAGAAATTCCTTTTGTCTCTTTCTCTCAGGGGTTTGCTCTGTTTGCTAGGCCAGTCCATAGAGTACATATCAGCAGTTGAGCCCAACAGGTGAGAAAGGGCCCATGTATTAGACGTCTCCCAGGAACCCTCTATGCTTTCCACAGGTGTCCTCCATGATCTCAAGTGATTGGAAAGCAAGATGACAAGTAGAGAAGGAAGGCTCTGAAGATCAATTACTTTGGGTCCTCTTAAATTTCAGTATGTAAATGACTTCTAGTGGTTTTCCATGCCCTGGGCATTGGGAGTAGACAGAGAGGAAGGGAGTTCGGGGAGTTTCGAGTTGTTTGGCCCCATCAACTTCTCTGGTCAGTAAGATATGGAGTACTGGTGGTATTCAGGGGCTCCCCAAAGAGCATCTAAAATGAAGGTTCCCATTCTGATCCCAAGGAAAACAATAACAGACCAGCATTTGCGTGTGGTTAACAAAGTCTTTCAATCTTATAATCTCTCATGGTCTAGACCAGAACCGTCCGATAGAACTTTATGTGATCGTTTTACGTTTGAATTAAAAATTCTGTTTTGTGGTCACAATAGCCACATTTCACACACTCGGTGGCCATGTATGGTTAGTGGCTACCCTACCGGACACGGCAGGTCCAGACAGCAACTGTGTAAATGTGGGGTGGACATTGCTGTGCTCACTTGATCTACTAATCAAGGTCTATGTGAGGCAGGAGAAGGGGGTCTGGAGGCAGGGAACATAAGGCTGATTCATGCTGACTTCCTAGAACTAAATCAAATGGAAACACTTCAGCTATGACAGGAAATATCCTCTCCATTTACATAGGGCATACACTGAGTAAATGACTTGTAACTTTATTTCGTCCTCTTCATTTACATAGGGCATACACCAAGTAACCAGTGGAAACCTCTAGAGGGTATTTAAACCCCAGGAAATTCTGTAATGGGTTTCTTGAGCCTCCATGCTTGGGCCACTCCCACTCTGTGGAGCGTACTTTCATTCAATAAATCTCTGCTTTTGTTGCTTCATTCTTTCCTTGCTTTGTTTGTGCATCTTGTCCAATTCTTTGTTCAAGACACCAAGAACCCAGACACCCTCCACCGGTAACATTAGTGCAGATAAGAGGTCTTGGGCTCATCAGCCTCCAGGAAGCAGACAGAGAAAGAAAAGGAATGTGGTGGCTGGAGAGCTGTAGGAGTGGCAGGGACTGGCTCAAATTGAAGAGGCCATGCCTGGTTTAAGGGGGCAGCTACTGCTTGGTCGTTCGGAAATGCATGCCCAGGGACGCCAGATCTTTCCTTTTTTTCTTTTGACATTGATAATGAATTTTCAAACTGTTGGCATTTTATAGGCTAATAAAAAAGAACCAAAAAACTAAAAACCTAACCACATTGGAGCCCTGATATAGCCGCTGAAGTTCAAATTCTGCAGATGGACCAAACCATTGCACCTAAAACAGCATCTGTGGCATCAGCTTCCATGGAGATGAGGGGATTGTAGGAATATTGGCTGTAGGAAGATAGAACCTGGGTTTGGGTTTCTTCCAGAAATGGGCAGACCAAGTAGATCGTGGTAGGGGTCAAACGAACAAACAAACCAAAAATCCTTTTTGTTGTTTCTTTTAGGAGTCAAAGTCAAGAAATTTTCAAACTGCACACAGGCTGGATAGAGAGCAGTGGTAGGGATAGGCCCCCAAATATGAAGGAGCCCGAATTAGGTGCAGAGATTTCCCCAGTTGTCTTACATTTCAGCGTGTCATCATTTCATGGTTGTGCTGTTATTCTTCCACAGGTAAGGAAGAGGAAAACTGTTTCTGTGCTCCAGTGCACAGACAATTGTTAGTTGCTCCGGAAATTTTCATTGTAAGACCCCCAAATCATAGCATAGGAATACATCTTGAAATAAAAATGCAAAACTTTTCAATAAAAGGAATGGATGAGGGGAAAATGATTTAGTTAGTTACAGAGATGTTGATTATCTTAATGAATAACCATCCTTTTGTTAGGTGATAAAAGTTATTACATATCCAATCCATTGTTCTGACCTATAAAGGATAGAAACAGTTTTCAACTTATCAGAAGTAAAGGTCATTGTACAGAAAGTATCTGTTTTATTAATTCAACACTGCAAACATTCGCCGTATCTTGTAGTTCAAGTCTCTGTAACCTCCTGTGTTTTTAGTATTGTTATTACTATTATTATTTTGAGACAGAGTCCCACTCTGTCATTCAGGCTGGGGTGCAATGGCACAATCTTGGCTCACTGCAACCTCTGCTTCCCGAGTTCAAGCAATTCTCTTGCCTCAGCCTCCAGAGTGGCTGGGATTACGGGCGCCTGCCACCATGCCCGGCTAATTTTTGTATTTTTAGTAGAGATGGGGTTTCACCATGTTGGCCAGGCTGGTCTCAGATTCCTCACCTCAGGTGATCTGTCCGCCTTGGCTTCCCAAAGTGCTGGGATTACAGGTGTGAACCACCGCACCTGGCCTTGTGTTGTTTTATTATACGTACTCTGTGTTTTTGGTTCAGATACTTCAAGAAAATGTGGCCTATTTGCATCTCGAATTCCAGAATTATATCTTACTTATGATTCAGGTGTTCTGCCGATTGTCTTAAGGCTGCTATTTGGTAATGTATTTTTGACACAATGTCAGGAATGTTGTATTAAAAAAAAAAAGGAAAAAAAAACAAGAGCTTGAGAAACCGGAGTCAAACTGAGGCAAGCATGGGCAAACTACATCCAAATGAGAAAGAAACTTGCGGTTTCCACCAGATGTTTAAAAAGGCAGGGTTTTTGTTTTGTTAAATTTCGTTGCATGAAATTAATTTCAACATTTCTTGAGTGGCTATTGCATACTCTCTATTCGATTCTCTTGGGTTGGCATATGGGGATAAGTTCAACATTCTCATTCTTGCCCTCAGCAAGTTTGAAATTCAGAAATACTATTGTTGATATTTTCTTTTAAAGTTTGATTCAATTTGACGACGACTGAGGGCCTAGTGTGTTCCATGTAACATATTAAGCATTTAAAAGTCATTACAGCACCTGAGGTCAGGAGTTTGAGATCAGCCTGACCAACATGGTGAAACCCTGTTTCTACTCATAAGACAAACATTAGCCGGGCGTGGTGGCACTGTAGTCTCAGCTGCTCAGGAGGCTGAGGCAGGAGAATCGCTTGAACCTGGGAGGTGGAGGTTGCAGTGAGCAGAGATAGCACCATTGCACTCCAGCCTGGGTGGTGGAGCGAGACTCCATCTCAAAACAAAAAAAACAAAAACAAAAACAAAACATAAGAAATAAGTCATAGGGTAAAAAATGGAATATGTAGCTTATTGAGTAATACTGTAAGATACCACTGAGGTGTTTACAAATACAAGAATTAAATTCTCTCTCAGAATGCTGATGTTTTCTGCAAAAGGAAATGCTGTTAAACCACAAACATGCTACCATCTTTCCATCGTGGGGTCTCTTCCCTCTTGGAACCTTGGAGCATGTGCTCTATTTTGTTCAAACCATCACTGAGTTTGTTGAGATGCCTTTTTCCCCTGGGTGGTCAGTCTTTGGGAGAACTTGCATTAGTCCATGGATATTTTAAGTTTTAATGAGCGCCTCAGCACAGGGCAAGATTGCTCCAGGGGCTGGGGAATTGCCTTCTTTTATTTACATGTTACTTACTAGATTTCATTTAGGAAACAGTAGTGTCTGTAAGTAATTATCTCCCACCCCCAATGTTATAAAAAATAATAACCAGGTCCTTCAAAGTTAATGTTAGTAAGACAATGTCCTGGGGGGAGGAGCAGCTGAATCTCATAGCCCTGGTGTTGGTCCCCCAAGGCTCTCTGTCCTGTGGAGGATCTCATGTGTAGTCCTGCCACTGCCTCCACCCTGGGTGGAGTAGGGATGGGAGTGGGGACTATCATTTCCTTTTGAATAAAGCTGGCTTAAACAGAGAAGCATGGGTCTTTCACTCATGCCCTAGAGCCCAGTCCAGCCAAGGCTCCGTTATTCAGGAGAGGCTTTCCTCAAAGCTATGGAATGACCAGAGGCAGAGACTTACTGATGGCACCAGGGAGCACTGTAGCCTTTGGACAAATCTTCCCTGTTTATGGTTCACTGGCGAGAGCTTCCTCTCTCCCCAGTTCCTGTGATGTTGAAGATACCTGAACCTGCCAAGTTCTAGCCCAAGAGAATGCCAGAGCTCCTTCTCCCTAGTTCCCGTTCTCCCTCTAGCGTGTTACACCAGCTGTGACCACCCGCTCCTCTCAGAGGAGGCCATAGTTGGCCATGGAGGCAGAACTGCAGCATGACAAACTTGCCAGAATGTCCCTGAACATTTAGTAACAGGACAGCCCCTTCCCAGGAGTCATCACGACCTTGTACCATGGATGTGGCTAAGGAGTGAGTCACGTGTGTTTTTCCAGCGTTTGAGATTAAGCATGTTAGGCCCTGTTTGTGGAAAATGTAGTTCACGTGTCACCTTTTTATCCGGGCCCTGGGTGATCTTTCAGCATCAGCCTATTCCCTCTTGCATCATTCTTCCCACTTCACAGACATCCAGTGCCTCCAATAATGACATCAAAAGGGATGAGACTGAACAACATCAGAACTTGCTTGGATAACCTATTTTTCCGAAGTACCAAACAACATTAGACAACATGAAAATCTATCCTAAAACCCCTGTAGGCTCACCCGTAGTTGCAAGCAATAATGAAAGATCTAAAAATATTTACATTTAGACATTATGAACATTCAATCTTTGTGGCATTTTAAAAAATTATGTTTTCTTTTTTTTTTTTTTGAGACGGAGTCTTGCTCTGTCGCCCAGGCTGGAGTGCAGTGGCCGGATCTCAGCTCACTGCAAACTCCGCCTCCCGGGTTCACGCCATTCTCCTGCCTCAGCCTCCGGAGTAGCTGGGACTACAGGCGCCCGCCACCTCGCCCGGCTAGTTTTTGTATTTTTAGTAGAGACGGGGTTTCACTGGGTTAGCCAGGATGGTCTTGATCTCCTGACCTCGTGATCCGCCCGTCTCGGCCTCCCAAAGTGCTGGGATTACAGGCTTGAGCCACCGCGCCCGGCCAAAAATTATGTTTTCATACTTGCATTTTTATCTACCAAATAAAAATCGATAGAAAATGTTTTAGTTAATGAAAGAGAAACTTGCTCCCAAAAAACAAGATCTCATTAATTTTTCTAAAGCAACTGAAGCTATAATTCTCAGCCTCCTGCTGTCACTCTTTATAGCAGGTCCTCAGTCTGAGGTCTGGGGAGACAATGCTGGTTTCCAATCCAGTTCCTGACTCTCAGTGCTCAGGATCCGCTTTGGACATTCCCTTGATCCACTCTCTGAAAGAGAAAACTACAGAAACACGATAGAGGAGACCCTGGGCAAGGCCGAGGCGATGGGAAGGCGCGGGAAAGGCAGCGAGTGGGGAGGGGATAGGATACCAAAGGACAGGCCAGAAAGGCAGATGGAGAAAAGCCTGATCGAAACAATGTTAATCTTGGAGATATATGATACATCTTTTCATATACAGTATAAGAACAATGATGACAGGAAAAGCCAGGAAGACAGACTCAGTTTTTCTTTGAGTGTTTAATTTGCATAGGTCCAGTTTGGTGTATTTGAGCCTGATGATAGCTGTGAGCAAATCTCCTCAATTCATTGATGTCTTGGAATTAAAACAAGCCTCTGCATCATTCCTTCACACAGTAAGCATTTGTCAAGGTCCACCTGTGAGCATAGTGCACCAGAGAGGTCCTGAGGGATACAGGAGAGGCAGGCGATGCTCTCCTGGTTTCAGAGGGTTTATGGAAAGGACCTCTGCTGGGATGAACAGTTCCTTGAAGGAGCCCACAGCAGGTGGTTTAGCTTAGTGGCTTTGGTAGGGAGAAAGGCGGCTGTGCAGTTAGGAATGAATTGGGGTTGTGTGTCTTGCAGGACCTGAGCTGCTGGGTGGTTTACAGCTATATGAAATTATACGTGAAGGGGAAAATATGGCTGTGTGGATTCCTGGCTTCTGCAGGAAACAAGTTATTTAGATGACTCAGTAAAAAGAAGAAATGGAAACCCGTACTTCTTGATTAAACATGGCTTATTTGCAGGGGGATGAGGCAAGGAGAGGAGAGAAAGGGGAGAAAAGCATGCGTGTTTACATCAGTGCAAGCATATGAGTCTAAAAGGCAGATGGGATTGCATGGAAAGGGAAAACCTCAAGGTGAATGCATCAGAATGGCCTGATGATTACAGAAAAGTTCTAACACGATGCCTAATGATTCTACAGTACCTGTCCTGGAAAGACTCAGAGGACTTTGTGATGTTATGAAATTAATTTTTATTAAGTGTGTATAATACTCTAAAACACATTCCAATCTCAGCAATCTCTCTTCTGCTATTAATTTATTCCAGGTCTTACTAAACTATCCATGGGAATCCTCCCATCTCCCATTTAACAATTCTTTGAGTCCTCAGGCTTAGCTAATTCTTATTTGATCTGCAAGGTGGCAGTGTGTAACAGTCAGTAGATGCCACTGTCTAATAGTGAAGGCGTCCACTCAACAGGCTCATAGGTCAGAAGCTTCAGGTTCCAAACCTTTGATGGATTAGCTCCCTGCTTGGTCGGCTGTGTAAGGTCTCAAGTCTGTGCATAGTATTTACTTAAGTCAGTGATGTAGCCACCTCTCCATTTCAGAGATGACGTTAGCGATGTGATTTGCCCCGGGTCTGTGATCATTGCTTTCACCGGCCTCTGGCTGCAGCACATTGCCTCATGCACTAAGAAGCCACAGTTGCCCTTCAAGGCTGATGCAATGGCATTTCATGGTATCTAACCCTGGCCCACTGCCCTCTGGACTTAGATCTTCAGGTTGTGGCCAAAATCTTAGCTCGGAAGATGGAGACAGGATCAGGTACCACATGGTCCTGGGTGTAGGAGCCAGTCTGAATGTGTTCTGTCACTTGATAGCAGACAGACACTCTTCATCAGCTACTCAGGACTCCAGGCGCCAGGAAGTAAGTTGAGGTCAGGGAGTTTGTTTTATCTACTGATTTGGAAAAATATTTAGCCTCCCTGGAACAGAGATGTGCATTCCGTGTGTCTGAAGCCATGAAATTTGGCAAGTCCCATATCAGATACCTAAAACTGTTATACAACTCAGTCTAATTTACATTGTAAGGCTGCCAGAGGGAACTAGGTTTTTCCCTTGGTCTAAAAGTCCCCTCTGACAATTCTAAGGTCCCAATAATCAATATCAATCAATCAACAACAACAATAATAATAGTAATAATGATATCCCTCACCCATATTTGACCTACAGTTCAAGGCCCATAGCTTTGGATAATCAGAAGTTAGAATTTGGCTCAGAGGGACATGTGAGTGACTTGTGCAATACTTTGGCCATCTTACAAATGAAGACAAAGGTGTCTGACAGTGTGAATTAGAATGAAGACATCTCCCAAGCTAGCATTTCTTCCACAATGGGCTCTTCCTGCCAGAAAAGAAAAGCTATCTTTCTTGTCATTTTTCACCAAAGAGGCCATTGCATGTCTGATAATTTTTCTTCAAAATTGTTTCTTTTTATATTTAAATGTTTATTTTTCCTAACCACTAGACCACCAGGGAGAAATTGTTTTTAAAAACCTTAATTCTGCTACTTAATTTTGCATGCTATTTGTGAATCTGCAAAGGCAAGTACTTAAAACTGTGCTCTCTGGGGAAAAAGCACTTGCGGTGGAAAGGCCAACTCCAGATCAGTGTGTCTAGCACTTGCCTTTCCAACGATTAATGGTCATTGTGGTATGTATACGTACATGTGTGCAGAACTGTCAAAGAGCCTCCATTTTAGATTAAACAGCTCTGGGTTCAGCTTGAGGCTCAGCAGATTCTTCAGTTTTCTTATCTGGATTTTCTGTTCAACACACCAAAGCGTGTTCTGTGAAATGTTAGTTTTGCAGAATAGGAAAAAAAAAATCACAAGAAAAAAGGAAATCACAGTTAAATAAATGAAGTTCAACTTTTTCACCATAGGGTCACTTGGAGGCTTTAAGATATTAAAATACAATATGACTCTCAAAGAAGAAACAACATATAAATTAAAATGCAATGAATATCCAAGAGTTTCCCAAACTTACCTGTGGACGTTTTTTTTTTTTTTCATAGAGCCACTCATGAAATTGATGAATTTAGGGAAATCCTGCATTTCTCCGGGCTTAGGTTGCAAGTAATGAGACCAAACACTAGCTTAGGCAAAAAGAGAAAACCTTTGCTCCGGTCACCAAATCAAAGGCAAGACGAGGGTAGAGAGAGCCTCCTGGACAACTGGAGCAGCTGATAATTGTTAATATTTATTGTGAGACAACCATGTGCCAGGCACTGTTCAGCATGCTTCTCATGCATTAATTCATTCAATCCTCACTACAGCTCCATGAGTTAAGTACTATTATTATCTTTTACAGAAGAGGAAACTCAGATTCAAAGAGGTTCAGTTTCATAAGGTTACCTAGGCAGTCTGACTCTGAGCCCACACTTGGAACCACTGACTTTGTGCTTCTCCAGGGACTTAAATGCTGTCAAAGTTTATTTTTCCTGCGTGACTCTTGCGTCCTTGGGTCTATTTAATTCTCTTCAACCAACTTTCCCCATGAGACAGAGACCTGGCTCCCACCTCTCAGCTGGCCCCCCTACCTCCTTCCTGGGAAAGGGCTCCTGTTCCAATTCCTATTAAAAACATTCTGGGCCGGGAGCAGTGGCTCATGCCTGTAATCCCAGCACTTTGGGAGGCCAAAGTAGGTGGATCTTTTGAGGTCAGGAGTTAGAGACCAGCCTCCACTAAAAACAAAACAAACAAACAAACTAAAAAACAACAACAAAAAATTAGCTGGGTGTGGTGGCGCACACCTGTAGTCTTGGCTACTCAGGAGGCTGAGGTGGGAGAATTGCTGGATCCTGGAGGCAGAGGTTGCAGTGAGCTGAGATCGTGCCACTGTGCTCCTCCAGCTGGGTGACGGAGCGAGACTCCATCTCAAAACAAACATTCTGGAGAAGAGCTATGATTAGCTCCTGACTTGAGGTCACGTGCCCAATCTTGGGCCAGTCACCAGGGCAGAGGGGGAGGTGGGGCGTTCTCATCAGCTCAGCTCACATACCACTATTGTGGCCAGGAGAGCAGTGAATTATGATGGCCACTTCCATTATATCAGCATGGTCATAATGGGGTGATAGGGAGCACTTCTTTGAAAGAAAGAAGCTATGTTTTCCAGAAGAGGTGGCCAGGGACACTGATATTCTGAACTGTGACACACCTGGGGATTTTAGAAACCAATGGGATATGCGTGTGGAGCTGCCAGCACGGTTCCTGGCATTGCAATAGGCTGTTGATTCATCGTGGCTACTCTTCTATTCGGGCTGCAGAAGAGAAAGATTTTAATGTGCAAATGCTTAATTAAGCACGCAGAAGAACTAGCTAGGAAGGCTGCTTTGTAAAACAAGTCCCACAGTTAAAAAAAGACAACCAGGTCAAGGTCTGGGTCTGACAGGTCAGGCCAAGCTGGCAGACAAACAAAACAAGATCAGGGAATGGGGTGGCAAGATCCAAATTTATCATAAAGCATAGACATGTTCATGGAACAGGCCAGGGTCAACATCAGAGGTCCAATTTGAGTGAGACGGTGTGGGCAGGGGTCCAACCAGGCAGACGGGCCAGCCCACAGCAAGGTCTGGATGGACCCACTTGGGCTAGAGTGCAGGATCCCAGCAGGGTAGAGGTTATGGAGCCATCCTCAGAGACAGAACAGGGAGACAGAGAACAGTGCCCTAGATTCCAAGATAAGGAAACAAGTGTGACCAAATTAAGTTAGGCGTTGTCTATGGAGCCACGTGATGCCAGAGAGAATTTCAATTTCCTCCAAGTCCTAGAAGAGAAATGTAACACGAACAACACGTTGACTTACTTCCACAAGCTATACCCACATATCCTAAAGTCAGCAGTGACCACTTGCAGGAATGGGTTGCTGAACCCCAAAGAGGGGCATGCCTGGGTATTCGCCGTGCTGACAGCTTCAGTTCGGAAGGGCAGTCCTCCTCAGGCCTTTGTTTCCTCAGTCTTTTGCTTCACATTAGCCAGCTCCATGTGCAGGATTGGTGAGGAATGCTGCCTCCTCTTCTGTGATGATCCACGAGGTGGATTCTCACCCACCTTCACTGTTGTAGTGTCTACTACTGCTGTAACAAATCACCACACACCAGTGGCTCAAAACAGTGCACAATTATTACCTCACAGTTCTAGAGATCAGAAGTTAAAAATGGGTCTCACTGGGCTCACATCAAGGAGCTGGGAAGGCTCTATTCCTCCTGGACACCCTTTCTACCTTTTTTTTTTTTTTGAGACAGGCTCTCGCTGTGTTGTCCAGGCTTGTCTTGAACTCCTGGGCTCAAGCGATCCTCCTGCCTCGGCTTCCCAAAGTGCTGGGATTACAGGTGTGAGCCACTGTACCCAGACCCTTTCTCTGCTCTTTCCAGCTTCTAGAGGCGTCTGCATTCCTTGGCTTGTAGTGCCTTCCTCCATCTGTGAAGGCAGCAGCACAGTATCTTCCAGTCTCTCTCTGACCTGACTCCCTGATTCCCTCTTGTAAAGAACCTTAAGATTACATTGGACTGCCCCCTCCTCCATAATGCAGGATAATCACCTCATCTCTAAGTCCTTGACTTGATTGTACCTACAAAGTCCCTTCTGCCATGTGAGGAAACATATTCACAGGTGTCAAGGATTAGGGTGTGGACATCTTTTGAGGTTCATTAATCAGCCCACCAAAGTTGTCACGTTCACCTTTAAACCTCGTTTCCCAGTGCATACATTTCTACAGTTTCCATTGGCCTGTCCCAGATTTTATAAGCACCTGCAGAGGTACCACCGGGATGGGAGCTTGTGTGCCCTGGCGCTACTTACTCTTTGTGGAGGAGGATAGGGATAGAAGGTACGTGCTGTTCCTGAGCGAGGTGGACTTCTGGAAGAGCTGTTGCATTTAGTAAGGCCTACTCACCCAGAGAGACCCCCCATTACCTTTTCCTTTATGAAGGCAAGAATCTCTCAGCAGCTTCCAGTTGCGAACTAGTCCTATGTAGCTATTATACTTAAGCAGATTTTATGGAAAAGCAAATGGGACCGATAGGTCTCTTTGGAAAAACTCATGCCTGTGCTCCAGGAAATAAGCATGATCACAGTCTTGTTTGTATTGGTGAAAAATCACAGACAACTAAAACTTCCCTCAGTAGTAGAATGGACAAAGAAACGACTGATAAACCTATAGTAATCACCATAAATGAATTAGAAGTATGTATATTGATATGAAAAAATACCAGGAATATAATGTTAAATGAAAAAAACCCCAAGTTATAAAATCGTATTGTCTATGGTTATGCATATGGGGGTAAAAGTGTAAAAATATGCCTGGGATGAAAAGACCCCCACTTCAGAGTACTGGGCCCCACTGGACAGGAGGGACAGAATGGGATTAGAGAAGGCCACACAGAGGACAATAGCCCCATTGGTAAATGTAAATTTTATTTATTTATTTATTTTTGAGAAAGAATCTTGCTCTGTCACCCAGACTGGAGTGCAGTGGCACAATCTTGGCTCACTGCAACCTCTGCTTCCTGGGTCCAAGAGATTCTCCTGCCTCAGCCTCTGAAGTAGCTGGGACTACAGGCACGTGCCACCATGCCCAGCTAATCTTTTTCACTTTTAATAGAGACATAGTTTCAGGGTTTCACTATGTTGGCCAGGCTGGTCTCGAACTCCTGACCTTAGGTGATCCACCTGCCTCCACCTCCCAAAGTGCTGTGATTACAGGCATGAGCCACTGCGCCTGGCCAGTTTCATTTCTTTAACAAAAAAACTGAATTGAATATGGCAAAATGAAAATATTTGTTATGGCTAAATGGTAGGCATCATGTGTTTATTATAGCATTCTCTATATTCTCTGTATAGTTTGAAATATTTAATAATACAGCAATAATTCATTTAAAATCTAAATAAAAGACACACTGTAGCTATTTGAACTATTTTTAAAAGCAACACTTAAAAATAATGAAATGTTAAAAGGAATTTCAACTACGCTCATTGTAGAGTAGACTACATACAGAGTCAATTAATGATTTATAATTTTTCAACACTGTATTTTGACTTAACTGATTTAGTATCCAGAGTTTAAGCTCTTTAATAATTACGTAATTAGTAAATTAGTAATTTGCTTACTTGTCTTTTTAAACTAGCACAGTCAGTAAGAATGCATTCTCTCATTTTCTTTTTTCTTTTCTTTTTTTTTTTTTTTGAGACAGAGTCTCGTTCTGTCACCCAGGCTGGAGTGCAGTGGTGCTATCTCAGCTCATTGCAACCTCTGCCTGCTGGGTTCAAGCAATTCTCCTGCCTCAGCCTCCTGAGTAGGTGAGACTACAGGTGTGTACCACCATGCCCAGCTAATTTTTTGTATTTTCAGTAGAGACGGGGTTTCATCATGCTGGCCAGGCTGGTCTTGAACTCCTGACCTTGTGATCTCCCTGTCTCGGCCTCCCAAAGTGCTGGGAGTACAGGCATGAGCCACTGCGCACCTGGCCTCATTTTCTTTTTATGCAAAATCCCACTTGAAAAAGGAATAGGGATTTTATACCAACACTAATTCTTACCACAAACCTCTCTAAGTCCAGCATGAACTTGCTTTAGTAGGATAAAGTCAGCATTTCAGAATATATTTATTTTTTCCTCCATAGACTTATGCAACAGATGTTAATTTTCTCTATGGAGCTAGATGGAAAACTATGTTAGTTAAACATTTTGTAATGAATACAGAATTATATCTCTTCACTATGGCAATATTGAATAGTGAATCGAACTTTATCCAAATAATGATATGAGAATCCAACTTCACCAGTTCTACATTTCTGCCTTATACAACATGTTTCAGGCAAATTTAAAAGTAATTACCATTTACAAATTTAATCCAATACCCTGTCCCTTCTTTTATAGTCCCCTCATTCTTTGTATACTTACTCTGCAAGTATCATATTGAATTAATTTTTTAGTCTTCCAAAATTGCAAG
This sequence comes from Colobus angolensis palliatus, assembly GCF_000951035.1. Classification (NCBI taxonomy): domain Eukaryota; kingdom Metazoa; phylum Chordata; class Mammalia; order Primates; family Cercopithecidae; genus Colobus; species Colobus angolensis. Next base: position 1,749,721 of record NW_012116722.1, read on the forward strand.
GATGAAGTTCCTGACGCCTTGTAGAGTAAGAAAATTTGTAGATGAAAAACATGACTTTATGGATTTGAGGGAGTGCAATTAGAAGGGAACAGACAAAAGTCATACAATTTGTTTTGTTGTTCACAAAGTTAAAGCAATAAAGATAACATATTCAGGGCGGCTGTTAGGCCATACAACTTCTCTGTTTGAAATTTAAAAGGCACCTCTTTATCCGGGTGGTTCCAGCCCCAATTGGACAGGTACCCCACTGCAGAGCACAACCTGCCTGAGCCTACGTGGCTCTGAGAAGGATTATTCATAACATTTTACAAATCTTAAAAGAGTAATATGAGTATGACACAAACAATTTAAATTTGCAACCCCTTGCCTGAAACGTTGTGGGATTTCTGTCCTCTGCACTTGCACTAATATGCATGCAGATTTGTTTGGCTTAGAGGAGACAACATATACAGTAAGAGGCATTTTACTTCCTCTAGGTTCGTGTGTCTCTTCAAATGGGGTCTTCAAATGAGTCTGTTGACAGTCATTTCTCACACTCGCCCATGATTTCAAATATGATGCTCCCAACCCAACAGACCCTGGGCAGTGGAGGTGGAAGCCGGTGTCTGCTCAGGGTGGTAATCCATAGGGTGCTCAGGCAACAGGAATACAGAGGTGCAGAGGTCGGTTGGTTGTGTAGATAGAAAACAGCCTTGAGTAGGACAAAATAACTTGAGTCTGGGCGTGGTGGCTTGGGCCTGTAATCCCAGCATTTTGGGAGGCCGAGGCAGGAGGATCGTTTGAGCCCAGGAGTTTGAGACCAACCTGAGCAACAATATATATATGCAAGATGTAGATATATAGATATAGATATAGATATAGATATAGATATGGAGTCTCGCTCTGTCACCCAGGCTGGAGTGCAGTGGCATAATCTCAGCTCACTGCAACCTCTTCCTCCTGGGTTCAAGTGATCCTCCCACCTCAACCTCCCGAGTAGCTGGGATTACAGACATGCACCACCATGCCTGGCTAAATTTTTTCTGTTTTAAGTAGAGATGGGGTTTCACCAGTTGCCCAGGCTGGTCTCAAACTCCTGACCTCAAGTGATCTGTCCCCCTCGGCCTCCCAAAGTGCTGGGATTACAGGCATGAGCCACCGTGCCCAGCCCTGACTCCTAAATATTTTTGCAGCGCTTCCTCATGCAGTCTCATCCAGTCCCAGGCAACTGGAATTCTGAAACTGAGTGAAGTGTGGCACAGGCAACTTCCTTATAAATGATTTACTTTATTATTTAATATGCCTTCCAATAATTGGCTAGGATTAGAAAATACCAAAAGGAAAGAGCTACCAGCAAAGCTGGAAATACTTGATTGAATTTTTTCAGACCATTGACTGTTTCAACGGGTAGAATTGAACTGGTGTTTCTACATGACATATATGTAATGTTTAATCACTAACAGAAAAGTTGTAAGAATTGTACAGATAACATTTTTCCTTTTAAAAAATTTTTATTTCTAGAGACAGGGTCTTGCTCTGTTGCCCAGGCTGGAGAGCAGTGGTGCTGTTATAGTTCACTGTAGCCTTAAACTCCTGGGCTCAAGTAATCCTCCTGCCTCAGCCTCCCGAGAAGCTAGGACTATAGGCGTGAGCCACCATGCCTGGCTAATGTTTTATTTTCTATTTTTTGTAGAGAAAGGGTCTCCTACATTGCCTGAGTTGGTTGTAAATGTGTATGTATTCATATACATATACATATACATATACATAGACCAGAAGGTGAAAGAACCCTGAATATGTGTATGTGTATTAACGTACATATGTGGCCGGTCCTCCTGTCTCTGCTTCCCAAAGTGCTAGGATCACAGGCGTAAGCCAATGTACATGACTTTTTTTTTTTTTTAAACCCCCTGAGAAATTTCTCTTTTATTTAATAAGCATTTTGTGGGGAGAGACTTAAAAGTTACATAAATATCCTGTACTTCATTAGACTTATAATTCATTGATTGTTTTATCCATATGAATATGGGTGCCTGTATTTGGGTTATAACCTATTGCTACTACCCTTTGTTTCCGTAGTCAGCGTCCCTCTTTCAGCTCCCCATTCAGGCTGGCTCGTGCATCCTTTTGGCATGTCCCCTCACTCTTTGAGGATTTCTTGCTTTCCAGCACAAAATGTTCCAGGCTTATCTTATACTTTTCCCGCCCCAGCGCTGAAATCAGTCATTCCTCAAGAACTCCCTTGTTCCTTCTTTTTTTAATTCAACTTTTTATTTGGAGATCACTAGATTTGCATGCAGTTGTGAGAAATAGAGATTTCATGTTACCCAGTTAACCCCAGTAGTAACATCTTGTAAAATTATAGTGCAACATCGCAACCAGGATATTGACACGGACACAGCCAAGGCACAGAATTTGCCCTCTCTACACGGATCCCTCCTGTTGCCCTTTTATAGCCATACCCACCTTTTTCTCTCCCTCTCTCATCTCCCACCAGAGCCCTGGTTGCTTTTAGTGGAGAATGGTATTTAGGATTTAAGATTTGGAGACCGGGAGCAGTGGCTCATGCCTGTAATCCCAGCACTTTGGGAGGCCAAGTCAAGTGGATCACTTGAGGCCAGGAGTTTGAGACCAGCCTGGCCAACATAGTGAAACCCCATCTGTGCTAAAAATACAAAATTAAGCTAGGGATAGTGGCACGTGCCTGTAATCCCAGCTACTCAGGAGTCTGAGGCATGAGAATCACTTGAACCTGGGAGGTGGAGGTTGCAGTGAGCTGAGATCACACCACTGCACCCCAGCCTGGGCGACAGAGCAAGACTGTCTCAAATAAATAAATAAATAAATAAATAAATAAATAAATAAATAAATAAAATTCAAGACTTGGGTGTTAGGTGTGCTCATTACTGTTGGGGTATTGCTGCTGTGAGGCACTTTTAGTGGATAGTTTCTCTTGATTTAATGTATGTGCATGTATATAAATAAACACATATTTACATTGGTTATATCTACCTATATTTATTGAAAACCAGGATTTCACACCAATACCTCCAATTCCTATCCACAACCATAGGGCTTATTTGTTCCTTTACATATTTGTACCTCTCTTCCGCACGAGAAACCTGGCTCGCATTATCTTCATTTTAGTCCTTTGATCAACCCCTCTGCATATAACCAGTCTGCCGTGCCTTCCCCTGCATAGGTGCCCCCCTTGCTCCAAGGGTACTGACACCCCTTGCTGGGCCCTTCCACAAAGACCTCCTTCTTACCCTTGCCCCAGTGTCCAACCTGGTACCTCCCGGCAGGGATGCCCTCTGCTTCCTGCTGGGGCTTTGACACACCCCCCTGGCCTGCCCCTGCGTGTGAATGCTGTTCTTGTTGGGCTCGGCACCCTGCTCTGGGCCATCAGGGCTCTTTCGTCTCCTGGTGAAGATGCCTGTCTTGTTCCGTGTAGCTTTAGGACTGAAAGGTTTGAGAAGAAAAGAGAAGGGAAGGGGAAGAAGAAGAGTTATAGGTACTTTTATTTTTAGAGACAGGGTCTTGGCCAGGTGTGGTGGCTCACTCCTATAATCCCAGCACTTTGGGAGGCTGAGGCAGGCAGGTCACTTGAGCTCAGGAGTTTGAGACCAGCCTGGCCAACATGGAGAGACCCTGTCTGTACAAAAAATACAAAAATTAGCCAGGAGTGGTGGCATGTACCTATAGTCCCAGCTACTTGGGAGGCTGAGGTGGGAGGATGGCTTGAGACAAGGAGGCAGAGGTTGCAGTGAGCTGAGGTCGTGCCACTGTACTCCAGCCTGAGTGACAGAGCCAGACCCTGTCTCAAACAAAAAACAAAAAACAAAACATAAACAAGAGACAAGGTCTCATTCTGTCACTCAGGCTGGGGTGCAGTGGTGTGATCATGGCTCACTACAGCCTCAACCTCCCAGGCTCAAGTGATCCTCCCATCTCAGCCTTCTTAGTAGCTGGGACTACAGGTTCGTTCCACCACACCCAGATAATTATTTTTATTTTTGTAGACATGGGGTCTCCCTATGTTTTCCAGTCTGGTGTTGAACTCCTGGGCTCAAATGACCTTCCTGTGTCGGCCTCCCAAAGTGCTGGAATTACAGGCATTAGCCACTGTGCCCATCTTATGTGTACTTTTTAATAATAAAAACCCTAACCCCACTAAATAAACGTTGAGCCATTTGAAAAAATAGTGTTAATTTGAAACTGTGCTAAATTGCTGTCCTGCCTGGGGCACCTCTGTGTCACTGCTCAGCCCTGGCTGCCAGACCCTCCTATTTATGCCTCAGTTCCTTCCTTCTGTGCAATCCCCAGGACGTAGGCTCCTTTCAGCTTCCTTCATCTTCCTGGGTGTCACTGCAGAAGCACTCCATGATTTACCTTCATTTTCCATTTTCGACTATCCCATTTCCACCACGTTCTTCCTTTTCTAAATATACCTATCAGGAATGACTTGGGTTTACTGGTATCAGAATTCTCAGGCTTGCTAAAGAGATGGATAGCAGTGAAGGTTTTTTGCTAGAATTTCTTTGTTAGGAACTTGTGAGAGAGTTTCTAGACATGTTTATCCCTGAGTCTGGAGCTTTTTCATAATTACTTTTTTTTTTCTTTTGAGACAGTCTCACTCTGCTGCCCAGGCTAGAGTGCAGTGGCATGATCTCGGCTCACCACAACCTCCACCTCCTGGGTTCAAGCGATTCCCCTGCCGCAGCCTCCCGAGTAGCTGGGGTTACAGGCATGCACCACCACACCCAGCTAATTTTTGTAGTTTTAGTAGAGATGGGGTTTCACCATGTTGGCCAGGCTGGTCTCAACCTCCTGACCTCAGGTGATCCTCCCACCTTGGCCTCCCAAAGTGCTGGGATTACAGGCGTGAGCCACCGCGCCCAGCCTTGTTTTTAGGACTTGGCATTCCACCTGGCACATCACAGGCAAGTGATGACCTCCAAGGAATGTTGCGTTGTAGCAAGTGATCTTGACTGATATTATGCCCCACAGCGTTTGAACACCTGCTGAGCTAAAACTGGAAAAAGTGTTGATTCCAGTCTGCTGACTTTAATCTGTTGAGTGGCTTGTCCCTTTGTGTGTGGGAACTAGTCACCACTGGCTTCTAGTAATAAAACGTGGAGCAAAGACCCTCTTCTGGAATGGACAGGTGTGAGCTAGGCGATGTGTCTGACTGTGCCCACAGGGGCCATTGCTGCAGTCACCATGTGTCATCTTTTCTTCAGCAGAGGTTTTTCTAGGTCCAGATCCAGGCCACGCTGTTCTGTACGTCACTGGACACTGGAGCAATGGTGTCCTCATTCCCAGATGAGCAGGGCAGACCTCAAGAGTCTGGAGACACATTCAGGTCATAGTCTTTTCTTTCCTTTTGCTTGAGGGCAGACTGGGCCAAGGAGCTCTGCTTGGAGCAAAGGGAACTGGATGGGATTATGACTGACCACACATGGTGTTATTAAAGACAGAGTAACACTCTTGGCAAATATAGGAACATAGAAATGTGTTCTGATGTCTTTGGGGAATAAGAACAATTCTACAGTCCTGTGGGTGGAGGGAGGAGTTTTCCCTGAAGGGAGTGGAGAGTCCAGCCACTAGCCATCCTAAAAAGACGCTAGATTTGGAGGAGGAGGTTGGGACATAGGAGGTGGGCCTCAGCCTGAGCTGGAAGAGCTTTCTCCTTTCTCTGAAGCCTCAGGTTATGTAGGCCAGGCTGCCTGCCAGAAACCTCCTGCCGCGATGGGGTGCCCTGGGCCATGCGGCCTTAAGACAGATGGGAACAGACCTAGAACAAGAACAAGGCGGGGTTTTTTTTTTTTAGATGGTGTCTCGCTCTGTCGCCCAGGCTGGAGTGCAGTGATGCAATCTTGGCTCACTGCAAGCTCCACCTCCTGGGTTCACGCCATTCTCCTGCCTCAGCTTCCCGAGTAGCTGAGACTACAGGCGCCCGCCACCACACCAGGCTAATTAAAAAAATTTTTTTTAATTTTTAGTAGAGACAGGGTTTCACTGGGTTAGCCAGGATGATCTTGATCTCCTGACCTCGTGATCCACCCGCCTTGGCCTCCCAAAATGCTGGGATTACAGCCATGAGCCACCACGCCCGGCCAAGGTGCAGTATTTTAATGTGTTCTCTATGTTGTATTTCTTTTCCACAATTTCAGACACACACACGCAATTAAGTTTTAGTCTCATCACCTAGAATGGAAAACAAACCAACCAACCAACCCTGAAGCTGTGGTAGATGTAATCATCTGTAAAATAGGAAAAATAGGACACTCTACATCAGGTTGCTGTGTGGATTGAGTGAGATAGCCCATTTGAGCCTCTTTCGTCTTGCCTTGAGCACTCCATTCCAATCAAACAAAGCCAGTTCTTTACTCCATGGTTCTTCATTTTGATAAGCATTCTCATGTGCGCCATGCTGCCTCACAGCATTTTGTTATCTGGTTCATCCAAAATTGTTGTAAAGAAACAATAACATACAATGATGAAATGTCAAAGTGGCTGGGCACGGTGGCTCACACCTGTAATCCCAGTACTTTGGGAGGCTGAGGCGGGAGGATCACTTGAGCCTGGGAGTTCAAGACCAGTCTGGGCAACATGGGAAGACCTTGTCTCTACAAAAATTAGCAGGGCGTGGTGGTGCTCACCTGTAGTCCCAGCTACTCGGGAGGCTGAGGTGGGAGAATGGCTTGAGCCCTGGAGGCAGAGGTTACAATGGGCCAAGATCGCGCCACTGCACTCTGGCCTGGGCTACAGAGTAAGATCCTGTCCCGAAACAAACAAACAAATGAACCCCCCTAAAACCCCAAGAAACAAGTGTCAAAGTGAAAAGAACTTTAGAGATACTCTAGTTTAGTTTCCTAATAGTGCTATGTTGGTTTTCAGATGGAACAATTCTTTGTTGTATGGGACTGTCCTCTAATCACAGGGCATTTAGCAATTCTCAGTTCTCTTAGTTTTTTTTTTGATGATCAAAAACACCCTGCACATTTCCAAATGCCCCGGGCAAGGAGAAAATATTGTTCCTTTTGAGAATGACTAACACCTTCATTTTCACTAGAAGGCAGGCCTAAGAGGTCACATGACTTGCCAAAACGACAGAGTAAATTAAAGAGCTAGAAAAGGAAACCCAGGCCTCCAGCTTCTGCAGGTGGGTCTTATCATCCTCTATTGAGTTAGAAAATGAAGACCATGACATGCTTGATGCTTTGCTTTCTCTAAGACACTCCCTTCACCCCCAACTTAACACTAATTCTTGATATTTGCAACATTTTCTAATTTTTTTCACGAGACACTATAAAAGGTGAGATTGAAAAGTGAGAAATGATGCAGAAATCTCTAAAAATTTTTGTGTTATTACCCAACTCTTCCCTCACTTTGAACTGTGCAAACACTTTAACTTGCGCAACCCTACATTCTTTGAGTATGACCAGCTTCATCAGGGCAGTTTTCATACAAAGATACACAATGTTGGAAGGACATTTTATCCTAAATGTATTACTGTTAAAGGCAAATTCTTTGAATATCTGACTGTAGAAGTTAAGGATAATTACAGTTTGTGTAAAATGAAACTAAACATTGGGAACCACTTTTCATAAAGCAAGTATATTAACTCGTTCTTTTAATCTACTTAATGGGAATAATTTTGACCTGTTGAACTAGCATACACAAGACTGCTTTTTTGTATGGCGGTGACATGAGGACTATTCTCTCCTGAAATATTCTCAGTGCTGTTTATTCATATTTCCAATATACTTGTAAACAAGGAATAACTATAAATTATTGATTGATAATAATAATAATCAGATATTGATTCTACCAGCAAAAATAAAAATCTCTGTCATCATAATATACATGGACACCCAGATAATTCATAATATGCTGATATTAAACTTTTTGAGATTATTTTAGAAAAATACATGCAAAATTTAAACATTCTTTCAGAGTTATCTTTATTTCATATATGAAAGCATTTCTTTTCAACCATCAATAAATAAAATAAAAAAATAAAAAAACCATTCTTTTTCCTTTATTTTAGCTGTCATAATTCTTTATCTAACTCAGCCATAAAATTTAGAATAATTTTTAGAATTTATTTAGAAAGTCAATGCATGTGAAATTTGGTTATGTTGAGTTCATCTTTTTAAATAAATCAGAATGTCACTTAGCCTTTATGGATCAAAAATGTTTCAAAATCAAGTACTGCATTTTACAATCAGTAGAAAGTAAACTTCTCCATATATGCCTTTACTCAGAGGAATAGCTAGATAATTATTAGCAATTAATTTTATTAACTTGTTTATATTTATATGGTGCATATTTTACAACTAGAGAAATGGTCTGAATCCCAACATCTACCCTACGAACTCAATTTACATGTTTGGATACCATTTGAGAGTGAAGCTAAATAAGTTAATGTATTCATAGAAATTGGAGGTTTCACCTACTTAATAGCAATTATCAAGAGGCTATAAGGCATTTTTAAAGAAACGACAGTATGCAAATAGCAAGGGTATAAGGTCTATCAGAATACATATGGAAATTTTATACCAAATATATATCTAGGAATTTATAGAAGTGAATAATGGTAATACTCTTTGAAGGGTTCATCTTAGGAGGCCACGTGTTGATTCTAAGAATGATGTAATTGCTCTAAACTACTGTTTCTCAGACTGGATGTCATGATCCTTTGGATTCCAAGGATATCATCTCTGATAACAATGAGTTCTCCATAAGAATGTTTAAAATCTACATTTATATTTTTAAAAAAGTCTTAAAAAATTTAATATCAGCATGTTATAGATCATCTGGGTGACCATCTCATAACTGAGCACTGGAAAGGATTTTTATGCCTCTGTTTGCATTTGTGATTCCAATTCACCATCAAATAATACTACTGTATCATGGGCTAATAAGAAAAGAGCAGAGGCTGGGCGCGGTGGCTCATGCCTGTAATCCCAGCACTTTGGGAGGCTGAGGCGAGTGGGTCACTTGAGGTCAGGAGTTCGAGACCAACTTGGCCAACATGGTGAAACCCCATCTCTACTAAAAATACAAAAATTGGCCGGACATGGTGGTGGGCACCTGTAACCCCAGCTACTCGGGAGGGTGAGGCAGGAGAATCACTTGAACCTGGGAGGCAGAGGCTACAGTGAGCCAAGATCATGCCACTGCACTCCAGCCTGGGTGACTGAGCGAGACTCCATATCAAAAAGAAAAACAAAAAAAAAAAGAAAAGGAAAGAAAAGAGCAGAGCTATTTTCACACCAAATGGAAGGCCAAGAAAGGACTTGGCTGTGCTCATCCCCAGGTTTTCTAGTAGATTGAAGGATGAAGTGGTGGGAGAATTGAGTCATAACAACATATGCAATAGCATAGCAGTGCTGAACTCCAAAATACTTGCAATGTAGCAGTTGTACTATATTCACATTGGGAGCAGCAGATCAATTTCAGAAAAGTATCATCTGTCAAGTTAAACTTATATAGGTAATTTGAATTATAGTGGTTTGTCATTTCATTTGAATTGCATTAAAATTTATCGCGGATTTATAATTTTATAAGTGCTATAAATCCAAGGACCAATTACCCCTGGTTTTATGTTGGTAGAAACCTAAGTAATCTTGCAATAAAAAGTATTTTAAGACAACTCTAGATGGTCCGTGAGAGCTTTTCTTTTAAACCTTTTTATTTTTTAAATTAAAAGTGGTCCTTTTGACACAACTTCACATTGATCCTTTGTTAACTAAAAAAAAGTGATCCTTTGAGAAACAGTGTGCTAAGCATTTTGGACAGTTTCTTTAGGAATTGCCTCTATAGTGCATCTTTTTGAATGCTTTCAAAGGATAAACCTTGCTCCTCCCATCACGGATGTGTTAAAGCCACTGTAGCAGACATCTTGTATTTGTCTTCCCGGCGCCCATGAAACCTTTTTGGTTAGTGTCCTTCTGTGTTTCCTTCTGGAATGCAGTCTTGGTGGAACTGTCAATCACAGTACCCCATCCCCCTTATCCCCTCTGCCCTGGCCAAGGGCTGGACAGGGGATCCAAATGATGTCAGCCAGACTCTCTCTGGAATTTGAGGCTTGAAGCAGAGTGACACAAGAACTGAAAATAGTTGAAGCTGATTCATCCCAACGGTGGCGGCCCCAAGAGGCTGCCCCTGAGTTCCTGCAGCGTTATTCTCTGGTTTTGACTGGATTCTGTCCTTCTCAAGACTGGCTGGTCAGTGGTTGCTTTAGTTCTGTGGCCACCATTTACCTTTCAGCAAATCCTGTTATTTTTGGTTAATTTAGCCAGAGTTGGTTTCTGTTACATGCAGCCATTGGCGGAATTATAAAAAGTAGACATCTGGCAAAAAGGCTTAGTGACAATGCTAGGGAATTTTGTTTGGGGTCACCCAAATACATGAAACTGAAGTCATAAGAATTAAAAAATATATGTAGCCATTATTGGGGCTCCTCATCTGGCTGTATTCTATCAAGACTGTTGGAAGAGCTATGGTGCCTATGGCTTTAGGATCAAATAGAGCTGGCTATCTCACCAGCTAGATATAATGTTGAGGATGTTACTTGGACTCTCTAAGCCTCAGCTTTGTCATGATTTATTGTAGTATTGTAATATTGAGGATAATAATGGTATATACCTCATGGCATTGTTGTGAAGATTAAATGAGATAATATACATAAGTCACATAGCAAACATTACAAATATAAAGTATTGTGTTATTACAATTTTGATGTTTGACAGTCATTGAGCTATATGCTGAGGATGGAAAAGAAATATAAATCACTCATATTTTTCTTGGAGAAATGTTGAATTTGTTTGGAAGAAGTATATTGATATTCTGCTTCAACTGGAACGCAACATCCCCAAGGGAGCACTTAATCAATAGCTGAGTTGGAGTAGAAAAAGAAGAGAAATTCCTGCTGGAAAAGTAGGGGGAAAGACAGTGTTTGGAAGCCAAGGAATGACAGAGTGGAGATTTTAGGGTGAAAAGTTATATAATATGATCCTTTTGGTTGACTCCACAATATCCGTCAAAGACTACCAAAATTTCACAAAATGATCATTGTAGTTTGATTTTAAAAATGGAAACTGAGACTGAGTTTTGTACCTTGGTTGCCATGGATACAGAATGGAAAATCCAGCGTATGTAAAATGCAAGGAATAGTTGTCATCTGTTTTATTTCTGGTGTGCTACGTAGGACTATTGAACTGAGGGACAGCACCCTGTTACTATTTATGTTGGTTCAATTTATGCTCTGAAAACAGAGTCTCAAAGCAGGATTTTGGAATTGGGTTGCATATATGTTCAAGAACAGAGAGGTTATTTCCTTCACAGGAGCAAGGGACAATAGGATGTGGGTAATTCATGGCATGTGGTGTTCTCATGATTACTCAAGTCATCACTGCAAGGTATCAAGCCATGAAGTGCAGATGGAGGAAGAGGTGTGGGAACGTCCAGTGGTTATGGGACATAGTGGCTATGGTGATGTAGTGGTGTTTGTAAAGACTGTAGAGTCACCTGGCTTCTTTTGACAAGCCTAGATGGTACAAGAGGAATGCAAAGCTGTGAATGCAAAATTAAGAATACACATAGGGAATGAGAAGACCCCATGGCAGCTTTGAGGGAATCTTGCATCTTTTGTAATTGCAAGATTGATACAGCTAAGGGGTCAAGGGGAAAATATTTCAGCACCAATTAAAGGCTAAAACCTGCTATACTTCTTACCCTAGGGTAGAGACACTGCTGGGCTTGATTTAGACATGAGCCATGGGATGAGGACATTTGGGCAGATATGGACAAAGCTGAGAACTTGGGAACTGTAAATTTCTCTTAACTCTCTTGCTAGCCGGGAAACAAAAAGTCTTTTAAATGGGAACACCTGGCCGTTGCCTCCCTTGCTAATGGTACCACTCATCACCTCCAGGCCTATAACAAGAGTTAGAACCCAACAGAGCCCAGATGGAGAGGTACAAAGCCTGGTGGTTGGGGAGAGAGCCTACGCACAGAGTTATGACGCTGATCAGTATTGATGGGAGTTTGGGGAGCATACGTGAGCGTGGATTCTAAAGGTGTTAAACCATAAAGAATATAGTTGAAAGCTCTTTTGTTTACATTTATTAATGTAGGAGGACTCATTCAGGATTCTGGATTTAATGTGTTGACTTTAGTTCCTAGGAGTCAAATTAATAGTGTGCTAAACTGGCTGATCAAAATCTGGACTCAGCCATGGTGTGATAGATTGTACTTTCCAAAGTACTGCATTTGGAATATACATCCTGGTCCAATGCTTAGTCTTAGGGCTAAGCCAGTTCTGCTCTTTATTGTAATATGGTTTGGAGGATTCGTGATCATTTTGATATCCCATAGTTGATAAAATTATGCTATTCACCTTCATGATCAGGAAGTAGCAAACTTCTTTGCTGCCATAGCAAGACATATGTATGCCACAGGAAGAAAAATAAACCCCAGGAAAGCTTAGGGCCTTGCCATCTTGATGTGTTTCTAGAGTCCAGTGATCTGGGCATATGGGAATATTTCTTCTAAATTGAAAGACAGGTTGTTGTACCTTGCTTTGCTCAGAATGAGACCCAGAGCTTGGTGAGCCTCTTTGGAATTTGAGGGTGCTTGTACCCCATTTGGGTTGCTTTGACTCATTTAGCGGGCAGCCCCATAGGGTACCAGTTTTGAATGGGGCCTGAAATAAGAAATGGCTGCACAGCAGGTCCAGGCTATGGTCCCAGCTGCCTGGCCACTTGAGCTTTGGGCAAAACCGACAGTAGAAGAAAATATCTTAGGGGAAAGAGACTCTAGTAAAAAATGAAAGCAAATGATATTTTTATTTTCTCATTTTAATAAAACAATACAATACTTATTACAGAAACTTTAAAAACACAAATAAGAAGAAAGAAGACAATAAATCATCTACAGTCCCACAACCTGTACAACTATGGATCCTATCTTGGTGCATATTCTTCCAGGCTTCGTTTTTTTTTAGCAGATGAAGTTCTTTACTGAGAATATTTCCTCTCTTGTTTTAGAAATTGTATTTTATTGTGGTAAGAACACTCAACATGAGATCTACCCTCATAATCACTACTTCTTTTTTTTTTTTTTTTTTTTTTGAGATGGAGTCTTGCTCTGTTGCTCAGGCTAGAGTGCAGTGGTGCAATCTTGGCTCACTGCAAGCTCCGCCTGCCAGTTCAGGCGATTCTTCTACCTCAGCCTCCTGAGTAGCTGGGGTTACCAGCATGCACCACCACACCTGGCTAATTTTTGTACTTTTAGTAAAGACGGGGTTTCACCATGTTTGCCAGGTTGGTCTCAAACTCCTGACCTCAGGTGATCTGCCCACTTCGGCATCCCAAATGTTGGGATTACAGGCGTGAGCCACCAAGCCTGGCCCTCATAACACACTTCTTTTTTGCAACATAGGTTTTTATTACTCAAGGACAACTTGGACCTCACCAATGCCCAGCTTCATGGGGGCAGGTAGTGTGATTCATGGCTGAACACAAAATCACTGTTAAGCCTGTGCTACAGCCCTGGGCTACTTTTGGACACCCATAAGGACACCCGGTTACGTGAAACCTGACTTGCTTCTAAAGACGTGTGACACATGTTTTTTTCCCTGAAAATGTTTCCCTTCCCTCTCTGCCGTGCTCCCCACTTTCTGCCTTCTTGGGGCTTCTCACTGCCTGGGTAACTAGGTCTTGGGCCTAGCTGGACCATGGGTAGTGGCCCCTCTGCCACAATTAGTGCCTGAGACTGAGACTGAGCTTGTGGCCTCCGAAGCCTGACCTGGCTTGGAGCTCGTCTGTGGTACCTAGAGTCAATAAAAATGCACCCTTAAAAGTATGTTAGGAGCCGATGAGAACTAGGGTCATCCTAGCTGCTTATAATTTGGAAAAGTGTGGCCAGGCACAGTGGCTCACGCCTTTAATCCCAGTACTTTGGGAGACTAAGGCAGGAGGATCGCTTGAGCCCAATAGGTCAAGACCAGAGAGGGCAAAATGATGAGACCCTGTGTCTACAAAACTTTTTTTCAACAATTAGCCTGCCATGGTAGTGCACGCCTGTGGTCCCAGCTACTGGACAGGCTGAAGTGGGAGGATCATTTATGGTTGGGAGGTTGAGGCTGCAGTGAGTCATGATTGCATCGCTGCACTCCAGTCTGGGCGACAGAGCAGGGCTCCGTTTCAAAAAGAAAAACACTGGGAAAAGTGAAGTATGGCTGTTCTGCGGCTCAGTCCTAGCAAGCAGGGAGAATTCTGAGATCCTCCAGAGTCGAGCAGCAGCGCCCCCAACCCTGGATCAGTGTCTTCAGGCTTTGCCGGTGACCTGTGAGTCTGGCTTCCACCCCTCGGTGCCACAGACAAGCTCCAAGCCAAGTCAGGCTTCAGAGGCTGCAAGCTCAGCCTCAGGCCCAGGCAGTGATTGTGGCAGAGGGGCCACTACCCAAGGTCCAGCTAGGCCCAAGACCTACTTACCCAGAGAGTGAGAAGCCCCAAGAAGGCAGAAAGTGGGGAGCATGGCACAGAGGGAAGGAAAACATTTTCAAGGAAAAAACATGTGTCACATGTACTATCCAATCCTACACTTGCTCAGACCTGACCACTTTGCCTCATTCATTCCTTTCCAGGGAAGTGACAATAATAGCTCTGGGCCGTGTTTCCTCCTTTGCTCTTGCCTTCTGAGGACCTCAGTGTTTCCCTGTGTGACGCTGCCTTGCATGGCATGCCCCTCTTATCTTAGAAAATGTAAGTAATAACGTCTTCTTTCAAAGGCATTTGTCTCTGTATCTGTCACATTACTACACCTGATTAAAACAAATCTCAGGTACTTTTATTTCATTTTATTATTTTATTTTATTTTATTGGAGACAGGGTCTCACTCTGTCATCCGCACTGGGGTGTAGTGGTACCATTGTAGCTCACTGTAGCCTCGAACTCCTGGGCACAAGCGATCCTCCTGCCTCAGCCTCTGAGTAGCTGGAACTATAGGGACATGCCACCACACCCAGCTAATATTTTAATTTAATTTTATTTTTTGTACTGATGAGGTCTTGTTATGTTGCCTAGGCTGGTCTCAAACTCTTGGCCTAAAGTGATCCTCCTGTCTTGGCCTCCCAAAGTGCTGGGATTACAGGCATGAGCCCTGGCCCTGGGTACATTTTAGAACACCCTCTTTCTCTCCTTAATCCTGAACATTCTAAAGCTGCCTGGGGTCCCAATTCCATGCTAGTCTCAGCGTGTTTGCCCAGCGCATAGCGACATCCATGCGGGGCTGGTATGCAGCTGAGGTTTAAGGATTGCTCCAGCCTTGGGGCTCTGTGCATGGTGTGCACAAAGTTGCTTACATAATACAGAAAGCCCTTTAGGTATTGCGATTTGTGTTTGTCTTGATTTTTAACTGTCTGCATGATTTTTTCTTGTTCAAAAGAATAAAGCAGTCCGTTATTTTGCTTTACCATCTTTGAATAGTTGCATGAAACCAGAGGCCTTCTGGATTTTATATGAGGAAAATATGTCTACAGCCACTCCAATGTAAATTTTACACAATGTGAATCTTTCCCCAAAGTCCAGTAACTAGATGTGTAAAAGATGTGTCAACCAAAGCCTCTGTTTGATCTCTGTAGCTCTGGCAGCTTAAAAATAACTCCCATTGAGATATAGAGGAGTGTATGCTCACAATGAGACTACGAAACACGGGGACTTCTAAGAAAATGAGTTATTCTCTAGGAAAGGATAAATCAAACAAATAGAACCCAAGCGACTAAGAGAGTATTAAAAATTATTTTCTGCCAGGCATGGTGGGTCACTCCTGTAATCCCAGCACTTTGAAAGGCCAAGGAGGGCGGATCACCTGAGGTCAGGAGTTTGAGACCAGCTTGGCCAACATGGTGAAACCCTGTCTCTACTAAAAACACAAAAATTAGCCGGGCGTGGTGGTGCAAGCTTGCAATCCCAGCTACTCAGGATGCTGAGGCAGGAGAATTGCTTGAACCCGGGAGGCTGCAGTGAGCCAAGATTGCACCACTGCACTCCAGCAACAGAGAGAGACTCTGTCTCAAAAAAAAAAAAAAAAATTATTTTCCTACAATATAGGTTTAGTCTTTTTTTTTGAATGTCTTTCTTGATAAGATGCTAAATTTAGAAGATTAAGTCACAGACGATTACAGAATAATACCTCTACACAGTTCAGACTAGGAACAAAATTCCCAATAACATAATGTATGCTAATATAATAAGATATGTTAAAATAAGAAATGACAGAATCACAATACCTTGATTCTTGGCTCGACTTCCTTTGGTGATGAGGAGCCTTCACTTAACTTTCCGGGCCCTCTTTCATCTGTGAAATGAAAGGATAGGACTGGCTGAATTCTTTCAACTGTGAAATGTTAATAATGTACTTGGGGTTCTTTCTAGGACTACTTCAAACCCACCTTTAGGGTTTCAAATAGAAAACTCCACCAGTTGGGACTTTTCCTTCTTTTTTTTTTTTTTTTTGAGATGGAGTTTCACTCTTGTTTCTCAGGCTGGAGTGCAACGGCATGATCTCAGCTCATTGCAACCTCTGCCTCCTGGGTTCAGGTGATTCTCCCGCCTCAGCCTCCCGAGTAGCTGGGATTACAGGCATGTGCCACCACACCTGGCTAATTTTTGTATTATTAGTAGAGACAGGGCTTCACCATGTTGACCAGGCTGGCCTCAAACTCTTGACCTCATGTGATCCACCTGCCTCGGCCTCCCAAAGTGCCGGGATTACAGGCGTGAGCCACTGCGCCCAGCTGGGACTTTTCTTAATTTATTAGTAGTACCAAACAGGTTTTAATACATGGTAAAACAAAAATAGGCACTTATATTTTATAACAAAGAAATAAAATAAAAGAGAAATGGCAGGCTGAGGTGGGCGGATCACACCTGAGGTTAGGGGGTTGAGACCAGTCTGGCCAAAATAGTGAAATCCCATCTCTACTAAAAAGACAAAAATTAGCTGGGTATGGTGGCACACATCTGTAATCGCAGCTACTCAGGAGGCTGAGGCAGGAGAATTGTTTGAACCCGGGAGGTGGAGGTTGCAGTGAGCAGAGATTGTGCCATTGCACTCCAGTCTGGGCAACAGAGCGAGACTCTGTCTCAAAAAAAAAAACAACAAAAAAACATAAATGGTTAAAATGAAAAACTTTGACAACGAATTTTCAAAACAAAGAAGGTGGAGAGTATTCAGCAAGTTATGAAGCCAGGGAGCCCCCATTTTGTGGTGGTTTTCAATATGGGAGTGGCAGCTTAATCCTAGTTCTAACTGAATCCAAATTTCTTGTTTTGCCTGTGGAATAAATACTTCCTAGGAATGTGAACTTTAGAGTTAAGAAACTGGGTTAAAGTCCCAGCCCTGCTACCTACTACCTGTGTGCCTGTAGACGAATTATTAAATTTTTTCAAAGATTCAGTTTAATCATCTCTAAAATGAAGCTGATAATAATGCTTTCTTCAGAGAGTTATTATGAAGATTAAATGAGATAATGCATGCATAGTATTTAACAGTTCCTTGTACTTAGCAAGTAAGAGCTCAAGAAGTAGTAGTTAACTTATTATGCTATATTGCCTTCTTAGATCTCAATTCTGTACCCCTGTGATCTTGTAGGAGTAGGAAAACTAAGAGAAAAGTAAAGTATGATTTAAAAATAATATAAATAAACTGGGGGAAGGGGGAAACAGAGTGTCTAGTACAAGACAAAGATGATGTATTTTGCAAGTGTAGGAAGAAGATCGCAATGGAGTTTACAAAGTCAGAGAAATTAACTATTAAACCAGTATCAGATTGAGAAGGAACATAACATTTTGGCTCCCATGAAGCCTGAATGCTGCAGACATTTTGGTAAGCAGAGGGCAGAGGGTGTGATTGTCATTTTGGTGGCATCAGCAGAAAACAGCTGGTGGCTTTATATCCTCTTTATGGTGACAAAGATTCTTTGCTCATCCAAACTTTAGTAAGACTCCAAACCTTCTCCTAGGCCTGCCTGTACACTTCCTTGCAAAATCCAGTTTTAGCAAAGAACCCTGTTAAATCAGTTACCTGCCTTGATGTCTAATCACCCTTGATATCTGATCAGGTTCCGCGTCCGCCACCATTCCCCAGGTGCTGTCTGATCACCCTGGCCTGTCTTTAGCAAGAATCCTGTTAGGTCAGTTTAGCCAGAATCCCCTACCCCTGATATTTCCTCTCAGTAATTTTCAATCCCTGACCCCCGCCCTGCTTCTTGGCCATACATTCCCACTTGTCCATGCTGCATTTGGAGGTGAGCCCAGTCTCTCTTCCACACTGCAAAGCCTGTTGCATTCTTCCTTACACTCATTGCAATGATCCTGGATAAAATCTGCCTTATCATACTTTAACAAGTGCCAGTGAATAATCTTCCCTAACAGTGATCGTGGAGAATACAATAAAATAAAAAAGCCATTAGTTTTGGGATTTTTTTTTGGCTTGGAGGGGTCATGTGTCTCTATTTTTGTCTTGCAGGAGTCCAGCCCTTCTTTATAAGAGCACCCCAGCCTAAGCTGCAAGTGTTTCCCATAGCACGCAGTCTTGTTGGGAGATGGCACGCACCTCCTGCCTTGGAATCCAAAGGGATGCTTTTCTCTCTTCCAGCCTATACTGACATCCACAGGGAGGCTGCAACTCGGACTCTGAAAACCAGACACATACCTTGGGCTTCGGCTTTTCCGTGAAGGAAACAGTGACATGGGGACTGGGTCTTCCAGGGCAGGACTTTGGATGTTCTATTTCCCAGGCCTGGTTGTGAGCTTTCGTTTTCCTCAATTCTTTGAGCCTCCAATATACTTCCAGCGAAATTCCTTTTTGCTGAAGAGAACTTGTTTCATTTAGTTCCCCTCAGAGGTAGGGCCTGAGAAAGCAATTCAGGTGCAGATAGTTTATTTGAGGTGCAAAAAACAGTGGTTAGGAGAGTGAAGAAGTAAGGTGGGGAGAAGAAGCTAATGTAGGGTGTGTAATTAGAGCTATCACCGTGGGCTCCTGAAAGGCATTGGAAGAGGCATACTATGGGAGCACGAGTCTGAAAGTTATGTCTCTCAAGCACCACAGGCACTTGGTAGTTATACGCTGACTTCTGTTGGTGCTAGCCTGAGATCTCATTGTCCAGCCCTCCTGGCTGCCATCAGCACAGGCAGGGTGGTCTGCTGCTTTGAGGAACCCTCCAATCAAAGAGATGCAGGTTCTGGCATTTGACCCTGGGCTGCAGCACGCAGAAGGGGAAGGCCCCATGATAGGGCTGGGGCACTCATAGCCTCGTCTCCAGGGCCAAGGCTAGTTCCAGTTGAGATTAGGAGCAGGACTGAGAAAACCAGTCCAGTCACTCACAGGTCAATGATCCCAGCCCCAGTGCTGCCTCTCTAACATCTACATGTCTTCCTAATAATCTCAGCTACGCAGGTGTGCCCCTCTGTCTAGATTCCTGGATGCCAGTGAGAAGAGGTCAGCAGCCTCTATGCTGACTGCCAGGGCCTGGGGAGAGAGGGAGGCTCTCATTGACCTGATTTCCACAGAGGGAGGCAGAGCACTGAATGCCACCTGTATTTGGGAAGGAAGCAGTCCGGGAATAACCCTGACCAGTATTCATCGCAGCCATCACTTTGACATCTCAGTTTTCATGCATACCCATACCATATAACCAAATAAAAAATTCATCTGCCTAACATAAAATTCCTCATGTAACTAACAATGCACTCTCCCTTTTCCCTAAGGAAGAATATTCAAAATCACATTGATTATTGTATTAGTTTATTTTCATACTGCTGTGAAGAAATACCTGAGACTGGGTAATTTATAAAGAAAGAGAGGTTTAATGGACTCACAGTTCCACATGGCCAGGAAGGCCTCCTAATCATGGGAAAAGGTGAAGTAGGAGCAAAGGCACATCTTACGTGGCAGCAGGCATGAGAGCATGTGCAGGGGAACTGCCCTTTATAAAACCATCAGTTTTCATGAGACTTATTCACTATCATGAGAATAGCACAAGAAAAACCCATCCCCATGACTCAATTACCCCCCAGATCCCTCCCATGACATGTGGGGATTATGGGAACTACAATTCAAGATGAAATTTGGGTGGGGACACAGCCAAACCGTATCAGTTGTGGTACTAGCTTCTGGATCAGGATTTCTTGATAGAGTCCATTATTTCTCTAAGTGAATGATGATCCAACATAATAATCCACAGCTGATGGACCACAATGTAAAGTCATCAGCATAACCCACCCTAAATGTAATAGTGGAGTAAGCAGACAGAAAAAATGGAAATTGTGTAAACTATATATTAGACAGAGTGAGATGGAAACATGAGTAGAGATTAGAACCCTCATATCTGTACCAAATCAGGAGGCTGTGTATTAGTCTGCATGCTGCTGAAAAAGACATACCTGAGATTGGGAAATTTATAAAGCAGAAGAGGTTTAGGCTGGGCACAGTAGCTCATGCCTGTAATCCCAGCACTTTGGGAGGCCGAGGTGGGTGGATCACCTGAGGTCAGGAGTTTGAGACCAGCCTGGCCAACAAGGTGAAACCCTGTCTCTACTAAAAATGCAAAAATTAGCCAGGCATGATGGTGGGTGCCTGTAATCCCAGCTTTTTGGGAGGCTGAGGCAGGAGAATTGCTTGAACCAGGGAAGCAGAAATTGCAGTGAGCTGAGATTGTGCCACTGTACTCCAGCCTGGGTTACAGAGTGAGACTCCATCTGAAAAAAAAAAAAAAAAAGAGGTTTAATGAACTCACAGTTCCATGTGGCTGGGGGGCTTCACAATCATGGTGGAAGGTGAAAGGGATGTCTTACATGGCACAGACAAGAGAGAATGAGAGCAAAGCAAAAGGAGAAACCCCTTATGAAATAACCATGTATCATGAGACTTACTCACTACCAGAACAGTGTGGGGGAAACTGCCCCCATGATTCAATTATCTCCTACTGGGTCCCACTCAAAACACATGGGAATTACAGGAGCTACAATTCAACATGAGATTTGGGTGGGGATGCAGCCAAACCATGTAATTCCACCCCTGGACCTTCCCAAGTTTGATATTCTCACATTTCAAAATCAGTCATGACTTCCCAACAGTCCCCCAAAGTCTTATATCAGCATTAACTGAAAAGTCCATAATCCAAAGTCTCATCTGAGACAAAGCAAGTCCCTTCCACCCATGAGCCTGTAAAATCAAAAGCAAGTTAGTTACTTCCTAGATACAATGGGGGTACAGTCATTGGGTAAATATGGCCATTCCAAATGAGAGAAATTGACCAAAACAAAGGGGCTACAGGCCCCATGCAAGTCTGAAATCCAGCAGGGCAGTCAAATCTTAAAGCTCCAAAATGATCTCCTTTGACTCCATGTCTCACATCCAGGTCACACTTAATGCCCGTGGTCTTGGGCAGCTCTGCCTTTGTGGCTTTACAGGGTACAGCCCCCCTCCTGACTGTTTTGATGGGCTGGCATTGAGTGCCAGTGGCTTTTTCAGGCACATAATGCAGTCTGTCGGTGGGTCTACCATTCTGGATTCTGGAGGACAGTGGCCCTCTTCTCACAGCTGCACTAGGCAGTGCCCCAGTGTGGACTCTGTGTAGAGACTTCAACCCCACATTTCCCTTCCACACTGCCCTAGAAGAGGGTTTCCATGAAGGCTCCATCCTCGCAGCATGCCTGTGCCTGGACATCCAGGTGTTTCCATACATCCTCTGAAATCTAGGTGAAGGTTCCCAAACCTCAATTCTTGACTTCTGTACACTTGTAGGCTTAACACCATGTGCAAGTTGCCAGGGCTTGGGGCTTGCACCCTTTGGAGCCACAGCCCTAGCTGTACCTTGGCCCCTTTTACCTGCAGCTAGAGCATCTGGGACACAGGACATCAAGTCCCTGGGCTGCACAGAGTGGGGAGTGGGGGGTTCCTTGGCCCTGACCATGAAGATATTTTTTCCTCCTAGGTCTCTGGGCCTGTAATAGGAGTGGCTTCCACAAAGGTCTCTGACATTTTCCCCATTGTTTTGGCGATTAACATTTGGCGATTAACAAGCCAAACCATATCAGGCTGTGATTGGGCTTAGGAAACTTCACCATGCCATGGTCCCTTTATGTCTATCCAGTGTCTTTACC
Organism: Colobus angolensis palliatus; assembly: GCF_000951035.1. NCBI lineage: Eukaryota > Metazoa > Chordata > Mammalia > Primates > Cercopithecidae > Colobus > Colobus angolensis. Next base: position 1,771,884 of record NW_012116722.1, read on the forward strand.
CACTGATTTGACAGAAAACCTTTGATTCATGGAGATCTGAGCCAGATATTGCCAGTGTTCCAGGGGTTCTGATGGTCTCCCCTGTCTTTTTTCAAATGTAATTAATTTATTTTTTAAAGATGGGGTCTCGCTATGCTGCCCAGGCTGGTCTTGAACCCCTGGTGATGCAGGAGTTTTCTCCACCCCTTCATCAGACTTGTGATGAGGGTGCCCCATTTACTTGACTCACCACACTCAACTTCTTTTTTTCTTTTTATTTTACTTTAAGTTCTGGGATACATGTGCAGAATGTGCAGGTTTGTTACATAGGTATGTGCCATGGTGGTTAGCTGCATCCATCAACCCATCATCTAGGTATAAAGCAGTGCATGCATTAGATATTTGTCCTAATGTTCTCCCTCCCCTTGCCCCCCACCCTCTGACAGTCCCCAGTGTGTGAATGTTCTCCTCCATGTGTTCTCATTGTTCAACTCCCACGTATGAGTGAGAACATGTGGTGTTTGGTTTTCTGTTCCTGTGTTAGTTTGCTGAAATGATGGCTTCCAGGTTCGTCCATGTCCCTGCAAATGACATGAACTCATTCTTTTTTATGGCTGCATAGTATTCTATGGTGTTTATTTGCCATATTTTCTTTATCCAATCTATCATCGATGAGCATTTGAGTTGGTTCTAAGTCTTTGCTATTGTAAATGGTGCAGCAATAAACATACATGTGCATGTGTCTTTATAGTAGAATGATTTATAATCCTTTGGGTATATACTCAGTAATGGGATTGCTGGGTCAAACAGTGTTTATGGTTCTAGATCCTTGAGGAATTGCCACACTGTCTTCCACAATGGTTGAACTAATTTACACTCCCACCAACAGTGTAAAAGTGTTTCTCTTTCTTCATAGCCTCACCAGCATCTGTTATTTCCTGACATTTTAATAATCGCCATTCTAACTGGTGTAAGACGGCATCTCATTTTGGTTTTGATTTGCATTTCTCTGATGACCAGTGATGATGAGCTTTTTTTCATATGTTTGTTAGCCATATAAATGTCTTCTTTTGAGAAGCATCTGTTTATGTCCTTTGCCCACTTCTTGATGGGGTTGTTTGTTTTATTCTTGTAAATTTGTTTAAGTTCCTTATAGATTTGACCTTTGTTGGATGGGTAGCTTACAAAAATTTTCTCCCATTCTGTAGGTTGCCTTTTCACTCTGATGATAGTTTCTTTTGCTGTGCAGAAACTCTTTAGTTTAATTAGATCCCATTTGTCAATTTTGGCTTTTGTTGAATTTGCTTTTGGTGTTTTAGTCACAAAGTCTTTGCCATGCCTATGTCCCCATGGTATTGCCTAGGTTTTCTTCTAGGGTTTTTATGGTTTTGGGTTTTACATTTAAGTTTTTAATCTATCTCAAGTTAATTTTTGTATAAGGCATAAGGAAAGGGTCCAGTTTCTGTTTTCTGCATATGGCTGGCCAGTTTTCCCAGAACCATTTATTAAAGAGGGAATCCTTTCCCCATTACTTGTTTTTGTTAGGTTTGTCAAAGATCAGATGGTTCTAGATATGTGGTGTTATTTCTGAGATCTCTGTTCTGTTCCATTGGTCTATATATCTGTTTTGGTACCAGTACCATGGCGTTTTGGTTACTGTAGCCTTGTAGTGCAGTTTGAAGTCAGGTAACATGATGCCTCCAGATTTGTTCTTTTTGCTTAGGATTGTGTTGGGTATATAGGTTCTTTTTGGTTCCATATGAAATTTAAAGTTCTTTCTAATTCTGCAAAGAAAGTCCCTGGTAGCTTGATGGGAATAGTGTTGAATCTATAAGTTACTTTGGGCAGTATGGCCAGTTTCACAATATTGATTCTTCCTATCCATGAGCATGGAATGCTTTTCCATTTGTTTATGTCCTCTCTTATTTCCCTGAGCAGTGGTTTGTAGTTCTCCTTGAAGAGGTCCTTCACATCCCTTGTAAGTTGTATTCCTAGGTGTTTTATTCTTTTTGTAGCAATTGTGAATGGGAGTTCACTTATGATTTGGCTCTCTGATTGTCTATTGTTGGTTTATAGGAATACTTGTGATTTTTGCACATTGATTTTGTATCCTGAGACTTTTTTGAAGTTGCTTGAGGAGATTTTGGTTTGAGATGATGGGGTTTTCTAAATATACAATCATGTAATCTGGAAACAGAGACAATTTGACTTCCTCTCTTCCTATTTCGATACCCTTTATTTGTTTCTCTTGCCTGATTGCCCTGACCAGAACTTCCTACACTGTGTTGAATAGGAGTGGTGAGAGAGGGCATTGTCTTGTGCTGGTTTTCAAAGGGAGTGCTTCCAGCTTTGGCCCATTCAGTATGGTATTGGCTATGGATTTGTCATAAGTAGCTCTTATTATTTTGAGATATGTTTCATCAGTACCTAGTTTATTGAGAGTTTTTAGCATGAAAGGATGTTGAATTTTATCAAAGGCCTTTTCTGCATCTATTGAGATAATCATGTGGTTTTTGTTATTGGTTCTGTCTATGTATGTGATGGATTACATTTATTGATTTGTGTATGTTGAATCAGCCTTGCATCCCATGGATAAGTTGACTTGATTGTGGTGGATAAGCTTTTTGATGCACCGTGCTCAACTTCTTGTGGGAGGGAGTGTGTGAGCGAGTGAATGTGGGATCTGGCCAGCTGCTTTGGACACCAGCAGGAACAGGCTCCATGTAGGCTCTGTGGTGGCACCCATGTGGGGGTGCCTTCAACCCCTGAAACCCCAGAGGGGGTGTTACAATGCTCCCTTAGCTTCACCATCTGTGGACAGTGGTGTGTTACGAGCTCAGTGGCCCCTTGCCTCATAGTGTGGAATGGCTGCCCTCCACTAGCAAGAGCAAAGGGCTGGTGTGACAGCTTTTTTGGGTATCTACACTTGATGGGTCCCAGGCTCTTGTCCAGCATCCAAGAAGAATGAGGTTGCATGGACACTTGAGGGAAGGTGGAGGTAGATCAATTTATTTAGCACTGGAGAAGGCTCTCAGTGGAGAGGGAAGCTGGAGAGGGGATGGGAAGAGCAGGTAATCTTTCCTAAAGTCTGGCCATCTCTGGCCGGCTCTTTTTTGAAGTTAAGTCGTCTCTCCTCCAAAGTCCAGTTGTCCCTCTGAAGTTACGTTGCCTCTCTCCAGTCAAGCTGCTTCTCTTTCTCTACTGACTGAGTCTGAGGTCTTTAGAGGCACAGGACAGGGTTGAGGCAGGCCATAGGTAGTTTTGAGAAAGGCAAATTCGATTGTTAAAATGACATTATTCAGAAAGAAGCAATCGGGAGAGAAGGCAAACAGAAATAGAAGTTCTCACTTTGGGCCGTGGGCTTCAGGCTTTTTAACTTGAAGGTGGGGTTTTGCCTGGGACATGCCCTTGTCTGCCTAGAGTTTTTTTGCCTCCTGCCTCTATCATTACCCCCTCTAAAGAGGCACATCCAACTGCCTCTTTTAGAATAGGAGTGATGACTGATCTTAGCTACCTCCTGCTGACAGAGGGTGTTGTTTTGGGGAAAACAGCAGTCAGATTTCCCTCAGAGGTCTACCTAAGGGTCCCCAGTAAAAGGGAGTCATCATCTGAGGCTCCGGTTGCATGACTGTTTGAGGTTTAATGGCCTCTAGGCAAGAAGAAACAAGTTTTACAAGTGCAGTATGCATGGATCAAGTATGTGTATTATACAAAGAGGCGTTAAAAGGAAAGAATCTAGTGCCAAAGATTACAGAAATAAGAAGTGACCTATATACTAATCATTCTGAAAACATTATTGTGCCTCAATTTGTTTCATCCCGGTGAATGAAATTAAACCTTGTATGGGAGCAGTTAAGCTTTAGAAGAAAGGTAACTGTTTATAGGAGTACATATTCCCATGGGCATTCACGATTAAAGGATGTCTCGTGGTGAAGAACAGAATGAACGTAAGAACAGCAAGCATAGGCAAGACTATAAAGGGGATATCCATGGAAGGTCAATTATTTACACTTATCTTTTGTAAGTTTTAGCTTGAGGTCCCCGATTTCTTCACGCTGGTATTTTGGATTTTCTTCTGGGTCAACAGAGGTAACTCTGTCAGCTTCCCAGGACTTTACTCAAGTATAACGAATCCAAGAAACTATTCCATCACCTTTACTGTTGTAGAAGTAGAAAGGAGTACAGTATAAGGCCCCTCCCAATCTGGGCCTGTAGAGGGAGAAAAGGAAGGAAGTACCTTTACCAGTGCTAGGTACCCTGGGTTGAATAGAGGTGGCCCCAGTTCATGGGATTGGGCCTCTGACAATTGTTTCAGTTCCTGTTGAAAATGGGCTAAAGAAGTTATGTTTAACCAAATCGAAGGTTTCTCAGGTTAGCAAGAACTCATTGGTGAGAAAATGCTGTCCATACATCATTTCAAAGGGACTCAAACTTAGCTTTGACAGGATGTCTCTAACATGTAGTATGACTGTGGGAAGAAGGGTAGTCCAGGGGAGATGAGTCTACTGAGACAGTTTTCTGAAGTGCCTTTTGATAATATCATTTGTCTTTTCTACCTTTCCCAAGGATTGTGGTTTCCAAGCACAATGAAGATGGTATTGTATGCCTAGTGCATTTGAGACTCCCTGGGTGACAGCTGCCTTGAACAAGGCACCATTATCACTCTGGAGATTCTTAGGGGGTTTAAAGTGAGGGATTATCTCATTAATTATTACTTTTATCACCTTAGAGGTTTCTCTGACATGGAAATTCTTCTAAACAGTTAGTGAAGGTATCCACCCATACCAGGAGGTACTGGGTACCCCTTGTCTTTGGCATATGGGTGAAATCCATTTGCCTGTCTTCCCCCAGGTAACCTCTTGTTCTCTGTGTTTCCAGGGGGCAGAAGCCGTCAATTGAGGGGGTTACTTTTAAGGCAAGTTTTGCAAGCGTTAACAACCTGTTTGACTGTTTGGAGCAGATTTTTACCTGAGAACAATATCTGGGCTAATTGATAGGCTTTATCCTTACCTAAGTGGAAGGCTTGGTGAAGGATTTTAAGAACTTTTCATTGGCTGATAGCTGGTAGATGAAGCTTGCCATTCTCTGATTGTAGCCATCCTGAGGACTGAAAGATGTATCCCTGAGAGGTGGCCATTCTACTTCCGCAGGATAATATTGAAGTTTTAGTGCTCTGATGGAGTGTTCCCAGATCAGAGGGGCTTCAAGTGGATCAGAAATCTGGGGCCCTCTCACTGCCTATTTAGCTGCCTTGTCTGCCAACCTATTTCCCTCAGCTATTTTATCCATCCCTTTTTGGTGGCCTTTACAATGCATTATTGACACTTCCCATGGGAGGAAAACCGAGGATAATAGTCTATTAATTTCCTGATGGTATTTAATGGGAATCCCGTTAGGTGTGAGGGAGTTCCTCTTTTTCCAGATAGTGGCATGGACATGGAGGACTAGGATAACATACTTAGAATCAGTATAAGTGTTAACTGAGTTCCCTTTGCTTAATTCAAACGCACTCATGAAGGTAATTAGCTCAGCTAGTTGAGCACTTGTGCCCGAGGAGAGAGATGTGCTCTCAACCATATTATTCAGGGTAACTATTGCATACCCTGCTTTATGGATCCCTTGTTCTACAAAAGAACTTCCATCCATAAAGAGACTCCAGTATGGGTTCTCTAAGTGCGTTTCCTTGAGGTCCTCTCTGGCCACATAGGTTTGTACTACTATTTGTTAGCAGTCATGTTCAAGCTCCCCAGTTTCCCCTGGGAGGAAGGTGGCTGGGTTTAGGGAGGGACAGGTTCTTTTTTTTTTTTTTTTTGAGATGGAGTTCACTCTGTCACCCAGGCTGGAGTGCAGTGGTGCAAGCTCAGCTCACTGCAACTTCTGCCTCTCGGGTTCAAGCAATTTTCCTGGCTCAACTGCCCAAGTAGCTGGGATAACAGAAGCATGCCACTATACCCGGCTAATTTCTTGTATTTTAGTAGAGATGGGGTTTCACTGCATTGCCCAGGCTGGTCATGAACTCCTGGGCTCAGGCAATCCACCTGCTTTGGTCTCCCAAAGTGTTGGGATTTCAGGCATGAGCCACCATGCCTGGCCGGGACAGGTTCTTAATTGGACTGCAGATCCCTTTAAAAGAAGAGCTTTATATCTAAGGGGGCAGTTGTCCATTAGCCAGAGACTCCCCTTAGAAAATAGCAGTCCTGCCACATTATGAGGGGGTATAAATGGTTAAATTATTTCCCATGGTTAACTTAGTAGCTTCTGGTACCAGCTACCATTGCAATTACCTGGAGACAGGCCAGCCATATTCTAGCTCCCAAATCAAACTCCTTACTTAAGTAGCCTACAGGCTGCTGGGCTGGACCTCAGGCCTCAGTTAGAACTCCCAGGGCCATTTCTTTCCTTTCTGACATGTAAAGATTAAACATCTTCCATATGGGAAGACTAAGGGCTGGTGCCTTAAGCAAGGCTTGGTTTAGTTGGTCAAAACCCTTTTTACTGTCTGGTTCCCAAATTAGGGAGTGGGTTTCAGCTTCCCGAGTCTCTTTTATTAGTTGATATAAGGGACGAGCTATTTTACTGTACTCAGGTATCTATAGTCTGCAGAATCTTGTAATGCCAAAGAATCCCTTCAGTTGCTTGAGGGTTTTGGGGAGGGGAAAGGAGGAGATGGGCTTAACCCGTCCTTCATCCAATGCTCTGGTCTCCTTTGACAACACCAAACCTAGGTACTTCCCTGTAGTCTGACAGAGCTGAGCTTTAGATTTTGAAATCTTATATCCTCTGTTAGCCAGAAAACCAAGAAGAGCCTTACTGCTCTCCTGAGAGATTTCCTCAGATGAGGCGCAGAGGAGAATGTCATCTATGTATTGTAAAACTTTAACCTGAGGATAAGCGAACTCAGAGAGGTCTTTGGACAATGCCTGCCCAATCAGGTGGGGGCTGTCTTGGAATCTCTGAGATTAGGTTAGTTGGGTGGTTTAGTTAGAGGGTTCCTCAAATGCAAACAAATACTGGGAGTCATGGTATAATGGTATGCAGAAAAAGGCATACTTTAGGTCCAGGACTCTGAACCATTTAGTTCCCTCAGGTATTTGAGCCAGCAGGGTATACTGATTGGGAACCACCAGGTGAATTGGAACTACAGCCTCATTAACGAGACAGAGGTCCTGGATCAGTCTTCATTTCCCATTTGTGTTTTTGTTCCCCCAGTATCAGGGTATTACAAAGGCTGTTGCAGGGTTTGAGGAGGCCCTGCATCTTCAAGTTATCAATGATGGCTTCTAGTCCTTTCTTAACCTCTGGTTTCGGGGGATATTGTCTCTGGTTAGAAAAGGAGGTGGGATCCTTAAGCTGGATCCCGACTGATATAGTGGTTATGGCTTGGCCAGTTTTCCCTTGAATTGCCCAAACTTCTGGGTTAATGTTGGTCTCCACTAGGCGGAGAAAAAGAGTTTGTCCTGGGGCCATCAGGATGGTGGTCCCCATATAGGCCAGTATATCTGTGCCCAGCAGAAAAGTTGGGCTTTCAAGCATAATTAGAAAGGCATGGGTGAACAAGAGGTCTCCCCAACTAAAACAAAGGGGTTGCATCTTGGGAAAAATATTGGGTTAAAGATCTTCCTGAGAAACCCCTCATGGATGTTCTAAGAGAGGAGGAGCCCGGATTGGAGAGAACTGAGAGACCAGCTCTGGTGTCCAGAAGGAGGTCTACTTTCCTCCCATCAATTTCCAGAATTACCTGGGGCTCCTGTGTGGTAATGGTGGTCTGGACCACCAGAGCCAGGAAGAGGAGCCCCAGGACCCGTCAGTCCTGCTGGACCATTGGCAGATTGGCTCTGGACCTGGTGACCTGACCTGCTTCTCTGGGGACAGTCCACCCTCCAGTGATCCCCACTGCAGACTGGACAAGGTCAAAGTGGCTTCCTTATGCTGTGGGGTCAGCCCTTTCTAAAATGCTCTGGCTTACCACATTTGTAACAGTTAGCAGATGCGTCTCGGGGATTCTGGAGTTTGTGGGCTTAAAAGGCAGCCATTAAAGCCTCTGCCTTTATCTTGTGTCTCTTTTCTCTCTCCCAGGTTTCCTCCCTATCTCTATTATAAAAGACCAAGGTGGTCACTTTCAGGAGGTTCTCTAAAGTGCTGTCTGTTCCCATGACTTGTTTCTGCAGCTTCCTACTGATATCAAGGGCTGCTTGAGTAATAAAATGTATCCTTTAAAATTAGTTGTCTCTCGACTGAATTAGGAGATACAGAGCTGTGCTTTACTAAGGCCTCTCTTATCCTTTCCAGGAAGGCAGTGGGATTCTCATCAAAATCCCTGGTCTCTCCTGGAGAGTTTGGAGTAGTTGAGAGGCTTAGTTCTGGTCCTTCCTAAGCCTTCCATTATACACACCTGAAAGTGTTTCCTCTTCCATTCTCCCATTCCATCACTGGGATCCCACCTAGGGTCATCCAATGGTACTGCTTCCCTTCCGACTGGATAAGGCTTATACCTTTTCCTGATACCATATGAGATACAAGCTCATCCCCAAATCTCTTTGCCACTTGCAGAGTGGCCTGCTTCTCAGCGTCAGTCAGGGTTTGATTCAAAAGTAACATAATGTCTTTCCAGGAGAGTTCAAATACTTGGGTTAAATTCTGGGAAGCCTCTGTATACCTGTCAAGGTCATCTGAAAACTTGCCAAGATCCCTCTTAATTTGCCTTAAGTCTTGTAGAGAGAAGAGGACCTGGACCTTACTGGGACCATATTCACTAGGCATCTATTGTAGGGGCAGGAGTGAGACATGGGGCCTGTCTAGAGTGAAGATTTCTGGGAGGGGCCAGAGAGAAAGAAAGAGAGAGAGAGGGACTGGATAGGGAGAATGAAGAGGAACTGGATAGGGAGGATGAGGTGGACCTGGAGGAGCAGGACCAAAGGGAGTTAGCTTCCCTGCTGGAGGTGCCTCTGGGGTTTGTTTCTTTTGTTCCCTGGGATTGTCCCCTGCAGCCTCTCCTGAGATAGCAAACAGGAGGCCTGGATCAATCCTACAATGTTGGCAAAGGTCTGGATTACCCTGCAAGGTAAAGAAAACCTGCACATATGGGGCCTCAGACCATTTGCCCTTGCATTTACAGGAAAGATCCAGCTGCAGGATGGTGTTGAAATGAATGATTCCCTCCTGAGGCCAAGCCAGTCCTTCCTGCAAATCATAATTTGGCCAAACCTTTGTGCAAAGGGCTATGAGACATTTTTTTCTCCCCCAGAGTTTGAGGGTCAAAGCAATCCCAATGACTCAGGATACGCTTCAGAGGAGTACAGACTGAAGATGGTGAAGATGGTTGGTTATCCATCTGAAAGAGAGAGGGAAATAGGTGTCCCTGAGTTCCATTCTTTCAGCAAAAACCCGGGGTGTGTAAGGGAGAGAGAAAAGGGCATCTCCCTTTCTCTTCCATCTTTCCATCCCTGAGTCATGGTGACCCAGATGGGATGCCATCCATGGGTGCCAGTGTGACTTGCACCCATGAAACAGAAGGGCCTAGAAGGCAGGAGTTATTTACATTTGCCTGAGCTGTCTAACCCCCACACTGTTGGTAACATTTGAGTTTCTTGGGCCTCACTTATGCCGTGGATAATAGTATGACCTCCATCCATGAAACGGGGGCTTAATCAGCAGGAATTAGTCTTGCCCGCTCACGCTGTCTATCTTCCTTAGTTGCCTGCCTTTGGATCCCTCAGATCTAGTTTTCCTTTCTAGGGCTTCCACCTGAAGCTTGGGATTGAGTTTGGGACAAACAGGTGTCTCAGGGGGTGCATGGATTCACCGCCAGAAGTCAGCGGGTGGCTCCTCCATTCCTTCCCTATCCCAAGCAGAGTGTTAAGATAGGAAAAAGAAAACCCTCTCCCATGGAAAAGTTCCCTGTGTTTGCAGGGCTCTGTGTTAACTCTTGACAAGGCGGAGAAAAGGAAAAACAAACAAACAAACACACAAAAAACAGCTTAAGTGCAAGGGAGGGAAATGGTGCCTGGAGAAGAAACCTCTTGCTCTATGCAAATGGGTTCCTTTAACAGGAAAAGGCCCCTAATCACTGTGTCCTCCTCTTGGTCCAGACAGAGCTGGACTCCTCAGTCATGGGAGGACGGATTTCGTGGGAACGTGTCGGGAGGAGGGGGCAGAGAATGGGCAGTGGTGACCAGCCGGTCGTGCAGGGCTCCTAAGACTGCCCTGGGGCCCCTGCGGTGACTGCAGCTCACTCTCAGCCCGCACGGTCTTCGGGTGCAGCGTGCTGCACCCCAGCCGGTGGGGCAGCGGGTGGGGTGAGGAGCTGCCCTCCACCCATCTGTTTGTCCTGTGCACCTGTGGCTGTTTGGGTGGGGAGGAACCTCTAAGAACAGATGGAAATCGAATTGTTCTGATTTGCATAACTAATGGCTGGGTCAAAGACACATTCTACCTAGATTTATTTCTGCAGTTTACAGCAACACCCTTAACATTATAAAACAAGAGATAGGAGCCATTTCAAAACCATGAGAGAAGGAAGGAAGGACACATAGAAAAGTCTGGGGGTCTTGGCCAATGCCCTAATGGGTGGTCGGGAACTGGAGCCAGGCTAGGGGCTTTCCAGCAACATGGAGGAGTGGCCTCAGCCAGATGCCTTGAATTGCCCCAGGACATTATCCCGGTCCCATGCGACTGCTAGACCTCCACGAAGGGAAACAAAACTAATATTCCTTTCTCCCGAAAGAAAGTGGCAGAGTCACATCTTGTCCTCTGTAGCTGTCCCATTTACCTTTAACTGGCCACTCAGAGAGATTCGGTGCATCATCTGTCTTCAAGGAAAGTCTGAGGACAAAAAGTCTTGGGATAAAAGTGAAGAGACGGATCTGCATTTACTCACCCTTCTGACGAATCCCGGGCAAGCCCCCAGATGATGCAGGAGTTTTTCTTGACTCCTTCGTGGGACTTGTGATGCGGGTGCCCGGTTTACTGGCCCCTCTGGCGCTCAGCCTCTTGCAGGAGGGAGTGCTTGAGCCAGCCAGCGTGGGATCCTGCTGGCTGCTTTGTATTTCCTCCCTCAAGAGGTTGAATGCCTCGGTGTGAGTAAATGGTTGCAAGTTCAATGAAGGGATCAAGAAAAACTCCTGCATCGCTGGCCTCAAGCGATCCTCCTGCCTCAGCCTTCCAAAGTGCTAGGATTACAGGCATGAGCCACTGCGCCTGGTCTCTACTATCTTTGTGTCACCGTTATGGAGGCAGGAAAACAGGGTCTGGAGGCAGGGAACATAAGGCCGATCCACACTTCAGCTATAACAGGAAATATCTAGCCGGGTGGGGTGGCTCACGCCTGTAATCACAGCACTTTGGGAAGCTGAGGCAGGCAGATAATCTGAGGTCAGGAGCTTGAGACCAGCCTAGCCAACATGGCAAAACCCCATCTCCACTAAAAATACAAAAAATTAGCTGGGTGTGGTGGGCGCTTTTATTCCCAGCTACTTGGGAGGCTGAGGCAGGAGAATCCCTTGAACCTGGGAGGCAGAGATTGCAGTGAGCCGAAATGGAGCTGTTGCACTCCAGCCTGGGCGACAAGAGCAAAACTCCATCTCAAATAAATAAATTAAACAGGAAATCTCCTCTCCATAGAGCATACACCAAGCAAATGACTTTGTAACTTTACTTCATCCTCTTCATTTACATAGGACATACCCCAAGCAGAGGGTATTTAAACTCACAAAAACTCTGTAACAGGGCCTTTGAGACCCTATGCTCCCCAGTCCTGCTCCCACACTGTGGGTTTACTTTCATTGTCAATAAATCCCTTTCTTCCTTCCTTGCTTTGTGTGTTTTGTCCAAATCTTTGTTCAACACGCCAAGAATCTGCACACCCTCCACCATTAACAGTATGGTCATGTGAGAAGGCATCTGATGGGAGCCTCTGGATTCTCTTCATAGTTTCTTCATGCTCCTGCTGGGTTTCAGCATACCTAGCTCCCCTTGAGAGTCAGGATCGACCCTTCTCACCAATTTAGAATCCATCTCTGTTTTTGTTTGTCTTCCAACTGGCACGAGGATCCTGAGTATAGTCATCGTTGACTGTGGAATCATTCCTTCCTGGGTTCAAAGGCAGTGGAACCCAGAGTCACAGAGATGGCAGCATACATTTGGAAAGTGGGTCAGTAGGAATACTAATAAAAGGTGACAATCCAATTTCTGTCCCTTAATTCCAGAGCCTTGTATTCTGGCTGTGAGAGCAACAGTTACATATATTCACTGAAACTTTAATAGCTATAGGCCATCCTATATTCTTTAAAACCAGCTGCTTCAGATTAATGGTGAATACACAATAAAAGCTGCAAATATCAAGGGCACAAGATTATTACCTATCTTTTTTCACTGTAAAATTAATTCCTTGGTCATAAATAATGATGTATATAATACCATGAAAGTAACTCCATAGATGGTGCAGCTGGCAGAAGCATTGTGGGTAAATTTGGTGAAAATACATCATTACCCAAGGGAAAGGGTAGTCCACCCAAGGAATGGGGAGTTTAGGGTTGGTCTCTGCTGCTGGCAAAATCAGTACTTATAATGGTAGTAGTTAAGTCAGTTTTGTCAAGGGAAAGTATTTTGTTGAACTCCTGCATAAACTCCACTCCTGCCACTATGCACTTTGTTTTTGAATCCTTTGAATGGCAACGGAGTAGCTGGGGAAGGAAGCAGATAGAGCAGGTCATCTTTCTCATCTGACTAATTAAGAGTTTCCTCCATGGGAGGAAATTTCTGTTAAGCATTCACACAGAGCACAAATGTTCTCAGACTCTGAGCCCATTCAACGTGTCTATTAATAAACTTCTTTCCCAAATATTTCTGTCTCAATATTCAAATATTTTCTACCAGAACTCTGACAATTGAGTTATACCATTAGCATTTTCTCATCACACCGGTTGATATTAAGTTCAGCTGCATATAACAGAGAAACTCAAAGTGTGGGATAAACAAAAATAAATTTATTATTTTCTCACATAAAATAAATCTTGAGCTAGGCTCTCCAGGGCTGATATTGCCTCATCGTATTTAGGGTGTGGTCCTTGTCTCTTCGTTCAGTATAGCTTCTAGCACTCCAATCGTGATGTTTACCTTCTAATTGGCAGAAAGGAGGAAAGAGGAAAATAGCTAACTTTGATTTCTTTAATAAACCTTTCTGGAAGTTACACACAACATTGCTATTCAAATCTCATCCTCATTCACATTGGCCCACATCAAGCAATGTGCCCAGTTAAAGTTGCTAACAATGAAGAGGACAATAGATCAATAGTTGCCAAACAGATTTCAGGGACGATTTGGTTTGCCCAGATCTGTTTAGACACTACAAATGCTGTCTACACCTGATTAAAATCAAATATTCATTATCATTTTCCTAATACAAATCTTTTTTCATTCTAGCCAATTGGATATATAGGTGGACATGTAATAGAAATCATCCTTCTTCCCTGCATAAATAAAATATTTCATGATGGCTCATGTTGGGGTGATCAGACCCAACACCAGGACGTGGGTGCGACGAAGTCTGGCTGAGTCAAAGGAATGAGAAAAAAAGTTTGAGAGAGAAAGTGGGACCATGGGGCCATTGCGAGTGTGCAGGCCGTGAAGGCCCGGAGCCCTGGGAGCCCACGCTATCTATTGGTGCTCAAAGAAACAGGTGTTGAAGATGTGCGGGTTGAAAGGAAATGGTCTATCAAGTGAATGAGAAACATATGGCTACTTGAGATAACAGGAGTACTAGAAGCAAGGAGCCAGCAATTCTAGCAGACATACAAGCCCTGCCTCAGCTTCTCTCCCAACACTCAGGTTTTCTCCCAACAGGCTCTGACCTATGTAATTTCTTAGAGATGGATAATTGCTTTTGGTTTATTGCTCTGGAAGGAAGGAGAAACCATACAGTTTTCTGTTGGTCCTGTCTACTAAAACAAGGAGTAAAATAGGACTAAAATAGTCCTTACTCCTTAGGTCAGGAAGCCAATGCAAGTATTCTTGAGTTGATGAGGATATCTATGTTTTTAGCAATCATGTGATATTGTAGTGGTCCCATTGGACCTCTGGTGAGGTGGATATTGTCAAAAAAAAGTCAGTATCATATGTCTTCTGTTATCTCTACTGTGATTGGTAGACTGCAATGATAACCTGGGAGTTCTGGGAGTTGGTGTTACCTTAGAGTTGGCGTACAATAGTTTTCCAAATATTTGGGTACTTTCCTTTTCTTCTAGTGCCAGGTTATACTGATGAGTAGCTATAGGCCCCTTTGGAGAAGACTGGGAAGAATCATGGTACCCACTTGTGGTGTTATGTCAGGTTTATTCACTCCTCCATGGAACCCAGATTTTTCTTCACTAATCCTTCACTGAGTCCGTGAAGTATTCAGGACTGGAAATTGGGCAAAGTGTTGCTACTCTTGGGGTATTCTTAGGACTTGGTGTTTTCTTATTCTAATCAAGTAGAACCTTAGCAGTCTCACTTTACATATTTATTCCACAGACTAAATAATCTATTAAAAATCACCAAAGTTCCATGTGGGTCAGACCATTTTGATTACAATGATAGCTTATTGTCTATAATAGCAGGAAGTTGAGGGTGGGGGGTGAGGCAATCAAGGTTTCTAAGGTAGAAAACTTAAGGAGGCCTGCACTCCTAGGGTATGAGAAGTGCCAAGCCCTTCTCTTGCACAACCTTGAGAGTGAACACTTCCCTTGTGTCCTAGGTGCTTTAATCGCCTCACCCTAGTCCTGTATAAGAGTCATCATGTGCTTTGACTTTACCTCTGACTGAATACTGCTTCTTGGACTCCATCATCTCTAACACCTTGGATTCCTCCATCCCCACTGGAATTGAAGAGATCATTTCAATTGCAATCAATTGTGCAACACAATTGTGTTTCCCTAGTAGTACTGTTGTGCTGCCTAGGCCCTCTCTTTAGGACAGAAGCACTCATTCCCTTAGTTGCTGGAAATGTTGGTAGCTAAGGGCTCTCAGCTGAGTTGCTCACCAGGAACTGTGCTCAGGTGAAGGAAGTCACCTCACCAAGATCACACCCCTCTCTGGGGGTTAGCCTTCAACATGAAGCTATAAGGGTCTGCACACCATGCCTCAAAGGTGGCCATTCCAGCTCCAGAGCTCTTGGTGGGAACTACATTGCAGTTCATCCCTTCCTCTCCCTCATCCTCCTATTTTCACTCCCCCCACACATGTAGAACAAGAGAACATTCACCAGTAAACTTCCTACATGTGTATCTCTTCTCAGAGTATGCTTCCTGGAGGACCATATCTAAGGGAGCTGGTGCCAGGTATGGTATGAGGAAACAGATGCTACAATAAGATTTTGTATCAGGATCACCTGCCAGCTGACTCCTACTGAGGACAGCGTCCGTAGTGGGAGTGAAACACTGGTAGACCCTGTCATACTGCAGTGGTGCATTCATTAAAACTTTCACTGCTGGTGTACCTGATGGGATACCAACGGAAAGGAATCCAGCCGTGGATTGCAGAAAAAAATTCAGAGGTAGGGGAAATACCACCGGTGTTTGAGAAGTTTGGGGGAAGTAGTAATTAACTGTGGAACTGAATGGCTATTCTGGGAGGCAATTAATGCAATGGAGTAAAACTACAGAAAACAGAGGCAGGGGGCATTAATTACTAAGGAAAGGCTAAGTGTGAAAGACAGAGGGCCTCTCTGGTAGCACAGAAAGACTTCTCCTCAGCTGGAAGGCAGAAAAACCTGAGGGTTGGGCCTAGTGTGTAATTATAAGAATAATATGACTCCAGATGAGGTTGAATTCTCAGTATTAGAAAGTCTGTGACACCAAGGTTAGGGTCCTGACTGGAAGAAGTGGTACCCTATGACATGGGATGGGGACATCTGGGTCAATGCATTAGAAAATCCTGAATCTCCACATCCCTCTGAACCTTGTAAGCTGCAGAAAAAGCAAATCACTTGCTGTTAAAGGACCTGTGTTCCATCCTTGCTTGAAGACAATGTAGAAGCCTCTTCCATGCAAGACAATATGAAACTCCTGCAGGATCTACCCCTATCTCATATCCCGGCTCCCAGCCTATTAATTAGGGTTTAATCACAATATAACTCAGCTGTGGAGGTGCTGGGTCTGCTAAGGAAGGATAGAGACTCAACCCTGAAGGAATTAGAGGATTTCACCAACATGTACTAGCAGCAGCTGGGGGAATGTACATGGCACTAGATCCCGAGGCTCTCTGGCTTGAGGGCTAAGAACACCATAGTGGGGAAATCCCTGAAAGTCTTTGTCCGTTGCTCACTGCTCTAGCCAAAAGAGTATTACATTGTCATAGGAAACAGCATGGATTGGTATCCTAAAGGATGCAGGGGTCATGGTTTCCCTAATATCCCCATTTAATTCACAGATTTGGCCACTACATAAACTCCCTGGAAGATTACAGCTTACCAAAACTCAACCAGGTAGTATCTCCCAATGCAGCCGCTGTGTCAGATGTGGATATCTTCGCTAGCAAATGAACAAGGCTGTAAGTACATGGATTGTGGCCATTCTTGTCACGAAGGAGGATCAGAAACAGTTCCTATTCACTAGGGATGGATAACAGTGTATGTTCTTACCTTAAGCCACTTCTCTTTCCACATACAGTTGGTGAACAGGTGTATGGCCTAAAGTTCTGCTCATTGTGAATAGTGCCCCTCACTGTTGTGTTTCAGGGCCACCTCAAGACAGGCAATAGCACAGCAGCTGCCCATTTCCAGCTCTGCACAGCTTAAGCAGCCTGTTATAATGGGCCTTACCATAGGTGTGATCTGAAGGCTAGGGATATGATGAGTTCACTTAGAATGCATTTTTCTGCATTACACCAGTGGATTTCTGTGACCTCAAAACTTTGTTTAACGCTGGTCACCATAGTTTAATAGTGGAGCAAACTGTTAGAACCACTAAGAAGTGCTTGAGCTGGCACATTGAATCCAGATTCTTGGGCAAGGGTATCTGTATTAGTCAGGGTTCAACCAAAGAAATAAAAGATATAAGAGATATATTACATGGAATTAGCTTATATGATTGTGGAGGCTGACAAGGTAAGTCCAAATTCCATTGGGTTGGTCATCAAGAATGGCAGGCTGGAATTTATGGGTAAGAGGTTTGGTTACTATCCACAGGTGGGATTTCTTCTTCCTTAGGAAAACCTCAGTTCTGCTTTTAAGGCCTTTCGACTGACTTAATCAAGCCCACTCAGATCATCTAGGATTATCTACATTATCTAAAATAATCTCCTTTACTTAGTCAGCTGATTATGGATTTTCATTACATCGCAAAATACTTTTACAGCAAAACTTGGATTAGTTTTGATTGAATAACTGGGAACGATGGCCCAGCCATGTTGACATACAAAACTGACCACCCCGGTACCCATACCATTAAATTTAATCCCACTTAAAAACGAAATCTAAAAGTTTTTCTTGTTTAATTGAAAATCCTTAGAATGTACTCTCGTATACATTCCTGAGGTTTTTGCTAATGTAAATTAGTAAAGAACTATAATTCTTTTGTGTTTAAGTCAGCCTCTTCAAAATTGGCTTTTTAATGGAGCCTTTTGGGAAATCCAGGATCTGACCCTAAATGTAGAAAGAAGTGACCTAGAATCAAGAAAGGCTCAGTGGGCGTGGACAGTTTGAGGGGCTCCAAGTGCTACAAATCCTCTCATATGCCCCTATTCATATTCTCTGATTGCTGCTCTTTACCAATCAATTCCTATCTTTCATATAGGAGACTTTAAAAGGCATTATTTTCAACTACAGTTGCAAATCAGAAACCAGCAGGCCTAAACTTTGCTTTCCTTCTGGCTACTTCAGAATTAAGAAGCCAGGAGAATTAAGAATCTCTTTGTTTTAGTTTACGTCTGAGTGAGAAAGACAAGGGTTTGAACTTGTCATTCTATTTTTTTTTTTTTGGGTTGGAGGGGAGCAGATGGAGTCTTGCTCTGTTGCCAGGCTGGAGTAAAGTGGCATGATCTCAGCTCACTGCAACCTCTACCTCCTGGGTTCAAGCGATCCTCGTGTCTCAGCCTCCCGAGTAGCTGGAATTACAGGCATGCACCATTACACCTGGCTAAGTTTTGTATTTTTAGTAGAGACGGGGTTTCACCATGTTGGCCAGGCTGCTCTTGAACTCCTGACCTCAAGTTATTTGCCCGCCTCAGCCTCCCAAAGTGCTGGGATTACAGGCATGAGCCACTGCACCTGGCCTTGTCATTCTATTTTTAAAGAGAAGTTCAGTGCTGTTAGAAGCAGCTATCTCTTCTCTACATCTTGAATTTCTCACATCTTTTATATTCTTCTTTGGAAGCAGGAAGACAGTATCAAAAAGTTTTGCTTCGCATGGGCATGTTATTTCAGATGTCCGTCGGTGATAATTTATTGGCCATCTTGCTACTATATACTATGAACTTCCAGATTCATATCATTTGAATATTAATGAGACTTTGACACATTCTGCCCCAGTTAATCTAGATAACCCCAGTTTTCTCACGTTTTCCTTAGGGTCTATTGCCTACAACACATCTGCTGGTGCCAGTTTCTGTTTTGAATGGTACTCTTGGTTGCAAGCCAGGGAAACCTACTGAGGCATCTTAGCCAGAAAAGGAATACTAGGGCCTCATAGAATTGGCAGGATGCTGGAGACAAGGCTCAAAAATTGAAACATAAGCCAAGATAGTTTTGGGAAGTCAGGTTGCAGGAAATACAATTGTCTCTTGAAGAACAATCTTCCCAGAATTTAGCCGCTGGGGTTGGCACCTCCCCCTGACTTTTGTTTCCTCTTTCACCATATGTTCTTTGCACACACCAGCTCCTTTTTGCCTTCCACCATGAGTAGGAGCAGGTTGAAGCCCTCACCAGAAGCAGATGCTGACACCATGCTTTTTGTACAGTCTGCAGAACTGGGAGGCAAATAAACCTCTTTTCCTTATAAATTGCCCAGCCTCAGGTATTCCTTTACAGTAACACTAAATGAGCTAAGACAGAAAATATGTACTGAGGAGTGGGGTGTTGCTATAGAGGTATCTGAAAATGTGGAAGCAGCTTTGGAACTGGGTTGGGAGATTTTGGAGGGCTCAGGAGAAGATAAAAAAGTGAGGGAAAGTTTGGAACTTCTTAGAGAAGTTTGGTTGTGACCAAAATGCTGACAGAAATATAGACAGTAAAGGTCGTGCTGATGAGGTCTCAGATGGAAATGAGGAACTTATTGAGAACTGGAGCAAAGGTCACCCTTTTTTCCCCTTAGCAAAGAACTTGGCTGCATTGTGTCCATGCCCCGCAACTTGTGGAAAGCTGAACTGGAGAGTGATGAACTGAGGTATCTGGTGGAAGAAATTTGTAAGCAGTGAAGCATTCAAGAAGTGGCATGGCTGCTTTTAACAGCTTATTATCAGATGTGAGAGCAAAGGAGTGACCTAAAGTTGGAATTTATAATTAAAAGGGAAGGAGAGCATAAAAATTTGGAAAATTAGCAGCCTAGCCAAGTGTTAGATAAGGAAAGAGCATTTTCATGGGAGGAATCCGAAGGTACAGCTGAGATGCCATTTGCTAGAGAGATTTGCATGGCTAAAAGGGAAAAAGTCTCCTATGGCATTTTAGAAATATTTGAGGCAGCCCCTCCTATCACAGGCCCAGAGGCCTAGGAGGACAGAAAGTTTTCAGGGGTCAGGCCCCAGCACCATTGCCCTGTGCCACCTCAAGATGCTGTTCCCTGCATATTGGCCCCTCTGACTCCAGTCAAGGCTCAAAGAGCCCCAGGTATTGCTTGGGCAGCTGCTTGGGAGGGTGCAGGTAGTAAGCCTTGATGACTTTGTGACATTAAGTCTGCAGATGTGCAGAATGCAAG
This sequence comes from Colobus angolensis palliatus, assembly GCF_000951035.1. Lineage (NCBI taxonomy): Eukaryota > Metazoa > Chordata > Mammalia > Primates > Cercopithecidae > Colobus > Colobus angolensis. The sequence goes on from NW_012116722.1 coordinate 1,791,746, forward strand.
AGCGGTAGAGGTGTGGCAGCTCCACCTAGATTTCAGAGGATATATGGGAAGCCTGGGTGCCAAGGGAGATGTCTGCCACAGGGGTAGAGTTCCTGAAGAGAACATTTACTAAAGCAATGCTGAGCAGAAATGTAGGGTTGGAGCCCCCAAAGAGTGTTCCAGTAGAGCACTATCTAGTGAAACCCTGAGAGAATGGCTGCTGTCCTTGACACCCCAGAATTATGGAGCTACCATCAGTGTGCGCCTTTAGCCTGATAAAGCCACAGATATTGAACTCCAACCCATGAGGACAGCCATGTGAGCCGCAATGGGCAAAACATGGGAACAGGGCTGCCAGAGGCCTCAGGAGTCCACCCCTTGCACAAGTGTTCTTAGGACGGGGGAGATGGAGTCGAGGGAGATTATTTTGGAGCTTTAAGATTTAATGTCTAACCTGTTACCCCTTTCTTTTGGCTGATTTCTCCCCTTTGGAATGAGAATGTTTACCTAATACCCATGCAGCTATTCTGTCTTGGAAATAAATAACTTGTTTTTGATTTCACAGGCTCACAAACTGTAAGAAACTTGCCTTAAGTCTCAGATGAGACTTTGGATTTTTGAATTGTTGCTGGAACACGTTAAGACTTTTGGGGACTATTGGGATGAAATGATTGTATTTTGCAGTGTAAGAAGGACATGAGATGTGAGAGGCTGGAGGTGGAATGCTGTAGTTTGTATATGTTTGTCCCCCAAACCTCATGGGTTTTTTTTTTTTTTGATAGAAACAGTAAGATACTTTTATCTTCAAAGTGCTTGATAAATTCACAGAAGAAAATAGTTTCTATATCCACCAATTACAGATTAAGAACAAAAGAGATTGGGAAAAGATCTGTTTAACTTTTTTCTATATGATTGGGGAAATATCTGGCTTAACTTCTTTAAAAATTTTATTTAATTAAAAAATTTTTAATTATATTTTAAATTCTGGGGTACAAGTGCAGAATGTGCAGTTTTGTTACAAAGGTATACATGTGCCCTGGTGATTTGCTGTACCTAGCAACCCGTCACCTACATTAGGTATTTCTGCTAATACTACTCCTCCCCTAGCCTCCCACCCCCGACAGGCCCCAGTGTGTGATGTTCCCCTCCATATGTCCATATGTTCTCATTGTTCAACTCCTACTTATGAGTGAGAACATGTGGTTGATTTTCTGTTCCTGTGATAGTTTGCTGAGAATGATGGTTTCCAGCTTCATCCATGTTCCTGCAAAGGACATGAATTCATCTATTTTTATGGCTTCCTAGTATTCCATGGTATATATGTGCCACATTTTCTTTATTCAGTCTATCATTAAATTCAATCTCCAATCTTAGAAGTGGAGTCTAGTGGGAAGTGTTTGGGCCTGGGGACAGATCCCTCATGAATGTCTTGGTGCCATCCTCACAGCAATGAGTGAGTTCTCACTTTGTGAGTTGCCTTGAGAGGTGCTTGTTTAAAAGAGTCTGGCACCTCCTTCCTTTCTTTCTTGCTCTCGGCATGGTGCCTCCTCACCAGAGAACATCTCTCTCTGCACACACCAGCTTCCTTCCACTGCAGACAAGCATAGAAGCAGCCTTAGGCCTTCACCAGATGCAGATGCTGGCGCCATGCTTCTTGTACACTTTGCAGAACTATAAGCCAATAAACCTCTTTTCTTTATAAATTACCCAGCCATGTAGTGGCTTGTGCTTGTAATCCCAGATATATGGGAGGCTGAGGTGGGAGGATTGCTTGAGCTCAGGAGTTCGAGACTAGCCTGGGCAACATAGCAAGATCCCTTATTTCTAAAAAAAAATTAGCCAGTGGCCGGGCGCCGTGGCTCACGCCTATAATCCTAGCACTTTTGGAGGCCGAGGCAGGCGGATCACGAGGTCAGGAGATTGAGACCATCCTGGCTAACATGGTGAAACCCCGTCTCTACTAAACATACAAAAAAATTAGCTGGGCGTGGTGGCAGACACCTGTAGTCCCAGCTACTTGGGAGGCTGAGGCAGGAGAATGGCGTGAACCCAGGAGGCGGGGCTTGCAGTGAGCCAAGATCACGCCACTGCACTCCAGCCTGGGTGACAGAGCAAGACTCCATCTCAAAAAAAAAAAAAAAGAAATTAGTCAGCTACAGCAGTGTGTGACTATAACCCCAGTTACTGGAGTTACTGGGAAGGCTGAGGTGGGAGGATCTCTTGGGCCCAGGAGTTTGCAGCTACAATGAGCTATGATCATGCTACCATACTCCAGTTTGGGTGACAGTGAGATCCCATTTCTTACAAAAATTACGCAGCCTCAGGTATTTCTTTATAGAAACACTAAATGGACCAAGACAGTGGGAGTTAAAGTGGGACTCGGAAAGAACGAGGGACAGTGATTAGGTGAAATTCATAGAACAGATAAGTATTTAAGAGTGAAGTGAAGGTGAGGTCAAAGATGAAGTCAAGGTCAGAAATGGGTGGGAGTTTGGAATGGGATGAAGGTTAGGAAAGGGGTGAGGGCCAGATTTGTGTAAGGGTCAGGAATAAAGTGAGGTGCAGGAAAGAGGCATATTACTTATATATCAATGGCATCTTATCATTCTGCACATCAAAAGGTTCACAGCATCTACATAGTTTTGTCAAGTTATGAATTATTCTTAGTTGGGAATGGGCTTGATATGATGCATTGAGATTTGTCACCCATTTCATTCCCTTCTGTGTTCCACTTACATCACAGTGTTTGGGAAGGCTAAAAATGAAACTCTCCAGATTCCCTTGCTGTTAGGGTACTTGATGCATCTTACTTCCTCTTGAGACATTTGGAAAGCAGAAGGGAGGAAGACCTTTGTCCTTGTGGCAGTGGCAGCTGATGTGGCCATGAGTTTTCGAAGGACCCATAGTCATGTTTTACAATTCAGCCACCATCTTGGAGAGGAAGGGACAGCTGTGACATTGGCAGTAGGGCTGGATGTTGTGGCAGTAGGTTCCTGATCTTGAAATTGCAACCACGGTGGTGTAACCTTGAGGCTAAAAGTCTAGCCGAGATCTCCAATTCTGCTCCTCCAGTCTTTCCAATCATTTTTTCAAAAGCTGTAGTGTAAATAGTTCATTTTAAATAATATAATCACTATACAACTTTCATTTCTGTTTTTTAAAAATGGGCTACACCTATAATTATAATTAACTTAATTTGGTGCAGACTGGGAAATATAATAAAAATTAAACACATTTTCTGGGACTGGTATAATATTAACTCTGGAAATTTGGCACCCATCCCCACCTGTTAGAATTTGCTGGCATGGAAACACATTCCTACTCCTGGCACAGTGCCTGATGCAAAACAGGAGCTCAGTTCATGAGCACTGAACAAATAAATGCCAGTAAAAGTAATAAACAGAAGTTTTATGCTAAAATAATGTATAAAAATGAACTTTAAGAAAAATAGGAGTCATGTAAGAAAGTTTGGGAGGGGTAGAAAGGGAGTTTAGTATTTTAATACAAAACAACTTCCAATTATTTTTAAGCATCTAAATCTTCGTATTAAAGTCCTTTCTGTTTGAAATAACTATGGTGGTTTCAATTTTCTGCAGTAACTCTTGAATGACACAGAGGATAGATAATCTGAAGTAAGGAAAGATAGAAAGGCTGACTAATTCACTAGGTTTTATAATTTCAAATTTTCAATGCTTGATTATCCCACAAGAGGGCTGGTCCACGGCATTACAACAGCATTGGTTACTGATTTGAAAACTCTCTGATAACTGCATGGGTGGAATATGGAGGACTCCATAAAAATTGTTTCCCATTCAGGGTAGGGTTGAGGAGAAACTTGATTTTAGAATCTCTGGACATCTAGGCTTTTTTTGTTCACACTGGGGGTGAGATGGGGATCTTAGAAAAGAATCAGGAGTCAGTTTGCACATTCCTTCATAGAAACCAGATAAATGTAGTCTGACTTTATAACAGAGCAAGCATGTCAGGGTGAGGTAGGGACTGAACAGGAAAAAAAGTTAATATTGAGTTAATGTTGATGTCCTTATAGGTGTGAAGAGGGATTCCAGGAGAATATTTTGTTTTGTTTCTTTTTGTTGTTTCTCAATAGTTTACTATTCATTGAAGGTGATTTATAGATGCTAAGCCTAAAGACTCCATAACAAAAAAGCAATGGGATGATTTAAAGTTGGCTTGAAGGAGTATCTATATTTGTTTTTAATATTTTGTAATCACATGGTTAAAAATACTAGTCCTGAGTTGCATCTCTTGCACTCTCAGCCCCCTTCCCTAAGGAAAGTTCTAGCTCATTTAATTTTTGGGAATGTTTTTGAATTAGGTTAATGATCAGCTGCAGGTGACCTCAAGTGAACATTAACAAGCTGTCTGATATCCTATCTGGATGCTTAGACAGTGTGTATCTTCAGTTTGCCTAATGTTTGATGTCAGCAGAAATAGACATCTTCTTGGCATTCTGCTAATAGATTGTCAGTCAACCTTCCTTTATTTTGAGAGTAACAGGCTCAAAATGAGGCATGGGGAAACAATTTAATACCCTCTCAATGAATTTAGCTCAAGTGGAAGTGGGAAACTTGATTTTGTTGATTTAGAGTAACACAATTGTCTCAGAATTCTGTGACACAGTTATTCCAGGATTTAAATCCTACCAGTTAATGATCATGTCCCTTTCCTGTTATCTCCTTCCCTTCTTGGAAGGATAAACCTTCTTTGTGGTGGTGGCATGGCAGAGGGATGTGCTGTCTACGGAACCTGGCCCTGGGGAGAGATGTTCCAGCCGTTCCGGCCTTCTGCCCTTGCTGGCCTCTGCTCCATAGAACTGGGTTGGCCTGGTCTTGTTCTTTACCTCCCTGCATCCCCTGCATCTTTACCTACTCTCTGGCTCCCAGGGTTGTCTCTGACATACAGTCCTTGTTCAGCCATTGCCAGCATCTGCCTGTCATTCTGTGAGGCTTCTGCTGATCTTCCAGCCCTTCCGGCTGTTTCTGCTTCTCTCCTGGGGGTATAGAACACGTTCAGTGTCATCTGCATCTCACAGTGATGGGCAGGCCTCTGCAAGGCTCCCTCATGGCTATCTCCCTGCGCACCTCCCGTGGCCATGGCTGCTCTGCTCATCAGGTACCAGTTTGGATGGGAGGCTTCTTTTTGAGTGTGCAGTCTCTCTGAATATAACCGGGAAGCCAGGCAATGACCCTCCTGATCTTTGGGTTTTCCCAAACCTACATGCGGTTTCAGTATGGGCTACCCCCTGACCCCAGGACTCAGACCCAGGAAGCATCTATGCACCATTTATACCCCATCTAGATCTCTCTGGTAAAATTTTTATCCTCCTTTGGATACTCCTACATTTTCAGCATTATTTCCCCAATTTATTTATGGATAGACCCCTGCCTTCCAGCATTTTTCTTTGATATGTAAAGCTGATATTTTAGAATAAAAATAAATTTTCTCTTTCAGGATACCGGTGTTTGTATATCAAAAGCATTTTGGTTGTTAGATTATTGACTCTGCTACAGATCTACAAATACCTGTTTAGATGCTCAAAAGTCAAGAACAAGGCTGTTCTCTTGATGTTAGCTCTGTTTAGAGCAGAAAACTGTTGCTGCTGTCTGAGTGATAGGAAACCACCTGGACCATTCTGAAGAGTAGAGCTTAATAGAAAAAAATTACTTTGCTACATGAGATGACTCTTTTTACTTATGGGTATCATCCTTTTAGAAAATCATGGTGATAACCGACCCCACAGAAATACAAACTACCATCAGAGAATACTATAAACACCTTTACACAAATAAACCAGAAAATCTAGAAGAAATGGATAAATTCCAGGACACATACACTCTCCCAAGACTAAACCAGGAAGAAGTTGAATCCCTGAATAGATCAATAACAGACTCTGAAATTGAGGCAATAATTAATAGCCTACCAACCAAAAAAAGTCCAGGATCAAATGGATTCACAGCTGAATTCTACCAGAGGTACAAGGAGGAGCTGGCACCATTCCTTCTGAAACTATTCCAATCAATAGAAAAAGAGGGAATCC